>NC_137898.1:66062365-66662365 GCF_963455335.1 Martes martes
TATCAATAATTACTTTCAATGTAAATAGACTAAATGCTCCAATCAAAAGACACAGGATGATAGAATGGATTAAAAAAAGAAAAACACCAAGACCCATCTATATGCTACCTACAATAGATTCATTTTAGACCTAAAGACACCCAGATACTGAAAGAGAGGGGAGAGACAAATATCTATCAAGCAAATGGATATCAAAAGAAAGCCAGAGTAGCAATACTTATATTACACAAAACAGACATTAAAACAAAGATTATAAGAAGAGATAAATAAGGACACTATATAATAATAGAGGAGACAATCCAGTAAGTAAATAAATTGTAAATAAATATTTACAATTGTAAATATTTATGTACTCAACAAGGGAGCACCTAAATACATGAAACAGTTAATAACAAACATTAAAAAACTAGTCAATAATCATAGAATAATAATATAAAACTTTAACACCCACTCATATTAATGGACAGATCATCTAAACAGAAAATCAACAAACAGTGGCTTTGAATGACACACTGGAACAGATGGATTTAACAGATAAATTCAAAACATTCCATCCTAAAACAAAAGAATACACATTCTTTTCAAGTGCACATGGAACATTCTCCAGAACAGATCACATATTAACCTGCAGAACAGGCCTCAACAAAATCATGATCGAAGTCATACCATGAATCTTTTCTGGCCACAATGCTATGAAACTAGAAGTCAACCACAAGAAGAAATCTGGAAAGACCACAAATACATGGAGGTTAAATAACATGTCACTAAACAATGAATGGGTCAACCAGGAAATTTTTTTAAAAAATTTAAAAGATATATAAACAAATGAAAATGAAAACACAACAGTACAAAACCTTTAGGATGCAGCAAAAGCATTTCTAAGAGGAAAGTTTATAGCAATACAGGCTTATGTCAAGGGGCAAGAAAAATCTCAAATAAACAAACTAACCATATACCTAGAGGAGCTAGAGAAAAGAACAACACACAAAACCTAAAACAAGCAAAAGGAAGGAAATCATAAAGATTAAAGCAGAAATAAATAATGTAGAAACTAAAAAACAGAACAAACAACAGTAGAACAGATCAATGAAGCCAGATGTTTCTTTGAAAAAAAATCGATAAATTTGAAAAACCTCTAGTTAGACTTACCAAGAAAAAATAGAGAAAGGACCCAAATAAAATTACAAATGAGAGAGGAGAAAGACCAACCAATACCACAGTAATTATAAGAGAATATTAAAAAACAAAAACAAAAACAAAAAAAAAAACCCATATGCCAACAAATTGGACAACCTAGAAGAAATGGATAAATTCCTAGAAACATAAACTACCAAAACCAAAACAGGAAGAAATCGAAAATTTGAACAGACTGATAACCAGCAAAGAAATTACTAAAAAAACTTCCAACAAATAAAAGCCTAGGACCAGACGGCTTCACAGGCAAATTCTACCAAATGTTTAAAGTAGAGTTAATACCTATTTTTCTCAAACTATTCCAAAAAACAGAAAAGGAAAAGTTCTAAATTCATTACACTGACACCAAAATCAGTTAAAGAAATCACAAAAAGAGAGAACTACAGGCCAATATCCCTGATTGTTACATGCAAAAATCCTCAACAAAATACCAGTAAACTGAATTTCAATAGCACATTTAAAAAATTATCCACTATAATCAAAAGGCACTTATTCCTAAGTTGCAAGGGTGGTTCAACATTTGCAAATCAATCAAAGTGACATATCACATCAAAAAGAGAAAGGATAAGAACCATATGATCATTTCAATAGATGCAGAAAAAGCATCTGACAAAGTACAATACCCATTCATGATAAAAACCCTCAACACAGTAGGTTTAGAGGGAACACACATCAACATAATAAAGGCTTATATGAAAAACCCATGGCTAACGTCATCCTCAACAGGGAAAAATAAAAATAAAACCAGAGGAAACCAGAGAGGGAGACAAACCACAAGAGATTCTTAATCCTAGGAAACAAGCTGAGGGTTGCTGGAGGGTATGGGGGTAAGGGGATGGGGTAACCAGGTGATGGATATTAAGGAGAGCATGTGATGTAATCAGCACTGGGTATTACATAAGACTGATGAATCACAGACCTGTATCTCTGAAACCAATACTACATTATATGTCAATTAACTGGATTAAAATTTATATATATATATAAAATTTAATATAGATAATTTATATATATATATATATAATTATATATGTGTGTGTGTGTGTGTGTGTGTATATGTATATATCAGCTCCTGGACTGGATATATATATCAGTCCAGGGGCACTGGGGTGTCTCGGTTGGTTGGGCATTTACCTTTGGCTCAGTTCATGATCCGAGGGTCCTGGGATTGGGCCCACATCGGGCTCCCTGCTCAGTGGAGAGCCTGTTTCTCCTTCTCCCTCTGCTGTTCCTCCTGCTTGTGCTCTCTCTCTCACTCTGTCAACTAAATAATTAAACTCTTCAAAAAAAAAGTCTTAAAAATTCATCCTCCAGAGGCTGTATTTATGAAACTCATCATATGCAAATTTTACAGAGTACAACCTTACAATCCTGCTGATGGATACTATGAAGGCCCAGATTTAAGATGAGACAGATTTCTTTTTTTTCTATGACATTTTTGTTCCCCAACCAACTTCTGATAACCTCACCGTCAAATGACTTCACATGACTTAATAATTTAGTTCTACCATCAATTTGCATCCAATATGGATTATGATTTCCAATGGTATTACCATTGGAAATGGTATTTTGAAATTACCATTACCATATTACCTCAAAAATAAAGATAAGAGTGTAGGATTAGAAAATGACATGTGGGGCCAGATTGTCTGAGTTAAAATCCTAGCTCAGGGGTACGTGGGTGGCTCAGTGGTTAATTAGTCTCTGCCTTTGGTTTGGGTCATGATCCCAGGGTCCTGGGATCGATCCCTGCATCAAGCTCCCTGCTCAGTGGAGAGTCTGCTTCTCCCTAGGCCTGCTGCTCCCCTATTGGTGTGTGCTCTCTCTCTGTCAAGTAAATAAATAAAATATTTTTTAGAAATTAGAAAAAACAAAATCCTAGCTTAGTTACTACCTCTGAATATGACCTTGGACAATTTACCTTAACCTATGGTGTTTCTGTTTCACGATCTGTAAAATGGGGATAATCGTAGTCCCTAACTCATAGAACTGTTATGAGAATCTAATAATAGTATAAGCAATATGCTTAGAACATCAGTCTGCTTATAGTAGACATTAAAGGTTAATTATTCTTATTACCTCTTCCAGCTCTTTCCATTTCCTCCTTTATGCACAAACAATATATATCCCTGGTCCACAAAATTACTTCTGGATTACTGCAGACTCTGAGTTCTATAATAACACTATGCCTTTGCACGAGTTGTTCCCTCTGCCTTACAATTCTCTCCATGTTTTGGAGGCCTTGGAAGTCTCTTACTTCATCAGAACCAAGACTGCCTTCACCTAATCACAGATTCCCTTAATTGTTTTTGGCATGGTTAATTGGTAGAACTCCCACAGTACCCAGGTATTCCTCTGTTAGAATATTTGGCATAATTAAAAATGCTCAATAACGTATCTATTTTCACTCCTAAGCAAAGTTTCTTTAGACAGCCAGAACAAAATCATATTAATTTCTATACCTTCAAGTACGATCATCATGGTAGACATGAATAAATAAGTCTGTGAATAAATGCATGAATGAATGGCAATGGCAATTTGCTTTAAAGCAATGTGAGTGCTGCTTTCATGCTAGATGGGAACTTCACTATACTGTATTGTCAAGGTTCTTGCAATAAGTCTGCCTTTCTTGTGATACAACATGATTAATGAGGTCATTTTAATATGTGAGCAGTTAACTCCTTGGGAACGGTCTGGATCCTACTCTATAGTCAAGCATGCTATAATGAGGCTTCAGGATATTTGAAACACAGTTATAGAGAGTAAATCACATATCCTCTCCAATGTCCATATGTGCTATGGTGAGTGCTGTGAAGCGTGTAAACCTGGTGATTCACAGACCTGTACCCCTGGGGCTAATAATATATTATGTATTTATTAAAAAAATTAAAAATATATCTAAAATAAATAAATAAATAAAGTAAAAATTAAAAAAATAAATCACATTTTTTGTGAAGGGTAAAATTCTTATTTATGTGGAAGAACGGAGAAAGGGAAAGGAGGAAAAAAGCAAAACAAGATTGGCTGTATTCTTACATTACTGAGTGTCAAACCTTCTCTCAAGACCTTTACAATGAGTCTCTCATTTCTCATTCAATTTTTATGTGAGGTTAGGTTGTATCCCACATCACAAAGTGATAGGGATATTTTTCAAATTTTATTTTTGCAATATTCTGCAAATGTTACCCCTGTGTGTTTGCATTTGTAGTCAGGTTTTCTGAGGCGTAATTTACATGCTGTAAGTCCTATGTATTTTCTATCACTGTCCCCCATAAATAGGATGACCATAAATATCAGTTTGCCTAGTATTTCTGATAGGTTTTCCTGAGCCGCAACCTTGGAGATGGATGATGGACGTTAGAGTGAAAGATGCTGACAGAATAGTACCCTGAGATTTACATTTGTGGAACGGAAGGGAAGGAAGTAGCACTGGACAGAAGGAAAGGGGGAGCTGTCGTGAATCTCAGTGTAATGCCAGCCAATCTCATAGGGAGCTCTGAAGCTGAAATGACCTACAGAATTATCCCAAGTTGAAGAGGACAAGCCTTTATACTTCCTTCCTATCAACACACACACACACACACACACACACACACACACACACACACACAATGGATTGGTCATTGGTTGCTCTGAAAAAGGGGTGTGATGGTGGGCAAGCAGACTCCCCGAAGCTGAGTCCATCTCCTGGAAGGGGGATATGGGATATAGGTGGCATATCACAATATCCACCATGCCTGGTTGTTCCTAGTTTATGTCCCAATGTATTTATGAATAGTGACTCCTTTCATACTCAAAATTATCCTCAACTGAACAACATATCATATCACTAAACAATCCTTAAATCATTCCTCCTGAGCAGTATACACTCGGAGAAAAGGAGAATGCAAAGGAAGAGGGATATTCTAACATAAAAGCAAGAAAAGGTTGTACTCCAACCCCTTTTAACCATGTGGGAGAACTGGTAAGAAAAAAGAGATAACAAAAGGTTAAAGAGGATTGAGTCTCTCTCTCTCTTTCTCCACTTTTACTTTTGTGTAACACTGTAGTCTTTTACAGTGGAGAAAGTCTCTATACTTTCTATCTCTCTCTCAGTGTGGAACTTAGGCAGGCAGAGAGTAACAGAAAGATCCAGAAAGGTATGGGTCTGGTGACACCTGAGAATATCAGAGGTACAGAGATCCATAGGGAGTTTGTAGCATTAAGCCTCTAAGCTTCAAGTCTCTAGAAGAAGTTCTGTGTATGGCATCTTCAAGAAAGCATGGGGTATAGCATAAAGCAACAGCAATGTACAATATGTCTAAACAGGTGGGCTAGGGCTGCTCAACCAAATCCCAAAGCATGGAGTGAGGTGTGCAGAAAAAATGGGACCCCTTGCATGTTCTGGTATGAGGACACCAGAATGCTAATATAGTTATGACGATCCCCTGAAGGAGCAGAGAGACTTCATAGGCTCCCACTCCAGGAATGGGTTGTCATTACATTGAGGGAGATGACCAGATATACCACCCTGCAGCAGAAACCAAGTAGGATGCAGAAAATACAAAGTAGAATATTATAATACCCCTGGACTCTAACTACATCCTCATTTAAACCTATTCTGGCTTCACTAACTTACTAGTTTGAAAGAAGAAACAGGTTTGTGAGGCAGAGCTCTTTCTTCTTTCTACTAGCAGCAGCTACCTATTGGATGCATGTATAGTCAGACCAGAGCCCCTGTGTGAGTAGGTCAGTCCATCTCTGTTCAATATTAGAAAGATCAGTTGCTCACAGATTTTTACCACCGTCTTAAGAAAGCTACTGAAATAGATTTCACTGTATTTCAGTGATTCTAAGACTCACATCCTTTCTGCATTTTAACATTTCTGAAATTGTGGTATATACTACAAACAATAGCATTTGATGGTCACTGTTGGCCAGATGGCAGTTGTGACATTATTCACGGCCTACACAATTCACTAACATCAAATATGCCAGCATCAAAACTTGCTGAATGCGTGTCAAAAACACTGCAGAAAGTCCTGAAGAGTGTTTATAAGCCTTAGGAACCAAACAGTGAGGAATTAAATCAGTTATGTTTAGGAACATTCTCAAAGCAGGAGTGAAAATTAGGCTAGTTCCACATCATTGAAAAGCCAGCTTTAAAGTCCAGCACCAATGACTTCCAGATTTTTTTCTAAGGGCCTATTTTAAGAATGCCTTGTCACTAAGACTTCAGACATGACATGGGCAATATTATACAGAAAAAACTCAGAAACTGACCCATGTAAGTGAAAAAAATCTATTTTCCAATACAAAGAAGCTTTATGGAAACCTTCACCAGTTTAAATGGTTCATGTTTTCTTTTTCTTTTTCCTTTCCTTTTCTTTCTTTCTTCCTTTCTCTTTCGTTCTTGTCTTTAATTTTTTTAAAGATTTTATTTATTCATTTGACAGAGTGAGAGAGAGAGTGCACGCAGGAGCGAACACAAGCAGGAGAACGCCAGGCAGAGGGAGAAGCAGGCTCGCCACTGAGCACGGAGCCTGACCCAGGGCTTGATCCGAGGACCCCAGGGATCATGACATGAACTGAAGGCAAATGCTTAACTGACTGAGCCATCCAGGCACCCCTGTTTTCTTTACTCATGTTTGAATAAGACTGATGCATAATAAAAATATAAGAAAAACTAAGAGTAAAATAGAAATTATAAGAAAGCATATTGTCAAATATTAATTAGCATGCTTTTGTCTAAAATATATAAATTAACAGTACATTTCCCTGGATTCAAAGAAATGTGGTATTTTAGTCATTTTATTTAACTTCTTTACTGTACTTCTCAATTGGTTCAAACTCTGAAAATAAAGGGTAGTATTTACAGAATCCTTTCAAAGACTCCCAATGCCATTCTTGAAGATGAAAAGAGGGAGACAGAAGTCTAAAAGACTGCCCTGTTACACAAAAGAGAAAGTGACTCTTTTACAGAACAGGAGATTGTTAAAAGTGAAGAAACTCAGGTATGTGTAAGTACCTGAGCTTATATGCTGTCATACTACCCAATATTTGGAGGACATTCACATAAGAAACATTAAATCTGCTACAGGAAATGGAAAAGCAATGTTTAATTCATGAATTTTAATAATACTTAGGAAATATACAGCCTGCTTACACCAACAATGGTTGGAGAGAAGGATAGAACATGCAGAAGTATTTGAGTAACCTGCCCAAAACCACATAGGTGGGAACTAAGAGTTGAACCTCCAGGCTATTCCATCCCAAAGTCCTTTCTACACATTTTGCTATTATTATATGGAGTTTAATTCTGTCTCAACTTGGCACTGTTTACTTTAGGGCTACCTGAAGTAAGTAAGAACAAGGAAAGAACGAATGGAAGCAAGATGTCCTAGAAAGCATTTGGGTTTTGATTCAATAATTTAAGCTTTGGGGGTGAGTGTGTACATCTGAAATTATAGAGTTTTTAAAAAGGGACGGTCCCTCAATACATGTTTGAAATAAATCCATGGTTAACAAGGCTCAGGTTTAAAACTAATGAATATTTAATTAAATGTTTGACTTCATCAAGGAGACTTAGTAAATTACTGTCAGAAGTGCTATGCCTATTAACATCCTTTCCAGCTCATGAATGTACCTAGAGCTAAAGTGCAGACAAGATGATCAAGATTCAAAGGATGTTGAGCTCTCAAGGTCTTTAGAGATCATCTCATCTGGTGCTTTCTGACATGTGTTCTGCTCTACATAGTTCCTAAATATTATCTAAAAACAGGGGATCCTTTTATCAAATGAGCTTACAAGGTAATCACCTGAGAGATTCAAATGTCCCATCACCCTAGAAAAGACTGAAGAAATCGTCTAATTAAAAAATAAAACATTAAATCCATTTAATTCTCAGCTTTTCCTAAAACTGATCTGGCTACTTAAAAATGGTCTCTCTGTATTTTAACACATATTAAAAACCCAAGGGAGGGGCGCCTGGGTGGCTCAGTTGGTTAAGTGGCTGCCTTTGGCTCAGGTCATGATCCCAGGGTTCTGGGATCAAGCCCCACATCAGGCTCTTGCCTGCTTCTCCCTCTTTCTCTGCCTGCTGCTCTGCCTACTTGTACTCTCTCTCTACCTCTCTGTCAAATAAATAAATAAGATCTAAAATAAAATAAAATAAAAGCCCAAGGGACAGGTGATCCCTGTAATACATTTTGGGAAACACTGATTTAATATAAATAACCCATTATTTTGCTTAAAATAAGGAAAATTAAGCCCAAAGAAATCACGTGACCTAGCCTGGGGCATCTAATCAAGTAATGATAGAGTCACCAGGTCTCCTGACCCAGCCCTGCATTTTTTCCCATTAGAAAGATGTTAGAATCTAATGTTTGAGCAGGCTTCTCATGTACACCATAACATTTAAGGGTCTCTAACGAGTTCACTGGTTTAATAGTTTTCCTTCCAGTTTTAACATATACCTGAGGGACTAGGTTCCTCTTCTGCAATTATACAAAGCCTTGGCTTCATTTCATTTCAACATTTAATCAAATCTTGCTTAGTATCCCTCCCCCATCCATTCTCGAGCTGCTAATTGCTTTATGTACATCTCTACCATGAATATTCTTAATTGTGAAAGAGTTTTAATGGATATGGGATTTAAATTTGATTTATAAAAATCTCTTAAGTGGTCTTCATTGCCTTTGGTGGAAAGTATCCTTATTTCCTTTTCTGTTTGAAGAGGTGTTAATTAAATACTTTGAGTTAATTCAAAATTAACAGTGGATATAATTTGATGTCTTTCTATTGAATCAGCAAGTTCTAAATGAAGATTCTCAGGTCAAGCCAATTCCTGTTTTCGGTGTAGTTAACCTAAGTGAATAGACCATTTCTGAGAAAGAATGATCCATTCTTCTACAAATACATTATGTGGAAAGGAAATGTCAGTGCAGAACAAAGTCTATTTTGAAAAGGAAAGAAAATTGGGTGTCTAGATATAAGGAGCCTATCCAAAAGTACAGAGGGGCCAATGGCTTCCATGGAGCTTGTCATCTAACAATACTCTTGACAACTGCATAAAACTGTCAGAGTTGGAAAGTCTTTGGAGATAAGTCATTCCATTCCTTCAGTGTGAAGACACGAATACTGAAACCCATATGGGAGAATAATGAGCCTTGGGGTACCTAGTAAATTAGCCCAAGGGTTTTAAATAGGACAATTACCCTTAACTTATAACCCCCAGAGACATTTAAAAATCACAAACTTATAGGTCAAGCCATTTTTTGCTGCAACAGTCTCATAGAGGCAACAGCCATTGCAGCATTATGAATTTCAAAGTGTGGCATACTACTCTCCTTGTTTCCACTTTACAGATATATTTATTTAGTTTTCTATTGCTATATGACAAATTATCACAAATCTAACAGCTTAAAACAACACATATTTATTTTTTCAGTTTCTATGGGTCAGGATTCCAGGCCTGACTCTTGAAGGTCCTCTGCACAAGGTCTCACAAAATTGAAATTAAGATTTTAGCTAGATTATGCTCCTTTCTGAAGGACGGTATCCCATTCTAACTTTACATGGCTGGCAGAATTTAATACCTTCTTATTGTGTGACTAAGAACCCCACTTTCTTGCTGGCTGTTGGCTTTTAGTTCCTAAAAGTTGTTCACAGTTTCTTACCATATGACCCTCTTACAATACAGTAGCCTACTGCAGGAAAACAATCTTTTTTAAGTGTTTACCTGATCAGGTCACGTTCACCAGAATAATCTCCCTTTTAATAAACTCATGTCAACTGATTAGACACCTTAATCACATCTTCAAAATCCTTTCACCTTTAACACATAACATAACTTAATTATGATGGGGCAGCCATTATGTTCATAGGTCTAGTTATATGCAAGGAAAGATTACATGGGGCATGTTCATAGGCAGGTGGGAACCTTGGGACCATCTTAGAATTCTATTCACCATACCAGACTAACTTCACCTCCTTCCAGAGACAGATTTATGATGAAGTTTATGTTGCTTATATTTCAGGTCTTTTCACCTGCATGGGCCACTGTGAGTACTAGAAATGTTTGGGAGTTACACACTATTCTAGGCAGAGAGAAGCTGTTTTGATATGGAAGATTTCCATTTAAACATTTCTATATAAGCATTTCTGATTCAGGATGAAACGGACCTAAATCTCTAAGAATCTAGTTGTTTTTTGTGATTTCTTTTCTTATTCTAAATAACCATGCACTACCTTACCTAATTCTGTGTATGCTTTCCTTAAAGAGGATTCCTTAACTTTTGTAAGCCTCAGGTCTCAAAACACATGGCCTGCCACTCACCATGATTCAGTACAAAAACCTGTAATGATTATCTTAGAACTCATTAGGATTTTTCATGTTCATAGATTTTACATAAGCTATTTCTACCCTCAAGGAAGCCCTAATACACTTTCTTTGCTTGGCTGCCTCCCATCATCTTTTAAAAATCAATAAATGGGGCCTTACCTCTCTCTTGGTTTGGGAACCCTACGTCGGTGCTTATTTCTTCATACCACATGGGCTCTTAACTATATTTCCTTGTCTATCCTGTCTCCCTACCTCTACTATCTCAATCTTTACTCTCCCCCTAACCCAAGCTTGTCCTTAAGTAGGGAAAAGTAGGTTTCCCTTCCCAGTTTCTCAGTGCTTAGTCTCAATTAGGCACTTCACTGATATTTTCTGTGTAAATACAGAATAAGTAATTGGAACAAATGGTAACATTTCAAGTATGATAAGAGAAAGAAGTTAATGGCATTGATTTTGGACACAAACTCATTTAATTTTGTTTAAAATTAAGTTTCTCCTTTACACTATTATTTAAACAATGACTTTTTACATTAACATTTTCATCCTCAGAACCATAAAATGTGAAGGTCCTGGGCTTAGTAAAGAGACCTTCCATGCTGGAGTATAAACCTGGGCTTGGATTCTAACTGGATGGGCTTGGAAAAATGACCACACCACTTTTAGACTTCAGTTTCTCTGTCTGTAAAACAGATTTAATTTCAATCTCAGTGTTGTTATGAAGACAGAGTGAGACGATATATTTGAAATTGCCTATTAGACTACGTGGCATATAGTTATGTCCAGTAAATATTAAAATTAAACAAAAGCACTAACAATAACAACACATAAATAAACAAATAAAAAACATGCTCGGCACCGGATGGAAGAATGACAGTTACTTCCATCTGACAGCTGAGGCTCAGAGACATTAGGTCACAGACCAAAAATGAGACAGGTATATGAATTTAACCAAACTACTTAATCTCTCTTAGCTTCAATTTCCCCAACAGAAAAGTGGGACTAGAAATAGGTAATGCTTAAATTACCATGAAGATAAACTGCAATAGCATAGGCAAAAGTGGCTAGATAATACATAGCAGAATTTAAAAAAAAAAAAAAAAGGAAAGGAAGCAAAAACAAGGGTAAAGGAGAGAATGAGCAAAAACTACACTTTGGGAATCAGAGAAGTAATTATTTTTCCATTTGGCAACTACAAAAATTGAGACTCAGAGTACACAGATAATCATGTCCAGCATCACACTGCTTGATGCTGACAAAATGGAAATTGACTCATCTCCTTGTATCGTCTAGGCTTTTTCCATTGTTAACATCATTGTAGCTCCTCAACAAATGCGGAGCCCACAAGTCTGCTCTGCAGAGGGTATATCAATGAGTAAATCTGTATTCTAGACATATAGAAGAACTTGGCTCAAAATCCCATATTGGAATTCCAGATTGAGGAGGGGATGCCAGGTTGTACAGAGAAGGCTGTAGGTCACCACCAGACAATAATTGACCTTTAAAATATTCTCCTGTAGAGAAAGGAATTCAATGTAATAAAATTGAGTAAATTGAAAAAAATAAAGACTATGGCATGGAAGCTAAGAGGTCAGATTCTGAAGTCAGACTGACAAGGGTATGAATCTGAACCTACTATTATCTTGGGCAAATCAAGTAAATTTATTTTCTATAAAATGGAGATAATCTCTGCTTCTTGAAATTGCTGTGCAGATTAAATGGCATAATACATGTAAAGTTCTCAAAAGAGTGACAAGAATGGCTTTCTGTTAATGTTAACTACAGTAAAAGCATACCTCTGCATTACTATGCAACCTCACATGGGTGCTCCCTGGACAGTATTATACTTTATCTTGGCGCACATCTAAAATGGACAAGAATTTGTATTGCAGCACTGTATTTGCAAATCGTTCTACTGGAATTATTTGCTTATATATCACAAATGTACAGTTGGATACATATTTATAACTAAACACACATATGAAATTAACAAGCAAATCCAGACACAGAAATACAACCAGCACCCAGACACCTCTTTGGTTCCCATTCAGTCACTATCCCACCTCTCACCCAGGATTAACTTTGATCCAATTCCAACAATATATATTAGGTTTGTCTGCTTTTAATTTAATATAAAATTAATTCTTACAGTGTGTACTCTATCCGAATTTTCCCTCAATGTTAGGTTGTGAGATTCATCTATCTTTCTGAACGTGGTTATAGATCATGTAATTCTCACTGTTTAATAGTATTCCATTGCACGAACATGCCACACCTAATTTGCCAATTTTAAACTGGTTTTTTTTCAAGATGCACTTATTTGAGAGAAAGACAGAGACAGAGCAAGCGAATGAGTACACATGCATGAGTAATGGGAGGGTCAGAGGGAAAGCAGAGCATGAAATCAGACACAGGGCTTGATCTCACGACCCTGAGATTGTGACCTGAGCCAAAATCAAGAGTTGGATGTTTGACCAACTGAACCACACAAGTACTCCTAATTTATCCATTTTATTGTTGACAGACATTTGTGTAGATTCCAATTAGGGGTTGTTATGAACAAAGTCATGATAAATAATTAGTATGTGGATTATAGTAAACACATATACATTCTGTTGAATATATACTTCAGAGTGAATTGTGGAAGTTATACTTATGTTCAGCTTTAGTAGGTATTATCAAATAGTTTTCAAATGTCTGTACCAAACTGTACTCCCACCAGCAGCATAGGTAGAATTCTGGTTTTCACATCCTTGCCTCTGTACTTGATACATTTCATAATGCTCATCTTCGCTTGATGGAGATGTAGTAATAAAGCAGTATGTTTTTAATGTGCATTCCCTCATAACCAATGAAGTTTAATGTATTCATACACTTTTCATATATCTTGATAGCTATTTGGATATCCATTTTTGTGAAATACCCAAGTTGTGGGTCTATTTTTCTACTGGGTTGGGGGAGGAGTCAAGATGGAGGAGAAGTAGCAGGCTGAGACAACATCAGGTAACAGGAGATCAGCTAGATAGCTTATCAAACCACTCCAAACACCTACAAATCCAGGAGATGGAAGAAAAGAGCAGCAATTCTAGAAACAGAAAATTGACCACTTTCTGAAAGGTAGGACCAGCAGAGAAGTGAATCCAAAGCGACGGGAAGACTGTGGGGGGAGGGGCCGGCTCCTGGCAAGCGGGAGCAAGGTAGCACAAAATCAGAACTTTTAGAAGTCTGCTCCACTGAGGGACATTGCTCCAGAGGCTAAACAGGGGTGAAGCCCATGCAGGGACAGTTTGTTCTGAGGTCCCTCGTGGTCACAGAAGGATTGGGGGTGTCTGAGTGTTACAGAGCTCACAGGTATTAGAGCAGGAAGCCAGCTACAGAGACGGAGCGGAGGAGTGAGCTCTCAACTCGGGGTTACCTTATCGTGATCGTGGCACAGGTTAATGCTCTGTGAGTGGGGACCCCCACAAGACCTGGGGAGACTCCCCTGGAAGAGAGCAGGGATCTGCAGGGTTTCGGAGACTCCAGGCGGGGCTGTGTGCCAGAGACAGAGACACTTGGTCACAGGTGGGGTGAACTCAGAGTGCAGCCGGAGGCCAGGGCGACGGGAGTGATTGAGCGCTTTACTCTGAAGGCGTACTGAGGAGTGGGGCCTTGAGCTCTCAGCTCCTCTGGGCTGGAGATTGGGAGGCCGCCATTTTCATTCCCGTCCTCGGGAACTCTACGGAAAGCATTCAGGGAACAAAAGCTCCAAAAGTGAACCCGAGCAGATTACTTAGCTTGGCCCCTGGTAAGGCCGGTACAATTCCACCTCAGGCAAAGACACTTGAGAATCATTACAACAGGCCCCTCCCCAAGAAGATCAGCAAGAAATCCAGCCACGACCAAGTTCACATACCAAGGAGAACAGTGGAATTCCAGAGGAGGAGAAAGTAAAGCATGGAATTCATGGCCTTCTCCACATGATTCTTTAGTCTTGTAAAATCAATTAATTTTTTTTAATGTTATTTTTTTCTTCTGCGAAATTTTTTTTAAAATTTTACCCTTTCCTCTTTTAATGTTTTTTAACTAGTTTATCTTAACAATATTTAAAAAAATTTTTTTTGTACCTTCATTATTATAGTCACATTTTATCCTTCATTTTATCTAACTTTATTTTTTGTATACACATAGGGTTTTTTCTTCTAAAAAAATTTGGGCTACAACTTCTAATAGATCAATATATACCCTAAATCTAGCAGAGGGCTTTGTTCTAGTCTCTAGCCTGAGCAAATTCTCTCCACTTTCTTTTTCTTTATCCTCCCAACCAATTTATCTTATCAACTCCTTTTTTAGAAATTTAAAAAAAAAATTTTTTTTTTCATCTTTAGAGTCACATTCCATCCCTTCATCGTGTTTACCCTTATATATGTTTTTCATTCTTTAAAATTTTGGTAGGTAGTTTCTTCTAAGAGACCAAAATACTCCCAAAGTTAAGTGGGTAAACCTGTTCTATTCACCAGTCAAATATATATTTTTTTTCTTTATTTTTTTTCTCTTAATTTTTTTTTCTGAACTTCTTTTTACCCCCCTTCCCCCCCCCACTGCCACGATTTGGGGTCTCCTCTGATTTGGTTAAAGCACATTTTACTGGGGTCTTTGCCACCCTTTTAGTATTTTATTTGCTCCTTCATATATTCTTATCTGGATAAAATGACAAGGCAGAAAAACTCACCACAAAAAAAAGAAGAGGCAGTACCGAAGGCAAGGGACCTAATCCATAAGGACACTGGTAACATGTCAGATCTAGAGTTCGGAATGACGATTCTCGAGGTGTTAGCTGGGCTCAGAAAAGGCATGGAAGATATTAGAGAAACCCTCTCTGGAGAAATAAAAGCCTTTTCTGGAGAAATGAACTAAAATCTAACCAAGCTGAAATTTTAAAAAGCTATTAATGAGGTGCAATAAAAAATGGAGGCTCTTACTGCTAGGATAAATGGGGCAGAAGAGAGATTTAGTGATATAGGAGACCAAATGACAGAGAATAAAGCTGAGCAAAAGAGAGACAAACAACTACTGGACCATGAGGGGAGAATTCGACAGATAAGTGATACCATAAGACAAAATAACATTAGAATAATTGGGATTCCAGAAGAAGAAGAAAGAGAGAGGGGAGCAGAAGGTATATTGGAGAGAATTATAGTAGAGACTTTCCCTAATATGGCAAAGGGAACAAGCATCAAAATCCAGGAGGCACAGAGAATCCCCCTCAAAATCAGTAAGAATAGGTCCACACCCCATCATCTAATAGTAAAATTTACAAGTCTTAGCGACAAAGAGAAAATCCTGAAAGCAGCCCAGGACAAGAAGTCTGTAACATACAATGGTAGAAATATTAGATTGGCAACAGACTTATCCACAGAGACCAGGCAGGGCAGAAAGAACTGGCATAATATATTCAGAGCACTAAATGAGAAAAACATGCAGCCAAGAATACTATATCCAGTGAGGCTAGCACTGAAAATAGAAGGAGAGATAAGCTTCCAGGACAAACAAAAACTAAAAGAATTCGTAAACACCAAACCAGCTCTACAGGAAATATTGAAAGGGGTCCTCTAAGCAAAGAGAGAGCCTAAAAGTAGTAGATCAGAAAGGAACAGAGACAATATACAGTAACAGTCATCTTACAGACAATACAATGGCACTAAATTCAGATCTCTCAATAGTTACCCTGAATGTAAATGGGCTAAATGCCCCAATCAAAAGACACAGGGTATCAGAATGGATAAAAAAGCAAAATCCATCAATATGCTGTCTACGAGAAACTCATTTTAGACCCAGAGAAACCTCCAAATTTAAAGGGAGGGGGTGGAAAACAATTTACTATGATAATGGACATCAAAAGAAAGCTGGGGCAGCAATTCTTATAGCAGATCAATTAGATTTTAAGCTAAAGACTATAATAAGAGATGACGAAGGACACTATATCATACTCAAAGGGTCTGTCCAACAAGAAGATCTAACAATTTTAAATATCTATGCCCCTAACATGGGAGCAGCCAACTACATATACCAATTAATAACAAAATCAAAGAAACACATTGACCATAATACAATAATAGTAAGGGACTTTAATAACACCCTCACTGAAATGGATAGATCACCCGAGCAAAAGATCAACAAGGAAATAAAGACCTTAAATGACACTCTGGACCAGATGGACATCACAGATATACACAGAACATTCCATCCCAAAGCAAAAGAATACACATTCTTCACTAGGGCACATGGAACATTCCCCAGAATAGATCACATCCTGGGTCATAAATCAGGTCTCAACCAGTACCAAAAGATTGAGATCATTCCCTGCATATTTTCAGACCACAAGGTTCTGAAGCTAGAACTCAATCACAAGAGGAAATTTGGAAAGAATCCAAATACATGGAAACTAAAGAGCAACCTTCTAAAGAATGAATGGGTCAACCAGGAAATTAAAGAAGAATTGAAAAAATTCATGGAAATGAGTGAGAATGAAAACACAATGGTTCAAAATCTGTGGGACACAGCAATGGCGGTCCTGAGAGGAAAGTATATAGCAATACAAGCCTTTCTCAAGAAACAAGAAAGGTCTCAAGGACACAACCTAACCCTACACTTAAAGGAGCTGGAGAAAGAACAAGAAAGAAAGCCTAAACCCAGCAGGAGAAGAGAAATAATAAAGATCAGAGCAGAAATCAATGAAATAGAAACCAAAAAAACCAATAGAACAAATCAACGAAACTAGGAGATGGTTCTTTGAAAGAATTAATAAGACTGATAAACCC
Source organism: Martes martes (assembly GCF_963455335.1). NCBI lineage: Eukaryota > Metazoa > Chordata > Mammalia > Carnivora > Mustelidae > Martes > Martes martes. Next base: position 66,079,679 of record NC_137898.1, read on the forward strand.
CTGGCCAGACTTATCAAAATGAAAAGAGAAAGGACCCAAATAAATAAAATTGAATGAAAGAGGAGAGATCACAACCAACACTAAAGAAATACAAACAATTATATGAACATATTATGAGCAACTATGCAAATTTGACAATCTGGAAGAAATGGATGCATTCCTAAAGACATATAAACTACCACAACTGAACCAGAAAGAAATAGAAAACCTGAACAGACCTATAACCAGTAAAGAGATTGAAGCAGTCATCAAAAATCTCCCAACAAACAAGAGCCCAGGGCCAGACGGCCTCCCAGGGGAATTCTACCAAACATTTAAAGAAGAATTAATTCCTATTCTCCTGAAATTGTTCCAAAAAATAGAAATGGAAGGAAAACTTCCGAACTCATTTTAGGAGGCCAGCATTACCTTGATCCCAAAACCAGACAAGGATCCCATCAAAAAAGAGAATTACAGACCAATATCCCTGATGAACACAGATGCAAAAATTCTCACCAAAATACTAGTCAATAGGCTCCAAAAGTACACTAAAAGGATTATTCACCACGACCAAGTGGGATTTATTCCAGGGCTGTAAGACTGGTTCAACATCTGCAAATCAATCAATGTGATACAATATATTAATAAAAGAAAGAACAAGAACTATATCATACTCTCAATAAATGCTGAAAAAGCATTTGACAAAGTACAGCATCATTTCTTGATCAAAACTCTGCAAAGTGTAGGGATAGAGGGTTCATACCTCAATATCATCAAAGCCATCTATGAAAAACCCACAGCAAATATCATTCTCAATGGAGAAAAACTGAGAGCTTTTCTGCTAAGGTCAGGAACACAGAGGGGATGTCCATTATCACCACTGCTATTCTACTGGTTTGACTACCTTTTCCCTATTGATTTACAGAAGTTCTTTATATATTCTGGATGTAAGTCCTTTGTCAGACATATGTACTGAAAATATCTTTATCACTCTGAGTTTCCTTTTCTGTTCTCCTGATAAGTAGATGTTCTTAATTTATAATATAATTCCTTTATATTTTAAAAATCTATTTTAAATGTTTTATTAGCTCTATTAAGAGCCACTTTGTCTCCCCCCTCAAATATCAGGAGTACAGTGAAGTTCAAATATTATAGCTACACAAAGTAAGTTCAATGCTTCCATCCCAAGCCCATGCTCCCCTTTGATCTACTGGAGGCCCAAGCTAATCTATGTTGCCTTAGATTGCCCAAGGTCTCTCTTATTTTCCTATTTCATCCAAAATAAGTTCTAGCCATTAATATTTATAATAGACTCAACAGCATTAGAAGGGCAAAATACAATATATTGGTTAACTGAAGTTAAATTTTAAAAAAAGAATGGCAATAGATTATTGCTTGGTAATTTTAAAAGTAGGGCAAATAACAACAGACTGTAGGGAGAACTGTTATACTTGCAAAGAACTGGAAGATTGCCAACAGGATGTATGTTCATGTAATGGAGCTAAGAAGCATATTCAGGAAATTGACCTATACTCTTTATAAGAAGGGATTATTATTGTTGTCATTCATACATTCATTCCTTAATTACTCACCTATTTCATATTGATATGATTAGTTTTTCCTATATTTATTTGACTCCTAATTTGGGTTTGTCCAAAGCAAGGGCTGACACCCAGGTCAGTTCCAAAAATCTTTTCCCAGATCTTGCTACCATAGAAGAGACACAGTCTCTTCTGCTAAGGATCTCAAAGTTGAGCAAGTGAGATATAGTTCTAACATCCTGACAAGAATTTGTTATATTGTCAAGACAGTGTTTTTCAGCCAGTGTCCTGGGAGCAGAGAGATATTTAAGTATATGATGAAAAAATCTTGACAATAACAGATACCTGGACCTAGGTCTTAAAGAATGAGGACTTCTTCAGGTAGAAAAGGAAGGAAATGGCAGGTTTTTGTTTGTTTTTAATCACCAGGTATCACCCAGAAGGCAGGGTGAATAAAATCAATGCTCTTTTACTCACATAAAATACCATTTACCTCAGGTAATGGATTGAAGTTTGTAAGGCTGGGATATAGCCGCCCATTGTTTGTGGGAAGGGCACCTGCAGTTTTAGATAAAAAGGGAGAAAGAACGTCTCTCTACTTTGTCTGTTTTGCTATAAACTCACCATGGGGCACCTCATAGAATCCGTGGGGGAAAATAATGCACAAAGCAATCTTAACAGCACAACAGATGGGCCCTGCAGGCGACATCTGAGGTGAGAAGTTAGACTCCAAAACTATCCATCACACTGCACAGGCCTAGTCTAGTCTCAGGTGCTATCTCAGGCAAATGAATAACTATATGTAAAAATCTCCTGCAAAGGCACATAATATTTTATTATAGAATATTTTTAGGTTTACAGAAAAGTTGGATAGACAGAAGATTTTCTGTATGTCCTGCACCTAGTTTCCCCTATAGTTAACATGTATATTGCTACAGCACATTTGTCACAATCAATGAACCAATACCAAGCCATGCTTATTAACTAAACTCAATACTTTATCCATAGTTTGTTAGGTTTTCTTAACGTCCTTTTCCTGTTCCAAGACTCCATTCGGGATACAACATTACATTCAGTAGTCATGGCTCCTTAGGCTTCTGGGCTGTGACAGTTTCTCAGATTTTCTTTGATGACCTTGACAGGTTTGAAGTCAGGTATTTTATAGACTGTTCCTTAATTTAGATTTATCTGATTTTTTTTTCTTCTTATGGTTAGACTGGGGTTATGAGTTTTGAAAAGAAAGACCACCCACAGGTGAAGTGCCATTCTCAAAACATATCAAAGATACATGTGATCAATACATGATTTATCACTGATGGTGTTAACAGTAATCAACTCTCTAAGGTAGTATTTGCCAGGATTCTCCATTATAAAGTCATTTTTCCTCTTTTCCATACTGTACTCTTTGAAATCAAGTCACTGAATATAGTTCATAATTAAGGAGTAGAGGGGCAAGTGTTTATACAAATTATTTAAATTCTATGTGGGAGATTTACCTCTTTCCCCCACTTATGTTTTTATCATTTATTTGTATCAAGTACACACTTTATTTTATACTCAGTTGTAGAGGTTAATACAACATTATTTATTTTGTGACTCAAATTGTTCCATCTTTGGCCATTGTAAGCTCTTTCAGCTGGCTTCTGTGTCTTTTTGGTATTTCTTTGTTTTGTGTTTTGTTCAATTCCTTAGTTTCTAGCTGTACTAGATGCTCCAGGTTTATCTTGGATATTCTATGTCGCCATTCTAAAATCAGCCATTTATCCAAGGACTTTCAGTCCCTTCTATTGGAGAATGGTATCAGAAACCAAAAACTGGGCATTGGGTCACATTATCTTTTGATGGAAGAGTCCTGCCCTCTTCAATAAATATGTAGGCTACTGTACACTTTGATGAATTCAGTATTTCAGGTTGATCTTTCTGACTAGATACCCCAGGGCTGCAACTTCCAAATGCCAGCGCTCACTCCTGCAGCAGCTCTGAGCTGAGAAAGACCAGCTGTACTTTGGTCTTTCACAATGAACCCCTCTTTTTTAAATGAAAATTGCCAGGTGTTTTTCTGAGTGCATAAACAGCTAACTGAAGATATTGTCCGAAGCAACCTGAATAAGTGAAAGAAGACTGAAAATGGAGAGCTTCCTAAGAAACATTTTCCATCAAAACATTATTTCACAGATTAATGTACCTTTACAGATTGGCTATTTGTTCAGAATATTTCACTTGAACTTAAAAAGAACTAGCCATGGAGACCTGTACAACCGCACAGCATCGACAACCACATCCATAGTTTATTTAGGGATACTTGCCAGGCACTGGGCTAATTAATCTGGACCAGGATCCCATTTAATCCTTAAAACATCCCCATGCACAGGTGTTATTTGCTATCTCTATCACTTCTACTTTACAGTTGAGGAAACTGAACCTAAAAAATTAAATTGCCCATGACCACACTGCTAGACAATGACTGAGGTGTTCTGGGTGGGAATCTCTCTGACCCCAATTACCTTCACTTATTCAACCACTGCACGAGACAGCTTGTAACAGGGCCTGTCTTCTCAGACTGCCTGCTTCAATTAACCTTTAGTGCTTAATATACCAGGCTTACTTGTAATTTTAAGCAACAGCAATATCTGCTTTCAAATCACCCAAATTTTGGCTCAGCAAGTGCAATCACCATAAGCATGGCTGGAAAACTCAACCAAAACTCATCTATATAAAGACTTATGAGAAGAGAGGGAATGTTCATTGGGAAATCTCTGGGAACTCATATTAATTAAGAATATCTACATTTAGGGGTGCCTGTTGTGGCTCAGTAGGTTAAAGCCTCTGCCTTCAGCTCTGGTCATGAACTCAGGGTCCTGGGATTGAGCCCTGCATCAGGTTCTCTACTCAGCGGGGAGCGTGCTTCCCTTCCTCACTCTCTGCCTGCTGCTCTGCCTACTTGTGATCTCTGTCAAATAAATATATAAAATCTTTAAAAAAAAAAAAGAATATCTACATTTGTTTTTGCAATTCAATTTTATTTACAGGTACTGATAAAAATATGCAGATCTCATTAGTAACAGACCTTTACCACAGGACTGCAACTAATAAATGAACATTTCTTGTGGTATTCTTTTCCTTTTAATCCTAACTTAGAAAGCAGCATTGCAGAGTGGAAAACATGGATTTGGGAATCAGTAGAAACTTGACTCAAGCTCTGCCACTTATTAACAGAAAGATTTTTTAAAAGTGTCTTGAATGCTTTGTGCCTCTGTTTTCTCATTAGCAAAATGAAAGATATAGAGGATGTTATGAAGGCTAAGTGAGATAGCACATGCAAAGTACCTGACCCACAGTATTCTTTCCTACTTCTCCAAAATAATGTGTTCAAGTACATCACAATAACCTGCAACATGTAACAATAATGCATACAATTCAGATTGCTAAATTATGTGGTTTGAATGCATGGTGTAATGTGATTCTCACAGAAATCCTTTCAGATGTGTATTATTGTTAACAGTTAATTTTATAAATAAGGAAAAGATACTTAGGAATGTAAAGAAATTTATCAGAGACAGGGTGCAGAAAGTCAGAATTTGAACCTAGTGTTGTCCAAAGTACAGTTTAATCCCTATCTCTACTAATTTCCACTATGAGCTCCATAAGCAATAGGACGGAGTCTAACCTGTTCACACTGTATGCTAACCGTTCTGCTTAATGCATGATAATGCACATTAGGATTAGCAAATGAATGAGAACTAATCTCTCTTTTTGTTTTTCCTCTCTAAAACTAAGTAAAATAAAACCAAATTAGAGAGGAATTCCCAAATCCTTAGACCCAGCTTTATTCCCTTCTCTTTCTTGCCTGCAAACATGATTTTGTAACAAGCCTGAAACACTCACTGCTCACTCTTTTGTCTGAAAATTGCATAAGCAATCTCCAGACCCATCCAACTTATAATAAAAAAGGGTAAATGACAAGTCTATTATTAAAGTTTTGATTAGTACTATTAGCCAAAGTCCAAAGAGGGTTTTGTTCAACAGTTTTGAAAAGCCAAACAGGCAAATTTCATGTAGGTTTCTATGAATGAATGACTGACATTTCAGATTGTCAAAATGTCGAAATCCTTCAACGACTTCCAAATAGGATGGAATAAGGGTAACTGCTTTTCATGTTTCCAGAAGGCTGATAATTTTAAAGTTTAACCTCTCCTCTGCCAAGTAAATTTAGTTTGGCATTCTTGCTTTCTATCCTCTTAACTCTTAGAGCTTCTCTGAGAAACAACCTAATCTGGGTTATACTAGAGATACTGTTCTTGAACCAGTATGGAAGACTGTGCCTACATACAGCATTGTGGCTTACTGAATTTATTGTCCTTAAGCAAGACAGTGAATTGCCAATTTTATCACTTTTAATGTGTGTCACTTTGGGGATGATCTGGGACTGTGACTCATATTTTCAGATAAAAAGGTGTAGATGTAAGCCAGTACTGGTACAGCATGCTTCAGCAGGGTCAAAGTACAGCCTGTTCGGCTTCCATTAAGAACCACTGCAGCGGACCTGGCATTATATAACATTTAATCCACATTCTGATTTGAAGAAAATCCTGAGAAATTCTCATTTGATTACTTGAGTCCTCATTACCATTAGCTTTTGGAATGAGGTTTGTATCCAGGTGGGAAAAGGCATGAGTAGTGGAAAGAGAAATAGGCTTTCAATCAGAGAGACTTGGTTTTAAGTCATTGTTCTGCCACTTACTAGCTTGTATGCCAACATGGGCCAATTTGTTTTAATGGCTACAGAATAAGTCCCTAACCCCACCAGCACTTTTTCAAATGTATGCTAATTGGTTTCACTGGAAATCCTGCAGAGATTATTTGGAACATTTGTTGCAATTCCATTACAATGTTAAAAAAAAAAAAAAAAGTGTGTGTTGCCAATCCTTTCCCTTTACTGCTGTCAGTCACACTGCTAAAATGCAAATAATGTAACTGGCCCACTAACAACCTTCAAGGGTTCTACAGTGCCTGAAGAATACAGTCCAAGGCCCTGAGCAGGATTGGGGGGTTAAAGCCTTGTATATCACCCTTGCTCTCTCTGCTACCATTGTCTACCTCAATATTTATTTTTCAGCATTCAAATGTTCGTGCTGTTAAGTATACAATTTGAAAATCCTTGATATTTGTATATACTCAGGAAAACATCACCAATACTAAGATAGTGAATATACCCAGCACCCCAAAAGTTCTTCTTGCTTATTTTAATCCCACTCCTACCTACTAGTCCCTAGGTAACTACTGATTTATTTCTTGTCACTATTGATTAGTTTACACTTTGTAGAATTTTCTATAAATGGAAATCAAAAAGTATGTGCGCTTTCATCTGTCTTCTTTATCACAGAAAAATTATTATGAGATTCCTCCGTATTGTAGCATGTGTCAGTAGTTTTTTCCTTCTTACTGCCTTTTATTGTGAGCTTTTGTTGTATGGCTAGAACACAGTTGATATATCCATTCACCCGTTGGTGGATATTTAGGTTGTTTCCACAATTTTGGGGTGATACAAGAAAGGTTGCTACAAACATCCATCTGTAAATCTTTGTATAGATGTATATTTAAATTTCTCATGGGTCAGAATCTATGAATATAATGGTTATATCAACTGGGAGGTGTTTTATCTTTTTAAAAAAATCACCAAAATGTCATCACAAAGGTTTTTACATTTGTAAATGTCTACTAGCAGGACATGAGATTTCTAATTGTTCCACATCCATACAATTGGAGTCACCATTCCTTTTGATTTTAGACATTCTAGTAAGGCATGTCGTGGCATCTTTGTGGTTTTAGTTTATATTTCACTAATGATTAATGACAAATGATTATTTACTATAGATATGTGTTCTCTAATGAAGTTTATGTAAAAATCTTCTGCCTGTTTATTATTAGTTTGTTTGACTTCTTATAATAACATCTGGTGTGTCCTTTATATATTCTGGAATAAAATCTGTTATTGGATATTTGATTTGCAAACACCTTTTCCATACCTGTGGGTTTTTAATTATTCTCTCAGTCTCTTTTGAAAGGCAAAACTACTTAACTGTGATGAAGTTTCATTTATTAATTCTTTTGTAGATCTTGCTTTCAGTGTCATAGCTAAGAAATGTGCCTAACCTAAGGCCACATTGACTTTTTTTTTCCCGTTTCCCCCTAGAAGTTTTATAGTTTTAAATTTAAAATTTAGATCTATGATCCATTTTGTTAATTTTTATATACAGTATGAGTTGCGGGTTCAAGTTCACATTTTTGCATTTGAATATCCAATTGTTCCAAAACCATTTGTTGAAAAGACTATCTTTTATCCGATGAATTACTTTTGTAAAAAATCAGTTGTTCTTAAATGTATGGATCTGTATCTATGGATGTTTATTCTGTTCCATTGATCCATATGTCTTATTTTTATGACACTACCACAGTCATTCCTGTAGCATTCTAATAAATCTTGACATCAGGTAGTATAATTCCTTCAACTTCACCCTTCCTTGCCTTTTCCATCTTCTGGTGGTTCCTGGAATTCCTCAGCTTCTGGCAGCATAATTTCAGTCTCTGCCTCAGTTTTCACATGGCTTTTTTCCCTGTGTCTATGTGTAAATCTCTACTTTATGAAGACACCAGTAACTGGATTTAGGGCCCAAATCCAAGAAGATCTCATCTCAAGATCCTTAACTAATTATACCTGCAAAGACTGTAATTCGGGGGACACTTACTTTAAATCACTAGAGTGAGTCTTTGTACTTTGTAACTTTCAAGAGATTTGTCCACTTCATCTAAGTTATCAAATCTATTGGTATGAAGTTAATTCATAATACTCATGTCTAACATTCTTGATACTGTTAATGTGTGTCTATTTTATATTTATTCTAGATCAATATAGCTAGATATTATCAATTTTACTGATACTTTCAAATAAGCTTTTAGTTTCATAGATTTTCTCTATTGTTTTTCTGTCTTCTATTTCATTGAGAGAGATTGCACTGGATCTTTATTACATCCTACCTTTTGCTTACCATGCATTTAATTTTCTCTTATTAGTTTCTTAAGGTGGAAGCTGAGGTCATTCACGACACTTTTTTTTTCTAAAGCAGAAAGTGTTATAAAATTTCCTGTAAGTTCTGTCTTAGGTAAATCCAACAAATTTTTCTACATTGCATTTTCATTTTCATACAGTTCAAAAGTATTTCCTGAATTCCTTCTTAATTTTTTTTTGGGGGGCCATAGGTTATTTGGAAGTGTGTTATTTAGTTTTCAAATTTGGGGATTTTGTAGGTATCTTTTGCTATCAACTTCTAATTTAATTTCATTAAAATTCATAAAAGATATTGTGTAATGTTAATTATTTTAAGTGTACTGAAATACATGTTTGGGCCACAATACGGTCTATCTTGCTAACTATTTAATGTGTATTTGAAAACAACAGATATTCTGCTCCAGTTCAGTGGAGTATTCTATAAATGTTAATTAGGCCAAGTTGGTTTTTAGTGTTGTTCAAGTCATCTATAAACTTAATGATTTTCTGTTGACTTGCCCTATTTGTTGTAAGTATTCTAATATCAAATTATGATAATGATTTATTGATTTCTACTTGCAGTTCTAATAGATTTTGCTTCATATATTTTGAAGCTGTGTTATTAGATGCATAATGGCTTACCAATGTTACATTCACTTTGAGTTGCCACCTGAAATCTACTTTGCCTAATATATCTATTGCAACTATTTTTTGCTTAGTGATAGCATGAAATGTTTTCTTCTCATTTTTTTTTCACTTTAACCCATTTGTATTTTTATATTTAATGTATGTTACCTGTATTTGATATACGGTTTTTATCCAACCTCATAATCTCTGACTTTTAATTGGGGCATTTAATCCATTTATATTTAATGAGATTATCAAAGTTGTTTTTAAATTCACCATCTTTTTTTTTTTTTAACTATTTGTCCCATATATTGTTAATAGCCTTGCTCCTCTTATTATGCCTTCTTTTGGATTAACTATTTTTAATTGCTTTTTACTTCATTTTTAAGCTACACTTCTCTTTTATTATTTTAATAGTTGCTTTAGAATTCATAGCATACATCTTTGATTGTAGTATAGCTTCAAGTGCTATGACAATACATCATATGTAAGAACCTTACAATAATAAACTTCCATTTCTTCCTTCCTGCCCTTTCACTATTACTATCATGTATTTTACTTCCATGTACATTATAAAATTCACAATACATTGTTAATAGTTTTGCTTTAAATAATTACCTTTCAAATATATCTAAAGATAAGACTCTCTTTAAATATTATTTACCCATGTAGTTACTATGTCTGGTATTTTGCATTACTTTTGAATGGGCATACAGGTTTTGGCCATTTAGTAAAAATAATGTACCCATACATTAAATACAAGAAATCTGTCTTTTCAAGATTGACAAAAAATTTTAATGGTTTTATTGATACATACAATTTCTCCATTTAAAATATATAATCACTGGGGTGCCTGGGTGGCTCAGTGGGTTAAAGCCTCTGCCTTCAGCTCAGTCATGATCCCAGGGTCCTGGGATCCAGCCCAGCATCAGGCTCTCTGATCAGCAGGAAGCTTGCTTCCTCCTCTCTCTCTCTCTGCCTGCCTCTCTGTCTACTTGTGATCTCTGTCTGTCAAATAAATAAATAAATAAATAAATCTTTAAAAAATATATATATATATATAAAATCACTGATGTTTAGTATATTCACAGAGTTGTGTAACCATCATTATAATCTAATTTTATAAACTTTTTAATGCCAAGAAAAAAATAAAAACAAGACACCCATCATCAGTCACTCCTATTTCCTTCCAATTCTCTTCCTGCTCTTAGGGAAACGTTAATTTACTTTCTGTCTCTGTATCTTTGTCTATTTTGAATATTTCATGTAAATGGAATTATAACCATAATTGGTATTTTATGGTCTTTTGTGATTGGCTTATTTCACTTAGCATAATCTTTTCAAGGTTCCTCCATGTTGTAGCATATATCAGTACTTCATTTCTTTATATTGCTGAATAATATTCCATTGTATAAATATACTATGTTTTCTTTACTTGTTCACCAGCTGATGGAAAATTGAGTAGTTTCTACTTTGGGGCCATTATGAGTATTGCTATAACAAACATCTGTGTACAAAATTTACCATGGAAACATGTTTTGAATTATCTTGGGTATATAACTAGAAGTGAAATAGCTGTAAGTCATATAATAATTCTGCATTTAATATTTTGAAGACAAGCCAAAGTGTTTTCCAAAGTGGCGATACCTTCTACATCTCTACCACCAATGTATGAGGATTCCAATTTGTACATATCCTTTGCCAACACTTGTTATTATCCTTAATTATTATTATAGTCATTCTAGTGGGCATGAAGTAACATCACATTGTTGTTTCGATTTGCATTTCTGAATAGGGTAATGTGCATTTTATCATGTGCTTATTGATCATTTGTATGCCATCACTAGAGAAATGGCTATTCATATTCTTGGCCCATTTTTAGTGGGTTATTATTATTATCATTATTATTTGGGTTGTAATAGTCATTTACATATTCTAAACACAAGACTCCTGCTACATAAATAATTTCTAAATATCTCCTCATTCAGTGGGTTTTCACTTCACTTCACTGATACTATTTGCAGTTCAAAAGTTTTGTAATTTTGCGAAGTTCAATATATCTGTTTTTTTTTTTTTCTTTTGTCACTTATACTTTTGGTGTCATATCTAAGACTTTGCTTAGCAAACAATTTATAGCAACCATTGATCTGAGCTCTAGGGTACATCCTTTAAAAAAAAAAAAAGACATGGTTCCTGCTTTCATGTAGTTTAAGTTTAGTTGGAGAGACAGGCATTTATTCACATCAACACACAAATATATAATTGCAAACTAGTTAGAGGAAATGTAACAGGAGACCAGATGTGTGTATGTGTGTTTGCTTCCAGAGAAAATTGTAAAGGGAACGGTTACTGATGAAACAGTATTTGAATTGAAACCTCTAAGACCTAAAAGAGAAAGGGTAATGGAGGAAGCTTTCTAGGCAGAAAGGCATATTACCTAAGGGAACTGAAATTGGGCAGTATTGAGTTACAGAGGGAACCGGGCTGAGAGGAACACAAGATAAGACTATAGAAGTAAGTAGGGTAAGAGCATGCAGAGACTTATAGATCATGTTAAGGACTTTAATATTTTCCCTAAAATCAATGTGGAGTGACTAAAGGATTAATCACTTTGGCTGCAGTATGCAAAACAGATAATGAAGAGAGTAACTGGCAAGGTAATGATGCATGTGGTTAGGAGGCAACTGTAATCCATTCAGGCAAAAGATGATGGTGGCATGGAGTATGACAACAGCAGTGGAGGTAGAGAAAAGTAAAGAAATTGGGGATACATTTACTTAGAAAAATGACAAAACTGCCCTTGAATAGGATATGTGAGGTACAATGCTTGACTGCTACCTTTGTCCAAAAAGGTGTCCTTTGAGTCTTGAGTCTTTGAGTTAACTTCTCTGATAACCAAACTTTTGGTTGTCCTTCAATATGATTGAACTTCTTGCTTATGATTGAACTTCTTGCTTTGCTCTGCTTCCAAACCTAATCTCATTAACTTGTGATTTCTGTTCTCTTATTAAGGTTTTTTTTTGTTTTTAATTTTAATTATGGTATCATTTACATGCAGTGTTAAATTAGTTTCAGGTGTACAATATGGTGATTCAGCAATTCCATACGTCACCCAGTGCTCGCCACAACAAGGGCACTCCTCAATCCCCATCACCTATTTTTACCCATCCCTCGCCCACCTCCCCTTCGGTAACAATCAGTTTGCTCTCTATAGTTAAGAGTCTGTTTCTTGGTTTCTCTCTCTCTCCTTTTTTCCCTTTGCCTATTTGTTTTGTTTCTTAAATTCCACACATGAGTGAGATCATGTGGTATTTGTCTTTCTCTGGCTTACTCAGCTTAGCATTATACTCTCAAGTTCCATCCATTCTCCTATACAGAGACTCCATACCACATGTCAGATACAACCCTTGATACAGGTCCTCAAGTAATATGACATACAGTTCTCTGCTAAATTCTGTGCATTTATCTCTTTAGATTATTTTTCTTCTGGCAGCCATTGGTACAATCTGTCCAATCAAGTTCAATTTTCCAGAACATTACAAGGTACTAGCTTATGAGGCTGGCATTCTTACTGGCAGAAGCCTAGAATATGGATCAGGCAAGAATTTTCCTCTCCACACACTGGAAACCAGTCTCAAGTAGAGATAAGTAAGGCCTATAATTGATAAGTAATCTTAATAGCTCTAGAACTGATATGCTTCCACAATACAAACATCCTCTGAATTCACAATACCTACTCATTCTAGTTCCCTAATTAGACCACCCATTCACCACACCCTCTGCAGAACATAATAAAATATTTAATGTTTCTTTTGGATATGAAAATGGATGAATTTCTTCCTCCATGTTGAAGCTTTGGGGAACATGATATATAATTACCCTCTCCTATAATTTCCTATATTACACTCTGAAGTTTGCAATATATATCCCTATAATTACTTCTATATGTAATTACATTTACATAATACTTACATGATTTTATTTACATAATATCTAAGGTAATGATTCATTTTTCAGAAACTTTTTATATGTCCCCAAACAGGATACACTGGAGCTACATTATTTCTTACATGAAATGCTAAAGAAAAAAAAAATGAGCATATACATATACATTAGCTTGTCATCATTATGCAAGTTTATAGAAATGTGGGGATTGATATTCAAATAGATGTAAGTAGAATGAAGAAGAGTAGAAAAGGCATTCATTCTCTTGTGTCAGAGTGACAAAATATTGTTTCCTTGTAACATCAAAAGAGAGGTATATTACATCCTAAATACAATCAACATTAAAGCACTCCATAATGATGAAGAGATTGAATGCATGGATTTTTCCCCCAGAGTTGTAGCTATCTCACCCCAGGTGTGTGTAGTGCCCAGTGGTTTCTATGTATAATGGGAAGATTTAAAGCTTTGGAGTCAATTATATCTGGGTTCAAATCCTAGGTCTGCAACTTCTAGCTGAATGATCTTAGGCAAGTTATTTCATCTTTCTGAATCTATTTTTTCCATCAAAGCTCAGATAATAATATATATACTTCAGAATGCTCCTTAAGGATTAAATAACTAATAGAAATCAGAGTTTGTTATATAAGGTGGTGATCAACAAAATTTCATTTTCCCTTTCAATTATTTTCTTTTTTTTTTTTTTTTTTTTTTTTTTTTTTTTTAAAGATTTATTTATTTATCAGAGAGAGAGAGAGGAGCGAGAGTGAGCACAAGCAGACAGAGTGGCAGGCAGAGGGAGAAGCAGGATCCCTGCTGAGCAAGGAGCCCGATGTGGGACTCGATCCCAGGACGCTGGGATCATGACCTGAGCCGAAGGCAGCTGCTCAACCAACTGAGCCACCCAGGCATCCCTCAATTATTTTCTTTACAGAACTTTATGTATCTTTTTAGTGGCTTTTGCCTATTGATAGGTAAGCCAGGTAATTAAGATTAATTTACAGAGAGCTAATTGCCAAGTAATTTCTTTACTACAGAGGTTTTCAAGCATAAATGAGTATTAGAATCCCCTGGACGGCTTATTAAACCATAAGGTCCATGGCACCACCATCAGAATTTTTGACTTAGGTGGTCTGAGTAGGCCCAAGAATCTGTATTTTTTAAAAGTTATGCTGGGGCACCTGGGTGGCACAGTTAAGCCTCTGACTCTTGGTTTCAGCTCAGGTCATGTTCTCACAGTCATTGAGACTGAGCCCCAGGTGGGCTCTGTCCTCAGCATGGAGTCTGCTTGAGTTTCTCTTCTCCCTCTCTCTACCCCCACACAAATAAATAAATAAATCTTTTAAAAAATTTAAGAACAAATAAAAGTTATGCTGATGTTGCTGATTGGTAACCACACTTTGAGAACTGATACTATAGTACATGTGCAACCACCAAAATGATATGATTGGTAAAAAGGAAGGAAAGTCCACATTTCCCAGAGCCACATTTGCCACCCTAAACTATACATATATTCTTTATAAGGGTCAACATGATCCTGTAGATGGGAGTCAGTACAACCAGACCTGTCCCTCTCTCAGTGTGACCTAGGGCATGTCACTTCACTATGTTTGGCCTTCAGTTTCTCCATCTTAAAATTTAAAGGACTGGAGTAGGTCAAAGTCTTTCTTTTTCTCTTTCATTCATTTGTTCATTCCTTCCTTCCTTCTTTCTTTCTTCGTGTGTGTGTGTGTGTGTTCCCTAAGCATTGTGGGGAGGGGGTCTTCAGAGCAAACTCAGGGATGGGTTGGTGGTAGAGCTGAAGAGATAAGCATTTGAACTTCTCTCATCACCAAATAGATCAGTTCTTCTTATATAACTTTTATATACAGTATAGTTCCACATAACATAAAACAAACAAAAAATAAATTCAAACAAATAACCAGTATGAGAAAATCTTTCTGCTATATTACATCTGTGGTCACTTTTACACTGGCTTTCACAGATATTAAGCTCTCTATATAGAACATTCTATACTCTTAGTTTTCTGTGCTTACAATGATATTCAATAGGGATAAAACCCAAGGCACTACAAATCTTCAAAATTCAAGCTACCTTCAGGGCACTTTAAGTGTTAATATTTGTTAGATAATAATGATTTGAAAACAGATAAGCCATCCTTACTCCCTGTGACAGCACTATTAATTTACATAAACGTATACCACTCTGATTAATATTCTAGGCAATTCCATGATACAATTAACAGTTTTGAGTGTTTCCTCTGTGCTACACAGTATACTAAGAGCTTGAAATGTATAACCCAGTTCAAACCTTGGAAAAACCCTTTTAAATGATATCTTGTTCCCTACCAGTTACAAATGCAGCATCTGTAGCAAGGAATCACAGCTGGTAAAAGATGAGGCTAGCTAGAATATAATTCTAAATCTACTTGTCTCTAAACTTTATGTTCTATTTATGCTATAAAAAAGATCAAATGTTCAAGTAGGTACCAAATGAGTCAATCAAAATATATTTAAAAAGATCTCTAATACCAAAAAATAAAAAATAAACAAAGATACTATAGCCCTATGTAAGAAGAGTCAACCCTCCTCCAGCAAAGACCTTTCATACAGTGAATAAAAAGGAGGATTTAAATAGTTTCCCCAGAATCATGGAGGCATTCTTAAGGACCACGAAATATCATTATTTTATTACTTATTTGATTTTTCAAAGCCTTCTTTTTTCTTTTTTTTTTTTTTAATAATTTATTTGACACAGAGAGAGAGAGAGACAGACAGACAGCTAAAGAGGGAACACGAGCAGGGGTGGAGGGGGAGATAAAAGCAGGCCCTCCTCTGAGCAGGGAGCCTAACTCAGGGCTTGATCCCAGGGCTCTGGGATCATGACCTGAGCTGAAGGCAGATGCCTAACGACTGAGACATCCAGGAGCCCCTAATTTTTCAAAGTTTTCAAATGTTGACTGAAAGGCTTTAGGTTAAGTTAATGAAATTAAAACAAAAGCACATGTTAACTAAAGGCCATAGTCTAAGGTATTAACACTTGTCAGTTGAAGGTGTGGTAAGATGTGAAGTAGGGAAGGCATCATGAAACACTGAAAACCACCACAGGGCCAGCTTCTTGATAACCTCTTAATCATGGGTACTGACTCCAAAGATACTTCATTTTGAACCTCTTAATTCCATGTGAAGAAAGCTTTAATGGAGTTTAGATCCACGGGTCATAATCTCAAGAGACCTAGATGGTGATTTTGTATGAACTATGAGCAGGTCAGTAGAAAGTGGAATCCTTTTAATCCAAAGAAACTCATCCATCTTTTTATTAACTGCATAAACAATTCAGAAAAAAACAAAACAAAACAAAAAACGAAAACCAAGGGGCTATCCCAAATCAGCCCAATGACTGAGACTATTGGAGTCAGAAATCAAATGCTATTCCTTTTGAAGTGATGGTAATTTGCATTGTAAATTAGGGTTTTATGGTTGACCTTGTTGCTCTTCTTTGAGATCTCAGATAACCAGGCACCATCGACCAGTTGGGCCTGTACATCTGTATTCTGCAGCTGTGTTCATTACCTGTTTTCAGCGAGTTATTTGTAAAGGTTGTGAGAAGGAATAACCACAAAGTTTACTTAAATAAAGATGTAAGTTACAATATGATCACTGACTTGTGATGGTTTGACTTAGGATATTCTGACTTCATGAAGGTGCAAACGTAACACACATTCAGTAGGAACCATACTTTGAAATCTGACCTTTACCCAGGCTAGTGGTGTTATAATACTCTTGAGATGTTGCATAATGGCAATGAGCCAGAGTTTCCAGTTGGCCCCAAGATCACCAGGGTAAACAACCAACATATTTACAACCATTCCATACCCATATAACTATTCTATTTTCCTCTTTCAGCACAGAATTAAATAAATTACATAAGATATTCAACACTTTATTACAAAATAGATTTTGTATTGGATGATTTTCCCTAATTGTAAGTGTTCTGAGCATGTTTAAAGTAGGCTGGATAAGCTATGAAGTAGAGTGGGTTAGGTTAGGTATATTAAATTGATTTTCAACTTAATGATATTTTCAACTTACAGTAAATTTATCCAGACATAATTCCATGGTAAGTAGAGGAAGATCTGCACGGTTTATGTAACAAATGAAAATAGGAATAGCCTTGGTCTCAATTATTCCCTCAGTTGAGAAATTAAAGTTAGCTCATTGTCATATATAAATATATATATATAAAAAAAATATGTTATATATTATATATCTATGTATTTATTTATTTTAAATTTTCCTCATGGCCTTATAATTTAGGAATCTTGGGAAATTACATTATATATAATAATATATATATGATATATATATGATATATATAAAGATATATACATTTATTTAAAGTTTTCCTCATGGCCTTATAATTTAGAAATCCCAGTGAAAAATATTAACTAAGGAATATATGTAGAAACTGGAGATAAATATTACCAACATGAGAGAAATCAGATTTCTGCTATAAATCTTCCTATTTTGATAATTAAATGTCATAAGCAACTGATTTTATAGCATTTTCAATCAAAAAGCAGAGATACATTTAATATTAACAAAAATAGGAATACACTAATGAATAATGACAATCCATTCATAGACTCTTCTAATCTTTCTGTTAATATACTGATGCACTGAAGCACCTGGCATGAAATTCTGCAGTCAAATGTTCTACCCATGAGCTACACCCCTTAGCATGAAATTCTGATTGTTCTGTTTTCCATTTCAATGTCTCTCCTACTCTCTGTCAAAATCACGAACCATAAAGGTAAATAATATTTCATATTACCAACATACTACTGTTCTGTATCTATTCTCCAGAATGGATAGTTACTTCCAAATATCCTCTATTTTGCAGGTCACAGATCTTTACAACTTTGACTGGTACCTGATTTCTACTACATAAAATTTGTATTCCACCATCTTGAAAAATGCATGCAAAGACTGTGAATATTCAGTTTAATCTGTGGTTTTAACCCCTACATTTCACATTCAGGGGAAACATCTGTCCTACTAATCACTGTTACTTTCATTTCAAAAGACAATGCATTCAAATACTGATTAGAATAAGATGCTGCAAGCTTCCAGTGCATATCAAACAGAAGAACAATGAACACCCAGATTACATTAGAAGGACTGTGACTAAAGACATTTAGACAGAATATGTGTTGATAGGGTAATTATTAGGTGGAGTAAATTGCAATGTAGAAGCTTTAACAAGTACTTGTATAAATAGTTTCTTTTCCACAAAAGAGATCTTGTAGTACAGAAAAAATGGTCCCTACTTCTAGTAATTTCCAAAATCAATTGCCTCAAGTTCTATTTTAAGAATATTTTTAAAGTTTCACTCTGAAGTGTAGTATATAGATTTAAATTTTAGTGGGTACTTTTTGGTACTAGAAGCCATACCTGATCCAGTGATTTCTTCTTCACTCCATGCAGTGAGAATCGACAGAGAACTGATGTGATGAGACAGCTACGTGGAGTGACCTAAAATGAAAAAAGCATTTTGAAATTAGGAAAAGAAACCTGCAAACTTCAGTAATGATGGCTTCATAATAGGATGTTTTTCAGTAATTCAGCATTTACAGTGTATGCACTGGGTATCGAGCCCAGTTAACTGTGGGCATGGAAGTGCAAAAGAAAGAATGGAAAGAACTAGCTTTAATGCCACTAAATATTTGTGATATTAATGGATGAGCAATTAAAAATGAAAAAAAAAATTCTTTCTCTGGACAAGTTTGTAAGTTATTTGGGAAAGGAAAGTATCACATGAAAAAGATTAACTAATTATAGCATAGTACATCAAATACATAAATCTGAATTATTTTATACAAAGACTCTTTTTTATACAAAATTTCTACAAATAAGTTTTGAACTGAAGATGCAATAAAAAGTAAAATGTGAATAGGATGAAAATAACAGCTTCCCAGAAGATGGGTTACTTCTGGAGAACTTACAGGAACCACCTCGGTAAGAAATGTTTAACCCTAATTCTAGAGAAGAGATTACAGAAACATACAAACACACAACATATACGCTCATATACACATGCACATATATACATATGCATATGTGTAGAGAGATATGTAAGTTACCATTAATGGTGTGATGTTATTACAAATGTTACTAGTTTTAGATATAAATCTCAGTTATTCTAATTAAAAACCACATTCTATGGTGTTCACTTGGCATCATATCAGAAAGACCAAAGTCAACTAACTATTAGGGCTCCATTTATGTATCTCCATTTCACCTAAGACTTTGTTAATTAACCTGATAAATGTCAAAAATAAATTTGCATTGGTGAAATTAATGGCTTGTTGATTAGCATGATGACCATTACAAGTAGGTTCTCACTCATGAAAAGGAAGGTATTTAAGATATGTGGATTTGTTTATATGCTTTCATAGGGCTCCCTTCTCCCTTCACAATCATATGATATAAGAATTGAATAAGGCTTGTAAACTATATCCTCAAGAACAGCGGCCATAGCTTGACCAATAAAAAAAACCCATACTCAACTTAAAATGTAGGAGAATTTAATTATAATTTAATTATATATATAATTTAATAATATATTATATATATATATTATAGTTCTTTTTTTAAACAAGGAAAATGTGATTTAATTCTACAAATTCACAAGCCAAGATAAAATAAAATGTGGAAAAGCAAACGAGACGGGCAGTCTGAGACTTGAGGTGGAGATCCGCAGCCACACCAGCCCGCGGCAGCTGCATCCAGGCAGAGCAGGGCCTGGGTCTGGACCCGCGCGCTGCCTCCGGCACCCGCCCTGGTCCCGGCCAAGTCTTGCTGGGTGGCGGCCCCCACGGGGCTGGTGTGGGCTCCGTGCCAAACCTCAGAACTTGAGGCTGAAGCCAGGGCCCGCGGCCGAGGCCCCCTGGTTTGTGGTCATGAGATGGAAACCCGTCTCCTTCAGTTTGTCGTCGCCCAGCTGGCTGTACCCCAGGCCTCCCTCTGGGGGCCTTGGGCTTGTGCCACGCTTGACCCTTTGCTGCTCACTCTTGGCGGGCCATGTGGGGAACATCGAGGGGTCGATGGGGAGGGGGGTCTCTCGGAAATACTCATGCTTGAGGCCGTCCTCTGCACTGACTCCCCGCCCAGGGAAGTAGGTTAGGAACTTGTTCATGAGGTCAAAGCCCTGGTCTGAGAGCAGCGCCCCAAAGCGTTTGCAGAGATTGTTGAGGGTAACTCGGTGAAGGTCATCTTCTTGACCGCGGGGAGGTCATTGTAGCCAGGCCAGATTTTCTCACTGGGGGTACCCAGGTCCTTAAACACTTTGTTGATCTGATCGATTTCCGACTTCCCCGGGAAAAGCGGCTTCTGGGTCAGCAGCTCCCCAAAGAAGCAGCCCACCAACCACATGTCCACAGCCGTGGAGTACTCCTTGGCGCCAAGCAGCAGCTCTGGGGCATGGTACCACAGGGTCACCACGACTGGGGTGCAGGCCTTCAGAGGGGACCCGTATTCCCTTGCCAGCCCAAAGTCCCCGACCTTAAGGATGCCTGCATGGCTCAGGAGCAGGTTGGAGGTCTTGAGGTCCCGGCGCAGTATCCAGTTGTCATGCAGGTGTTTCACACCCCGCAGCAGCTGGATCATCAGGGTCTTCACCTCCCCTGGCAAGAAAGGCTGCTTCATGGTCTCCATCAGGCTCTTGAGGTCGTGTTCCACGTAGTTTATCACGATGTAGATCTTGTCCGTGTTGCTGCCCATAACTATTTTCCGGACCATGATGATGATGGGGTGCTGCGCCTTAAGGATGGTGTTGATCTCCCTCAGAGATGTGATCAGTAAGCCCTCTTTCTCCTTCTCCATCTTCAGCTGCTTCAAAGCCACAATTTCATCTGTTTTCTTGTTCTTTGCTCTGTACACCATCCCGAAAGTGCCTTCTTCGATTCTGTTCAGGCACTGGAACTCCTCCACACTGCGAAAACCCTGCAGGGCAGGGAGGTACACAACCACCTCTAGTGAACTTTGAGACGAGTAGTAATCAGAACAAGTAAAAGCACCACATGATTTTATTGAAATTAAAATATAGGTTGTAGAAATTTTATATTTGACTGCCAATGGATATCTATTTTTAATAAATGTTTGTGTTTATATAAGAACTTGATTTAACTTGTTCTTTATAAGTTGATATCAAAACTGCAGGTGTAGTGACTCTCAACCTGAAACTTCTTTGGTAGGTAACATTTTCTAACACTAAAAGAACCTAGAAGGTGACAATGACCAAATGGGCATAGCTCAGCTTGCATCAATGATCTGAGTGCAGTTCTAATCTTCAAGGTCTCTCCATTGATTCCTTATGTTGAGGGTGGATCTCCAAAGAGCAATCATTTCAACCCAGAAGGAGTCATTGAACACACTGTCTCTGCTAGGTTCTGAATTTAGCACTGGTGATACACAGATACACAAGTAAAAATCCTTACTTTCTTAGAGTTCACAGTCTTGTAAAGGTGCCTAACAGTTTATAAGATAATTATGATTTAGCATGATGAGTAGAGAGTGACATTGGCTAGTAGCTAAGAGCAAAGTTACAGACAGACATACAATTATGGACAAATTATTAAACTCCCTAGGTTTTATTTTTCTTGTAATAGGAATAAAAATAATGAGTGCATATGCAGAGCTTAGCACAGCAGCTGATACATAGTAAGTGGGCATAAATGGCAGCTGTGATTATTTTGTTAAATACGTTCATATATATATTTACTTAAACATCCAACAAGTACTTTAATTTATATCACTTACTATAAGTCAAACACAGAGGAAAAGAAACATAGTCCCTTTCATTTTAAAGTTTTTTGAGGTACACATACACTACAAACACATAGAAGAACTGAATATTAAACCTCATTGTGCTAGATCTATGCCTTTAAGAAGCCTATTCAGAAAGTGATTTTTATCTTTCCAAAATCTATTTTCATACTGCTATTTCCATAGTAACTGGGAATAAGTTAATGAAAACCATTTACAGTAGTGTCAAGCCCAGGTTTTCTATTGTTGTCAATTTACCTTGACCATTACCTATGGGTAGGTACAAGACAATTCACCAAAGGCAACAGCAAACCAAAGATATGACTGGACAATGGTTAACATGGATCAATAAAAATGTGAGCCAATGGAATCAAGACCATAGGTTTTGTTTTTAACTGGATCTGTAGTTAACAAAACGACTGATAAATAGTGAGTACTTAAGAAAATCTACTGAGTGATGAACACTAGTATGTAAGATAGTATTCAGACATGCATATCAAACATGCATCCAAATAGCTCAAGATACTTAGCATCATCTTTCAACTCTCTATAATAACAATCTTTATATGTCATAGTATTACATTTATAATTAGAAGAAACTTCACTTTGCCAGCCATAGACACAGCCATTTCAACAGACATTCACATTTCTTCAATGGAAGCCCTTGTTCTGATGTGCTTTGGTTCCATTTTTCAAGTCTGACAATTGAAATTGTTCAAAAACGAAATACTTTGCAAATAGGGAAAAATCTGAATGCATAATAAAATAAATAAATTTAATAAATAAAATAGTGAGTTTTATGTGAATTATGTCTCAGTAAAAAGCAATCTACAATCAATAACTTGCTAAATAAAGATAGTCAAGTTTTGCTTCAACCTATTGTTTGTTTCAATGTAACACTGCTATACGATTTTTCTGAAAATGGGATTATAATGATGATGGCAATGGTGGTGGTGGTGGTCATGATGATGACATTAATGATGATGTTAAGAATTTTGATGAAGGAGGAGGACTCAAGATGGCAGAGCAGTAACAGGCTGACATAACATCAGGTTGCAGGAGTTCAATTAGATAGTTATCAAAACATTCCAAACACCTACATAACCAACAGGAGATCAAAGAGAAGAAGAGCAGCAATTCTAGAAACAGAAAATCAACCATGTTCTGAAAGGTAGGACATGCAAAGAAGTGAATCTGAAGCCATGGGAAGACAGACTGCAGGGTGAGGGGCCAGCTCCTGGCAAGTGGTGGAGCAATGGAGCACAAAACCAGAACTTTTAAAAGTCTGCTCCACTGAGGGACATCGCTCCAGAGGCTAAGTGGGGGTGGAGCCCTTGAAGGGACAGTGTGGTCTCAGGTCCCATGGAGTCACAGAAGGATTGGGGGTGTGAGTGTAGCAGAGCTCACAGGTATTAGAGCAGGGAAGCCAGCTACAGAGACGGAGCCAAGGAGTGAGCTCTCGGCTCGGGATTACCTTAAACTGTGATCTGTGGCACAATCAGACCACTGCTGTTTGATCAGGGACCCCGCAAGTGGCAAATATAGGGAGACTCACCTTCCTACTCTGGAGGCAGGAATCTGCTCGCTTTGGAGACTCCAAATGGGGCTGTGTGCCAAAGACAGAAATGCTCGGTCACGGGCCAGGTGAGCTCGGTGCATGGCCAGAGAACAGGGAGATGGGAGTGACTGAGCACTTTTCTCCGATGACGCACTGAGGAGTGGGGCCCCAAGCTCTCAGCTCCTCTGGGCGAGAGATTGGAAGGCCACCATTTTCATTCCCATCCTCCAGAGCTCTACAGAAAGCATTCAGGGAACAAAAGCTCTCGAGAGCAAATCCGAGCAGATTCCTTAGCCCAGCCCCTGGCAAGGGTGGAGCAATTCCACCTGGGGCAAAGACACATGAGAATCACTATAATAGGTCCCTCCCCAAGAAGATTAGCAAGAACATCCACCCAAGACCAAGCTCACTGATCAAGAAGAACAGCGGAATTCCAGAGGAGGGGAAAGCAAAGCATGGAATTCATGGCTTTCTCCCCATGATTCTTTAGTCTTGCAAAATTAATTAATTTTTTTAATTTTATTTTTTTCTTATTCTAATTTTTATAACTTTTACTCTTTCCTCTTGTAACATTTTTTAACTAGTTTATCTTAACAATAACTTTCTTTAAAAAAATCTTTCTGAACCTTCATTATTATAGTCATATTTTATCCTTCATTGTATCTAAGTTTATTTTTTGGATACGTATAGAGTTTATTCTTCTAAAAAATGTTGGGATGCAACTTCTAATAGATCAAAATATACCCTAAATCTAGCAGAGGGCTTTGTTCTAGTCTCTAGCCTGAGCAAATTCTCTCCACTTTCTTTTTCAATCTTTTCCCAACCAACTTATTTTATCAACTCCTCTTTTAGAATGTTGTTTAAATTTTCATCCTTACAATCATATTCCATCCTTTCATTGAGCTGACCCTTATCTTTGTATATGTATATAAATTTTTCTTTCATTAAATTTTGGGAGGTAGTTTCTTCTAAGAGACCAAAATATACCCTAAATCAAGTGGGTGGCTCTCTTCTATTCACCAGTCTAAAATACACACACACACACACATACACATATATATATATGCACATATATATACATATATATATATATATATATAATTTAAAAAAAAATATTTTTAGGGGGCGCCTGGGTGGCTCAGTGGGTTAAGCCTCTGCTTTCAGCTCAGGTCATGAACTCAGTCCTGGGATTGAGTCCCGCATCGTGCTCTCTGCTCAGCAGGGAGTCTGCTTGCCCGCCCCCCACCTGCCTCTCTGTCTACTTCTGATCTCTCTGTCAAATAAATAAATAAAATTAAAAAAAAATTGTAACTTCTTTTTATCCCCTTTCTTCTCTCCACAATTTGGAGTCTCTTCTGATTTGGTTAACACATATTTTTCAGGTTTCTCTGCTACCCTTTTAGTATTTTATTCTCTCATTCTTATATTCTTACCTGGATAAAATGACAAGGTGGAAAAACTCACCACAAAAAAAAGAACAAGAGGAAGCATCAAAGGCTAGGAACCTAATCAACATGGACACTGGTAACATATCAGATCAAGAGTTCAGAATGACAATTCTCAAGGTGCTAGTTTGGTTCGAAAAAGGCATGGAAGACATTAGAGAAACCCTGTCTTGAGAAATAAAATCCTTTCTGGAGAAATAAAAGAACTACAATCTAACCAAGTTGAAATCAGAAAAGCTGTTAACAAGGTGCAATAAAAAATGGAGGCTCTTACTGCTAGGATAAATGAGGCAGAAGAGAGAATTATTGATATAGAAGACCAAATGATGGAGAATAAAGAAGCTGAGCAAAAGAGAGACAAACAACTACTGGACCACGAGGGGAGAATTCAAGAGACAAGTGATACCCTAAGATGAAACAATATTAGAATAATTGGGATTCCAGAAGAAGAAAGAGAGAGGGGGCCAGAAGGTATATTGAAGCAAATTTTTGTGGAAAATTTCCATAAGATGGCAAAGGGACAAACATCAAAATCCAGGAGGCACAGAGAAGCCTCTTCAAAATCACTAAGAATAGGTCCATACCCCGTCACCTAATAATAAAACTTAAAGTCTTAGTGACAAAGAAAAAGTCCTGAGAGCAGCCTGGGACAAAAAGTCTGTAACATACAATGATAAAATAATTAGAATGGCAGCAGACCTATCCACAGAGACCTGGCAGACCAGAAAGAACTGGCATGATATATTCAGAGCACTAAATGAGAAAAATATGCAGCCAAAAATACTATATCCAGCTAGGCTATCACTGAAAATAGAAGGAGATACAAAAAGCTTCCAGGGCAAACAAAAACTAAATAATTTGTAAACACCAAACCAGCTGTACAGGAAATAATGAAAGGGGTCTTCTAAGCAAGAGAGAGCCTAAAAGTAATAGACCAGAAAGGAAGAGAGACAATGCACAGTAACAGACATATTACAGGCAATACAATGGCACTGAATTCAGATCTCTCAATAGTTACCCTGAATGTTAATGGGCTAAATGCCCCAATCAAAAGACACAGGGTATCAGAATGGATAAAAACACAAAACCCATCAACATGCTGTCTACAAGAAACTCATTTTAGACCCAAAGACACCTCCAGATTTAAAGTGAGGGAGTGGAAAACAATTTACCATGCTAATGGACATCAAAAGAAACGTGGCATGGCAATCTTTATATCAGATAAATTAGATTTTAAGCCAAAGAGTATAATGACACATGAGGAAGGACACTATATCAAACTCAAAAGGTCTGTCCAACAAGAAGATCTAAAAAATTTAAATGGCTATGCCCCTAATATGGGAGCAGCCAACTATATAAACGAATTAATAATACAATCAAAGAAACACATCAACAATAATACAATAACAGTAGGGGACTTTAACACTCCCCTCAATGAAATGGACAGATCATCCAAGCAAAAGAACAAGGAAATAAACGCCTCAAATGACACACTGGACCAGATGGACATCACAGATATATTCAGAACATTCCATCCCAAAGCAACAGAATACACATTCTTCTCTAGTGCACAAAGAACATTCTCCAGAATAGATCACATCCTGGGTCACAAAGCAGGTCTCAACTGGTACCATAAGACTGGGATCATTCCTTGCACATTTTCAGACCACAAGGTTCTGAAGCTAGAACTCAATCACAAGAGGAAATTTGGAAAGAACCAGAATACATGGAGGCTAAAGAGCAACCTACTAAAGAAAGAATGGGTCAACCAGAAATTAAAGAAGAATTGAAAAAATCATGGAAACATGATAATGAAAACACAACTGTTCAAAATCTGTGGGACACAGCAAAGGCAATCCTGAGAGGAAAGTATATAGCAATACAAGCTTTTCTCAAGAAACAAGAAAGGTCTTAAGGACACAACCTAACCCTACACCTAAAGGAGTTGGAGAAAGAACAGCAAAGAAAGCCAAAACCCCGCAGGAGGGGAGAAAGAAATAAAGATCAGAGCAGAAATCAATGAAACAGAAACCAAACCAAACCAAACCAACAAACAATAACAACAACAAAACAATAGAACAAATCAACAAAACAAGGAGATGGTTCTTTGAAAGAATTAATAAGATTGATAAACCCCTGGACAGACTTCTCAAAAAGAAAAGAGAAAGGACCCAAATAAGTAAAATCATGAATTAAAGAGGAGAGATCACAACCAACACCAAAGAAATACAAACAATTATAAGATCATATTATAAGCAACTATAAGCCAGCAAGTTTGACAATCTGGAAGAAATGAATGCATTCCTAGAGACATATAAACTACCAAAACTGAACCAGGAAGAAATAGAACATCTGGACAGACCGATAACCAGGAAGGACATTGAAGCAGTCATCAAAAATCTCCCAACAAACAAGAGCCCAGGACAGACAACTTCCTAGGGGAATTCTACCAAACATTTAAAGAAGAATTAATTCCTATACTCCTGAAACTGTTCCCAAAAATAGAAATGGAAGGAAAACTTCTGAACTCATTTTAGGAGGCCAGCATTACCTTGAGCCCAAAACCAGACAAAGACCCTATCAAAAAAGAGAATTACAGACCAATATCCTTGATGAACACAAATGCGAAAATTCTCACCAAAATACTAGCCAATAGGATCCATCAGTACATTAAAAGGATTATTCACCACAACCAAGTGGGTTTTACTCCAGGGGTGCAAGGATGGTTCAACATCTGCAAATCAATGTGATACAATACATTAATAAAAGAAAGAATAAGAACCATATGATACTCTCAATAGATGCTGAAAAAGCATTTGACAAATTACAGCATCATTTCTTGATCAAAACTCTTCAAAGTGTAGGGATAGAGAGTACATACCTCAATATCATCAAAGCCATCTATGAAAAATCCACAGTGATTATCATCCTTAATGGAGAAAACCTGAGAGCCCTGTCGCTAAGGTCACAAACATGACAGGGATGTCCGTTATCAACACTGCTCTTCAAAATAGTACTAGAATTCCTAGCCTCACCAATAAGAGAACAAAAAGAAATTAAAGGCATCCAAATCAGCGAAGAAGTCAAATTTCACTCTTTGCAGATGATATGATACTTTATGTAGAAAACCCAAAAGACTCCACTCCAAAACTGCTAGAACTTATACAGGAATTCAGTAAAGTGTCAGGATATAAAATCAATGCACAGAAATCAGTTACATTTCTATATACCAAAAACAAGACAGAAGAAAGAGAAATTAAGGAGTTAATCCCATTTACAATTACACCCCAAACCATAAGATACCTAGGAATAAACCTAACCAAAGAGGCACAGAATCTGTACTCAAGAAAACTATAAAGTATTCGTGAAACAAATTGAGGAAGACAACAAAGAAATGGAAAAATGTTCCATGCCCATGGATTAGAAGAACAAACAGTGTGAAAATGTCTATGCTACCTAAAGCAATCTACACGCTTAATGCAATCCCTATCAAAATACCATCCATTTTTTTCAAAGAAATGGAACAAATGATCCTCAAATTTTTATGGAACTAGAAAAGACCCAGAATAGCCAGAGGAATGTTGAAAAAGAAAGCCAAATTTGGTGGCATCACAATTCCAGACTTAAGCTCTGTTACAAAGCTGTCATCATGAAGACAGTATGGTACTGGCACAAAAACAGATACATAGATCAATGAAACCGAATAGAGAGCCCAGAAAGAGACCCTCAACTCTATGGTCAACTAATCTTCAACAAAGCAGGAAAGAATGTCCAATGGAAAAAAGACAGTCTCTTCAACAAACGGTGTTGGGAAAATTGGATAGCCACATGCAGAAAAATGAAACTGGACCATTTCCTTATACCACACACAAAAATAGACTCAAGATGGATGAAGGACCTCCATGTGAGAAAGGAATCTATCAAAACCCTTGAGGAGAACACAGGCAGCAACCTCTCCAACCTTACCCACAGCAACTTCTTCCTAGAAACTTTGCCAAAGGCAAGGGAAGCAAGAGAAAAAATGAACTACTGGGACTTCATCAAGGTCAAGAGCTTCTGCACAGCAAAGGAAACAGTCAACAAAACCAAAAGACAAATGACAGGATGCGAGAAGATATTTGCAAACGGCATATCAGATAAAGGGCTAGTATCCAAAATCTATAAAGAACTTATCAAACTCAACACCCAAGGAACAAATAATCCAATCAAGAAATGGGCAGAGGACATAAACAGACATTTCTGCAAAGACGACATCCAGATGGCCAACAGACACATGAAAAAGTACTCCACATCACTTGGCATCAGGGAAATACAAATCAAAACCACAATTAGGTACCACCTTACAATAGTCAGAATGACTAAAAATAACAAGTCAGGAAATGACAGATGCTGGCGAGGATGCGGAGAAAGGGGAACCCTCCTACACTGTGGATGGAAATGCAAGCCGGTGCAACCACTCTGGAAAATAGCATGGAGGTTCCTCAAAAAGTTGAAAATAGAGCCACCCCATGACCCAGCAATCGCACTACTGGGTATTTACCCTAAAGATACAAATGTAGTGATCTGAAAGGGCACATGTACCCAAAGGTTTATAGCAGCAATGTCCACAATATCCAAACTATGGAAAGAACCTAGATGTTCGTCAACAGGTGAATGGATAAAGAAGATGTGGTATATACATACAATGGAATACTACACAGCCATCAAAAGAAAAGAAATCTTGCCTTTTGCAACGACATGGATGGAACTAGAGTGTATAATACTGAGTGAAGTAACTCAATCAGAGAAAGACAATTATCACATGATCTCCCTGATATGAAGAATTTGAGAGGCAACATGGGGGGCCACGGGGGTAGGAAAGGGAAAAATGAACCAAAATGGGATCAGGAGGGAGATAAACCTTAAGAGACTCTGAATCTCCCAAAACAAACTAAGAGTTTCTGGGGGATGGAGTAGGGAGAGGGTAGTTGTGTTATGGACATTGGGGAGGGTATGGGCTATGGTGAATGCTGTGAAGTGTGTAAACCTGGTGATTCACAGACCTGTACCCCTGGGGCTAATAATACATTATATGTTAATAAAAAATAAAAAAATTAAAAAAAAAAAAGAATTTTGATAAAGATGACAACCAACCTTCTTATTGTCCAGTCTAACTCAGTTCCTTTAAGGGTGTGTTTTCCCACCCTAAAGAAATATAATCAATAAATAAGACAAATATCATATCGATCGTTCATTGACTTCATTCTGATCCACCAGCTTTGCCTCCCTAGCATTATCCCTTACTTCTTTTTTGACCATCTCCTTTCTTATTGATTTCCATCCAACTTAACCTCAGCCTAAGGTGCTCTTCATCAGCTACCCTGAAAATTGCTTTCACCTCTATTCCAGAGTGACCCTGTAATGTGCATTTCAAAAGGGCATCTAGTGCCTGGACTCTGTCTTTCTCTATACTGAGACATGGCTGGCCAGTCTACCCTCAAAATGAGATGAGGATTTTGCATCATCACCACCTGGGTACTGGTTCTGATTAAAAAGAAAAATGGAATGGGAAGAAATCAGAGAAGGAGACAAACCATGAGAGACTCTGGGCTCTGGGAAACAAACAGAAGATTACAGAAGGGAAGAGGGTGGGGGGATGGGGTAAACAGGTGATGGGTATTAAGGAGGGCACATGTTGTGATGAGCACTGGGTGTTATAGGCAACTAATGAATCACTGGACACTACATCTAAAACTAATGATGTACAATATGTTGGCTAACTGAACATCATAAAACTTTTTTAAAAAAGGAAAGAAAATGGAATAACAGATGAAGGAGGTAGCTCAAGTCAGCAGCAGGTAGGGAAACTCTTTGGCAGTGTACCCTTAAAGACAGCAAGGAGCTTGAACCATATCATGGAGACATGGTAGTGCAGAAGTATAGAGAGCTAATGAGATACTATGTCCTGCAACTAAGAGTACTGTCCTAGACACTAAAGAAAATAGAAGAAAAATAAAAGCTGGTTGAGTGTATTAGTTTCCTCTTTAAGAATATTGAATGCTGTATATTAATAAATATCTCCTCAATAATCCATTATGAGGATGCATCACAATAAAACAAAGACATCTGAGTCTTTATTAGGATCAACTGTAAAGATTTTTATATAGCTTACTTCCTAGATTCACATTTAAGATTATGGGGTCAAGAGAAAGCCTAGGCAAATATTTCAAATTGTATTAAGTATTGTTTGTTTTTATTTGTTTTAATGTGGTTCACATTTTTATTGTTTTGGAGGTGGGAGGCAGGTATTCAGGAGCTCTTGGTGGGGCAGCCCCTACCTCTTCCCCATCACAGGCTTCTGGCTGTGTAGCTGGCTCTGTGAATGGCAGCCATGCACAGATCTGGGCTATACTTCTTCTTGAAGTTCATGTGCCTGATGATGCTGAGGATAGCCTGGGCATTCTTTCTGATGGTGGTCCACAGGTAGGAGGTAGCAGGGTTTGCTGGCCAAATCTCCAATTCATGGCCACCACTACACATTTGCCATAGGCTGCCAGCTCCATGCTCATGGTCTCGCAGCGAATCAACCCATCGTGGCAGAAGTTATAAGCCTTCAGGTTATTGGGTTCTGTGCTGTATGTCTTGCTTGTTCCTCTTGATCAGGAAGCTGGAGCAGTTCTGCATGTTCATCTATCCACTGCAGATGGGAGGGCATCATGGCAGCTCCTCTCACTATGGCAGCCGAGATGGAAAGAGCTGTTTATTTTTAAGCTGGCATTTAGGGATTGTGATGGACCAAGCATTGTGATAATCACCTCTGTGTATCATACTGTGTGATCATCATAACAAATCCAAAAAGTTGGTTTACCGTTTCCATTTTATAAATGAGAAAACTAAAGATCAAAACATTAAATAACATTACCCAATTAGTAAATACTGATACCCTGATTCAGTTATACATCTGTTTCACCATAAACTTGCACTTTACACACCTTTGATATAGAACCTATATATTTTTTTAATACAAATGGCATACTGGATCCATTGCCACCATAATCTCAGCTTTAATAAAAAAATAATTTGGGGTCTTTTTTCTTTTCATATCTTTTAAGGCAGATTGTGTGATTCACAAAGTATCATAATAATTTTTACTGTATTTACTGTTTCATCTTTTCATTTGAAGACATACATACTAGTGAAAATGGATGAATTTTCTCATTAAGAGAGCTCTTGCATTCTTTCAGAATTTTGCTACTATTGTAAAAGGACTGTTCTAATTTCAATGAACAAATGCAAGGACTGATGGCAAATCACTAATGGAAACTTCTATCAGGCACTCAGTTAAGTCATTAAGACCTAAAATATATTGAAAAGTGTTACTCTGGAAAAGAGAATTATCCAAAATCATGCACGGCTACAACAAATATTGCAGCTTGACTGCATACTAGGGAGGAGAGTCAAGATATTAAGAAACACATCAGGTTCAGAGATCTATAATTAATCTTGTCAACGGATATGGCAGGAGAGATTCCTATTTAAACGTGCATCTTGATGAGACTTTTCCCTCATTTACTGTATTAGTACAGAGCACATCGGAGACCCAAGGGATCTAAACCCATTACAGTGGTTTTATAGTCAGTTCATGCTCATTGCATGCCCTGCCTAGTGCTTATGGCATTAAATATTTAACTGTGACCATGATGTTGTTGAGAAAGCAGCAGCTTTTAGTGTATCTTTTATACACACTATTGAAGAATAAATATAAAATTAAAAACTCTCTAAGACTCAAGGTAGAATAAATAGTCAGGGGACAACATATCTGTGTTTAATTCCTCTAAGTGAATTATATTAGAAAGCTTTCTTAATATATGTATACATCATATTCTATAGCACTGGAGTCAAATGGGAAGAATCATAAACAATAATTCCATCATTTAATTTAACATGCAAATACAATGTGGACAAGAAAGTATGCTTCTAAACCTTGAAACAGTACTGAAGAAGGTAAATCACTTTGGAAGTTAAGACGTGAATTAAATTATCTTTTTCAAAAAAATATTTTATATGTGTGAAAGAGAGCAGAGTGTGAGAGATAGAGCATGTGTGGTGGGGTAAAGGGGCAGAGGAAGGAGAAGCAGGCTCTGCCCCACCACCCCCCAAGCAGGAAGCCTGATGTGAGACTCAATTCCAGGACCCTGGGATCATGACCTGAGCCAAAGGCAGATGCTTAACAGACTGAGCCACCCAAGCACCCTACATTATTACCTTTCACTAATATTTAAAACAGAGGAAACAGGTGTACATCAATGAAAATGGAGATCTCTACTTTTAGCCAACAAATGGGTGAATTGTGGAGTTTCATTTTGATCAGACTTACTCTTCATTATTTGCCTTTAGAAAAAATAAGTTTTTAAAAAAGAATACAGAATGAAGTTAATTTTTAGTCTTGCTCATATACTTTCTACTAGTTATGGTTCTTTTTTAAGAAGTTTCTGTTATTAACCATAATTTAGCAGCATGCCACTGTAGGTTGTGATATGGCACGCATTTTATACATTTATGTAATTAATGGAATAAAGTTAGTAGAAAAGGAAAAGTGTTTATTAGAATAATACAAATGATACAAAGAAGAGCTATTTGTTTTATCATCCTCAATCTCTTAAGTCCAAGTAATTTCTAATCTGCAAGGTGTCAGACAGGTGGAATATGATCTATTCTACAACATGTTTTAGAATAGTGGACAATAAATAAATAAACATATCATTAGTAGGTAAAAGTCTAGGATTTACTAGATCTAGTTTAAAGGACTCTAATATCCTGTGTAGAAAGCACCCTGGTTCAAAGGAAATCAGAATAATTTTAGATACCTGTTATTCTAAGGGCCCATTTTAAACCATTTTCATTTTACTTAAGTCACCAAGCATTAATTTTTTTCATATTTTAGTGATGTCTAACACTATATCACATACTTACTGCTCTACTTGTTGATTATCTTCTCCACTAGAATGAAAATTTCATTCAAAATTTTTGTCTTTTAACCTTCGTACATAGAGGCTTTTGAAGATTACTTCACTCTCATGGTATGTGAGAAATGAACCCTCTCATGCCTCCCATGCAAACAACAAGCAGTAATTATTGTTTTTCTCTAGGTACATCAATCCATAGCTCTCTGGACCCATGGGGAGTAAGGGAATAGTGAGCATTTAGAAAATTTAGAGAAGTTTTCAGAGAGTAGCCATGTCTACAATTCTGTCTTTTCTCGTTCAAAGTTATTCTTTCTCCTTTTCTATCATACTCTCTTCATAATGTCCTATCCACTTGCTGATTTATACCCTAGTATACTGAAGTTCCTCCACTTCCTAGAATATATCATATGCCTCACTTTTCTCTGGTCCTTTGCATCTAACCCCCATCTGTCAGGATTAGTGTTTGCTTCATCACCCACTGCTCATTTGGTTAGTTCTTACTCATTCTTAAAGTCAGTCTGGTGTCACCTCTTTTGAGAAGTCTTTTCTGAGTCTCTGAATCTATGTTTGTTGTTCCTGTTACATGATCTCATATTATCATGGATTTCCCATCCCACATTTACCACTCCCACCACCACTTCAGTTGTAACTGTTTTAAAGTTTGAGTTCTTCGACAGAGCAGAAGCTCACCTAAAAGTAGAACCCATGACATGTTTCTTCATCATTGTGTCTCCGTTTATTTATTAGGTCCCTACTATAAATATAAGTATATATTTACGTGTATATGTTATGCATAATGGTAAGGGATTTGCAGTTTCTCCAGTGATAAATGGGAATATCACTTGTCATAGAAAATATTATCACTAATATTACATACAAACTATATAGAACACAAATTCTTTTCAAAATACTTCGCTTATAAAGAAAATAAATCTATTCGTGAAAAACTCCCACTTTATGCCAGGCACTTGAGAGGCCAGGTTTTGGTCACCTAGAGAAAGAACTTGGGTATAGAGTTCAGCATGATCACTTTAGATCCACAGGCTGAGCTGATGCTCTGAGTTTTCATGACACAAGCTCTACGATATAAATTGCTGGTGGCTATTACAGATTTTCACTGAAAGGAGACAAAATGTGTGGTTGGAATAATCTGAAATAGCAATAGGAAGATTCTAACATGTATTTTTGTTATAATAATGACTCAACATGTGTCCAAATGATTACTCTGTTTCCTTTCAGGGACATTTAATTATTCTATAAAATACCCCTCCACCATCCTATCACTACCACTTTGTTTTTACTTATCAGCATTTGTATGGTTGGTTCTATGACTCTCAGCAGCCCCTTTCCTTCCTACACGGGGTTCTGAAGTCTGTGCTGCTGTATAACTTGAAGTTCCACAGTATCCCCTTACTATTAGAAATATCTGAAGGATAAATGTGCCCTTGTATCATTTGTCACATCTTATGCACATGGAAACTGGTTTATGTAATGACTGAGGAGATCTGAATCACAACGCTACACAACTGTGACAGTAATTACATATAAAGTAACAGGCAACTTCAGGTACAATATAAGGTATATGACCTGATATATATGAATTATGATATGAAGACCAGGGGCATGAGCCAAGGTTTTCCATTTTAGTGACCATTAACTGTGTTTTGACCTATTATATCACTTTTATATGTAACTAATCTCTGAAGCACAGGATTCTGACCACTGAGAATCAGTGAATAAGCTGTGACTGATCTGTGATGAGGAAGGTATCCTTCTGGTCTGAGGTAGAAACCAATGTGAAAGGGACCACCTGAATACTTACGAAGTGCCATATACTGAGATTCTTTCTGATATGCATTATTGACACAAGCCTGAGTAGTAGGTCCTACCATCCCAGTTTTATACATGTGGAAACTGAGGTTTAAATTAAGTCACAGAACAACCAGGGAAGGAATCTAGAAACTGAATTCAGTTATCCTGGAATTCAAAGTCCAAGCAAGTAAGGATCAATAGTGCTGCCAAAGCTATAGTTATGATTCAAAGATCTCTAAATTCAGTATCTGTAGGGGTGCCCTCAAAACGGCTGATGAAAGTGAAATATTCTTCCTGGAAAATAAAAATACTCAGTTTTATATGTTTTTTTAGGAGAATTCATGGACTCTGAAATTTATCAACAGACATCTGGATCTCAGAATAATCTATAGGGAAGAAACCCAGTCTTATTAAACTTTGCTTTCACCTTAACACATAAGATCCCTGCCAGGCACAGAATTAGTGATAAAGAGTTGAATGGAATAAATGAATTACAGAATGAATGAATAAAAATTTCTTGTACACTAATTGTTGTTAATTCACATTATGCCTGTGTGGGTGTTTGGCATGAGTATCACTCTATCTCATGTTCTAATATTTATTGAACATCTACTAAATTTCAGATCCTTATTCATCAGTCTATGGGCATTATTTAATTTAATCCTTACTATGGTCTTCGATTACAGACATACCTCATTTCACTGCATTTGGCTTTACTGTACTTTGCAGACATTGCCTTTTTTTACAAAGCAAAGATTTGTGGCAACTCTGCATTGTGCACATCTGTCAGCACCATTTTTTCAAACAATGTTTACTTAGTGTCTCTATGTCACATTTTGGTGATTATTGCAATATTTCAAACTTTCTCATTATTATTGTATTTGTTATGATGATCTAAGATCACCTATTATTGATGTTACTATTATAATTGTGTTGAGGCTCCAAAAACAATGCCCATAAAAGCCAACAAACTTCATTGTAAATGTTGTGTATGTTCTTTTTTTTTCCTTTTTTTTTTTTTTTCATTTTGTTGTGTGCGTTATGATTGCTCCATCTACCAGTTGCTCTGCTTTTTCTTTCCCTCTTCTTGGGCCTTCCTATTCCCTTAGACACAACATTTTGAAATTAAGCCAATTAATAAGCCTACAATGACCTCTAAGAGTTCAAGTGAAACGAAGAGTCACACCTCTCTCACTTTAAATCAAAAGCTAGAAATGATTAAGCTTACTGAGGAAGGCATGCTAAAGATAAGTCAAAAGCTAGGCCTTTTCACCCAACAGCCATGCAGTGAATGCAAAGAAAAAGTCCTTGAAGGAAATTAAAACTGAAAGTGCTAATCCAGTGAACACATGAATGATAAAGCCTATTGCTGATATAGAGAATATTTTTGTGGCCTGGATAGAAGATCAAACTAGCCACAATATTACTTTAAGCCAAAGCCTAATTCCCCAGAGCTTGGTCCTAACTCTCAATTCTATGAAGGCTGAGAGAAGTGAGAAAACTGCAGAAGAAAAGTCTCAAGCTAGCAAAGAAGTTGGTTCTTGCAGTTTAAGGAAAGAAGCCATCTCTATAACATAAAAGTGAAAGGTCCAACAGCAAGTGCTTACATAGAAGTTGCAGCAAGTTATCCAGATCTAGCTAGGAAAATGTATGAACATGGGATCCTCAACAACAGATTTTCAATGTAGCTCTAACTGTTTTATATGGAAGAAGATGGCATCTAGGACTTTTATAGCTATAGAGGAGAAGTGAATACCTAGCTTCAAAGCTTCAAGGGACAGCCTGACTCTCTTGTTAGGGACTCACATGGCTGGTGACTTGAAGCTGAAGCGAGTGCTCATTTACTGGTTGGGAAATCCTAGGGCCCTGAAGAATTAAGCTAAACCCACACTACCCTACTGTTCTATAAAGGCCTGGATGGCAGCGCATCTGTTTATAACACAACTGCCTACATATTTTAAGCCCACTGTTAAGACCTACTGCTCAAAACAAGCAACAACTCCTTTAAAAAATATTATTGGTCATTGACAATGCACCTGGTCACCGGAGAGCGCTAATGGAGATGTACAAAGGAGGAGATTTTTTTTTTCATGCCTGCTAATACAACATCCGTAATACAGCCCATGGGTCAAGGAATAATTTTGAATTTCAAGCCTTAATGTTCAAGAAATATACTTCATAAGGCTATAGGCACCTTAGATAGTGATTCCTCTGATAGAGATAGGCAAAATAAATTGGAAGCCTTCTGGAAAGGATTCACCTTTCAAGATGTCATGATAACATACATAGTTCATGGGAAAGGTCAAAATATCAACATGAACAGGAGTTTGGAATAAGTTGATTCCAGGCCTCATGAAGGGTACAACACTCAAGTGGGGGCAATAACTGTATATGTGGTAGAAATGGCAAAAGAACTGGATTTACAAATGGAGCCTGAAGATGGTTAAACTGCCACAATCTCAGGATAAATCTTGAACAGACAAGGAGTTGTTTCTTAAGGATGAGCAAAAAAGAAGTGGTTTCTTTCTTTTCATTTAAAGACTTTAGTTATTTATTTGACAGAGAGACAGTGTGTGTGTATAAGCAGGGGAAGAGGGAGAGGGAGAAGCATGCTACCCGCTGAGCAGGGAACTCGATGACATGGCACTCAATCCCAGGAACCTGGGATCATGACCTGAGCTAAAGGCAGACACTTAAGCAACTGAGCCACCCAGGCACCCTGAAAGTGGTTTCTTGGGGTGGAATCTACTCCTGGTGAAGATGCCATGAAGGTGGTTGAAATAACAACAAAGATTTAGAATATTAATTAAATTAGTAGATAAGGCAGCAGCAGGGTTTGAGAGGATTGACTCTAATTTGGAATATAGATCTACTGTGGGTAATATGCCACTCTAACCTTCAGAAATTTACCTGGCCAGTCAGGAGTCATCAATATCAAGGCAAGACTCTCTACCAGCAAAAAGACTATGACTGACTAAAAGTTCCAATGATGGTAAGCATTATTTTAGTAATAAAGTATTTTTTAATTAAGGTATGTATGTTGATTTTGTAGACACAATGATATTGCACAATTAACAGACTATGGTATAGTATGAACATAACTTTCATATGTACTGTGAAAACAAACAAATGATGTGCTTTGTTGTAATAGTCACTTTATTGTAGTGATCTGGAACTGAACCAGCAGTATCTCCAAGGTATGACTATATATAAATCTTACATCCAGGCAGGAAACAGTGCCTAACACAAAGGGAACAAAATACAAGTCACAGGAGATATGTGGGAGATATGTTCAGTAATGCTAACATTTATTAAATGCTTGCTATGTTCAATGCACATATCCAAATGCTTTACATATATTATCCTACCTTAATCTTCATAACCCTATGAAGCAAGTATTCATAGGAAATTTCTAGTTATCAAGTTATAAATACATAACTGAGATTTAGAGCAAATAAAAGGTCTTGACAAAGGTCAAAAAGCTATTAAGGAATGGGGACAATATTTGAATCTGGGACTTTCTGACCTTAAATCTCATAGAAAGTGAGACACAGAGAGAAAGTAGTTTGTCTGGAATCACACAGCTACTATGTGACAAAGTAGGGAGATTAAGCCTGTCTTTCTTTCCACTACATCATTTCAATTCTACATACCACCATTTAATACCCCCAAATTAAGAAACATAACTTTCCAGCTACCCCTGATTTATCAGTTGTTGGCACTAACTAGCTATAGTGTCTATACTTCATAAGATAGTAAGGGAAAGATGGATACTAATTTGGCTACAAAATCTGGTAGCTTCATTGATTTTATGAGGTTCCAAACATTGGGAAAAGGATGATCACACATATCATAAATGCTTAAAGCTGACATGATGCTTATTTAGACTGAAGAACTTCCCATATCTTTTACAGTCTCATCCTGGCTCAGTCCTGTACTGAAACCACAACTGTATCCCATAATAGCCATTTATAGAAAGTATCAAAAGGGACAAAATGTGGTTCCTTAGCACTTTATGACATTTGATTAATTCTAACAGTCAATTTAGAATGTTCAATTTTTAGCTACTTTCAGGCTCCTGACATTTTGATACTTAATTATACCACTTTGGTCCTTGTTTGCTATCACCATAAACCAGCATCTATATATCAAATAGTAGGTTATATTCATCCCATTTAACAAATAAAGGTAAATTTAAAGATAACAGCATAAAGTATGGCTTACAATAGTAAGACATGAATTTAAATCTTGTCTCCATTTATATGATACTTGTAGGAACTTCAGCAAAACACTATCTAAGGGGCG
Source organism: Martes martes (assembly GCF_963455335.1). Lineage (NCBI taxonomy): Eukaryota > Metazoa > Chordata > Mammalia > Carnivora > Mustelidae > Martes > Martes martes. Next base: position 66,119,703 of record NC_137898.1, read on the forward strand.
CCTGGGTGGCTCAGTGGGTTAAGCCTCTGCCTTCGGTTCAGGTCATGATCTCAGGGTCCTGGGATCGAGCCCCGTGTCGGGCTCTCTGCCCAGTGGGGAGCCTGCTTCCTCCTCTCTCTCTCTCTGCCTGCCTCTCTGCCTACTTGTGATCTCTGTCAAAAAAATAAGTAAAATCTTTAAAAAAAAAAAAAAACCACTATCTAATCTAAAAACCTCAGTTTTATCATCATTAAAACAGAAATAGTAAGATACATATCTCATAGTGTAATGGCTATTAAGATAAGATTATATAAAATACTTGGAATAGGGCTTTTATACAAAAAGTGCTTAATAAATGCTTATTTAAATACACTTCTTGTATGAGTGACCCTTGAACAACATGGGTTTGAACAATGTAGGTCCATTTACATGCAGAAAATTTCAATAAATGCATTGCAAAAAAATTTTGGAGATTTGTGATAATTTGAAAAGACTTCAGACAAGCCACATAATCTAGAAATATTTTTTAAAAACAGAAAAAAGTTAGGTATGTCCTGAGTGCACATGTGTTGTTACTAGTCTATTTTATCACTTATTTATAAGATATACACAAATCTCTTGTAAGAAGTTAAAAGTCTATCAACACTTATGCACACAAAATAAACTATACACGGCAGCTTTTACTGTTAAGAAAAATGTAAACAAATGTAAAGATGCAATATTAAATCATAACTGCATAAAATTAACTGTAGTACATACCTTACTACTATAATAATTTTGTAGATACCTCCTGTTGCTATTGTGGTGAGCTTAAGTGTTACAATATCTGCTTAAAATGCTGCATGGCAATAATCATCTTTGCTTGAGCAGCTCCTATCTCCAGTAAATCCTGTATCACAATAAAAAGTGATCTCTTGAGGTTTTCAGTATTAGTAGTTTTTCAGTATTAGTAGTTAAGTTTTTCCTATCTTTATCTGTAGTATCCTAATCATAGAGGGACAATAGATAGCCTTGATAAAAATAGAATACAAAGGGCACCAGGGTGGCTCAGTTGATTAAGCATCATAAGACCTGAGCTGAAGGCAGATGCCTAACTGACTGAGGCATCCAGGTGGCCCTAAAAAAAAGAATACAAAATATGCACAATTATCTCCACCCTGATACTATAAAAGCTACAACAGCAGGACTTATAAAAGGAATGTAGGCTTAGAAAAATAACATCTGACCATAAGAACAAAGTAAAAAAGCTACTAGTATGGACACATTAAAAATGAAAATCTGTTTCTCTTAAAACCCAATGTTGTTCCATTCAATTTTCAAATGATACATCTAACAAAAGGTAAATATCCAAAATATATAAATAACTCATATAACTAAATATCCCCAAAATAATAATAATCTGATTAACATGGGCAGAGGACCTTAACATTTTTTTTTCCATAGAAGATATACAGATGGCTGACAAATGAAAAGATGCTCACATCACTCATTAACAGGGAAATGCAAATCAAAACCACAGTGACATACCACCTCACACGTGTCAGAAAGGTTAATATCAAAATGACAAGAAATAACAAGTATTGGGGAGGATGCAGAGAAAAGGGAATCCTCCTGCTCTGGTGGGAATGTAAATTGGTGCAACCACTGTGGAACACAAGATGGAGGTTCCTCAAAAAATTAAAAATAAAACTACCATATAATCCAGTAATTCTACTGCTGGGGATTACTGAAAGAAAACAAAAATACTTATTTGAAAAGATGTCTACAATCCTATATGTATTGTAGCTTCATTTACAATAACAAAGTTATGGAAGCAACCTAAGTATCCATTGATAGTTGAATGGATAAAGAAGATGTGGAGATACATACATACATACATACATATATACAGCACACACACACAAGGAAATATTACTCATCTTTTTTTATAAAAGAATGAAATTTTGCCATTTATGACAACATAGTTAGACCTAGAGGGTATCATGCTAAGTGAAGTAAGTCAGAGAAAGACAAATGACATGTGATTTAAATGTAGAATGTTAGGGAAAAAAAAGATGGAACAAACAAATAAATGAAAAATAGAAACAAACTCATACATACAAAAAAACAAACTAGTGGTTGCCAGAAGGGAGGGGATTGGGAGGACGAGCCAAATAGGTAAAGGGGATTAAGAGGTACAAACTTCCAGTTATAAAATAAATAAGTCCCAGGATGAAAAATACAACATACGGAATATACTCAATACTGAAATAGTATTGTATGGTGACAAATGGTGACTATACTTATAGTAGTGAACAGTACATAATGTACAGAATCATTGATTCACTATGTTGTATTCCTGAATCTAATATAATACTTTAATATAACATGGTATGTCAACTATACTGCAATAAAAAACGCCAATAGAAAGTTCAATATTATCACTTTAAATCTACCATACTACTTCATTATTTAATGTTTAAGAACATTTGGAGTAAAATAATTATACAGAAAGGAACTAAGAATAAGAAAAAAATGCAAGTTGCATGAAATAACTCCCTTGAAAGAAAGAAAGAAAGAAAAGCTGACTGTAAATAACAGAGGATGTAAGCCTAAATAATATAATGGAGAAACTCAGTGTCCATCAACCTAAATTCAAATCCTGGCAACCTTGGGAAATTATTTCACTTAATCTCTCAGAGACTCAGTTTTTTTTCTCATCAATAAAATGGAAATAAAAATAAAACAAAGATTCTTATTGTTGTCAGTCATATTTCCAGCATCATGGTACACTATAAATGGCATAAGAACTATAAAGAGCTGGTTTTGTACTCTAAGTGAAAAACCAACCAAAGTAGTATGCATTTTAGATTACCAAAAGTCCCTGTAAGCAGCAAGTACAAAATAGATATTTGTTGATTGGTTTAATATAGAACTTTGGAAACACTTTACAGAATAGCAAGTATATGTATAAAACTGGATCTTCAAAGCTCAAAGTCTCTTATGGAAGGGGCTCCTGCCTTGCACTAGATTTATTTTTACCACCTTAGAGCCCTACAATACTTTGTTCATTTAACTCTTTTCAGCGAAATGCCTTCCTCTGTTTAAGGTTATGAGTATGAACTGTTAAGGTCAATTTGTGAAGGTTGGCAACAGCTGGACTTTACAATGGTGAATCAATAAGCACTACTATTTGTGTTTATTAACATTCATGAGAAAGTAACACCAAATGAATTCTATGGAAAATCAGGAGAGTTTCATCAACACTATAAATGCATTTTTGTGATTTTTTTTCAGTGTTTTTTCCATTTCAGAGAAATATGATTTAGAAGATAGTAGTCATAGAACTATTACTACCTTTCTGAATGTATCAAATTATTAGCTCTAAGTTCCAATTTCATTTTTTATAAGTAGGACTTGAAGTATAGACAAGAAAAAATAGTTTCATGAATTAGGTTACTCCTTACACTTCTACAGACAAGTCTAGCCATTTGTTTAGGTAGAAAATCCTGTTTTTATAGAACACATTAGGGTTAAGAAACTCAAGTAATAGTTCCTTTTGATTCCACATTATCATGTCACCTGTCACTAAAGTATACAAATTATCTGCTTCTCTCACTTTCTGTATTCAATGGATGCCAGCTTACTGAAGCTGCATGCAAATGTTTCTAAAGTATTCATACTCCTGCTCCATAACCATTGTTATTGTCCTAGTGAAGGAACTAATCATGTAGACAGTTATCCTAGGTTCCTACTCAGTCTCTCATCTGCCTTCAGTCTCTCCCCCTTCGGGTCTTCCAACAAGCCAGATAATCAGTGATTAATAAATAACCTCCCTGAAGATGGGGCCAAGATGGCGGAGGGGTAGCAGACTAAAATGACATCAGGTCACAGGAATTCAGCTAGATAGTTATCAAACCATTCCAAACACCTACAAACTCAACAAGAGATAGAAGAGAAGAAGAGAGGCAATTCTAGGAACAGAAAATCAACCACTTTCTGAAAGGTAGGATGTGCGGAGAAGTGAATCCGAAAGGATGGGAAGATAGACCTCGGTGGGAGGCGCCAGCTCCCAGCAAGCAGTGGCGCAGTGGAGCACAAAATCAGAACTTTTAGAAGTCTGCTCCACTGAGGAACATCACTCCAGAGGCTAAGCAGGGGTGAATCCCTCGCAGGGACAGTGTGGTCTCAGGTCCTCTGGGGTCACAGAAAGATTGGGGGTGTCTGAGTGTGGCAGAGGAGCCAGGTATTGAATCGGGGAAGCCGACTACAGAGACAGAGCCAATGAGTGAGTTTTCAGATTGGGTTACCTTAAACCATGATCCAAGGAACAGCTGGGCTGCTGCTCTTTGAGCAGGGACCCCACAAGTGACAAATCCAGAGAGACAACCTTCTTCCTCATCCAGGAGGAGCAGCACAGGAACACGCGGCAGGAATCTACTGGGTTTGCAGACTCCAAACAGGGCTGTGTGCCAGAGATAGAAATGCTCAATCACAGGCTGGGTGAGCTCAGAGTGTGGCTAGAGAACAGGGAGACAGGAGTGATTGACTGCTTTTCTCTGAGGACACACTGAGCAGTGGGGCCCTGAGCTCTCGGCTCCTCTGGGCTAGAGAGTAAGAGGCCACCATTTTTATTCCCATCCTCCAGAGATCTACAGAAAGTATTCAGGGAACAAAAGCACCCAAGAGCCCCAAGCAGATTATGCAATTCCGTCTTGGGCAAAGCTGCAACAGGTTTCTCCCCCAGAAGATCAGTAAGAACATCCAGCCAAGATCAAGCTTACCAATTAAGGAGAACAGCAGAACTCCAGAGCTAGGGGAAACCAACGTAGAGAATTCATGGCTTTTTCTCCATGATCCTTTAGTCTTACAAAGCTAATTATTTTTAAATTTTATTTTCTTTCTTATTCTATTTTTTAACTTTTCATCTCTCATATTTTAACATTATTTAACTAGTTTATTTTAACAATACCTTCCTTTAAAAAAATTTCTTAAACCTTCATTGTTATAGTTATATTTCATCCCTTCATTGTATTTAACCTTATTTTTTGAAAACATAGTTTTTTTTTCCTTAAAATTTTGGGATACATACTCTTCTAGTAGATCAAAATATACCCTAAATCTAGCACATGGCTTTGTTCTAGTCTCCAGCCTGAGCACATTCTCTCCACATTTTTTTTTCCCCAACCAACTTATCAATTTCTTTTTTAGATTTTTTTATTTTTAGTTTTCATCCTTACAGTCATATTCCATTCCTTCATTGTGTCTACCCTTATTTTTGTATATATAGAAGTTTTTCTTTCTTTAAAATTCTGGGAGGTTTCTTCTACGAGACCAGAATACACCCAAAATCAAGTGGAGGCTCTGTTCTATTCACCAGTCTAATGTGTGTGTGTGTGTGTGTGTGTGTGTGTGTGTATTTTTTTTTTTCTTTTATCCCTCTTTCCTCTCCCCCCAAGTTTGGGTCTCTTCTGATTTGGTTAGCATACATTTCTCTAGAATCTTTGCCACCCTTTTAGTATTTTATTCTCTCATTCATATATTCTTCTCTGGATAAAATGACAAGGCAGAAAAAACAAACACAACACCAAAACAAACAAACACACACACATACACACACACACACACACACACAGACAAGGGGCAGTACCAATGGCTAGGGATCTATTCGATATGGATATTGATAGTATGTCAGATCTAGAGTTCAGAATGACTATTCCCAAGGAGCTAGCTGGGCTCGAAAAAGGCATGGAAGAGATTAGAGAAACCCTGTCTGGAGAAATAAAATCATTTTCCGGAGAAATAAAAGAACAAAAATCTAACCAAGTTGAAATTAAAAAAGCCATTAATGAGGTGCAATCAAAATGGAGGCTCTCACTGCTAGGATAAATGAGGCAGAAGAGAGAATTTGTGATATAGAAGACCAAATAATGGAGAATAAAGAAGGTGAGCAAAAGAGAGACAAACAACTAGTGGACCACGAGAGGAAAATTCAAGAGATAAGTGATACCATAAATGAAAATATTAGAATAATTGGGACTCCAGAAAAAGAAGAGAGAGAGGGGTAGAAGGTATACTGGAGCTAATGATAGTAGAGACTTTCCCTAATATGGCAAAGGGAACAAGCATCAAAATCAGGAGGCGCAGAGAAGCTCCCTCAAAATCAGTAAGATTAGGTACATACCCCATCATCTAATAGTAAAACTTACGAGTCTTAACGACAAAGAGAAAATCCTGAAAGCAGCTCGGGACAAGAAGTCTGTAACACACAATGGTAGAAATATTAGATTGGCAGCAGACCTATCCACAGAGACCTGGCAGGCCAGAAAGAACTGGCATGATATATTCAGAGCACTAAATGAGAAAAACATGCAGCCAAGAATACCATATACAGCGAGGCTATCACTGAAAATAGAAGGAGAGATAAAAAGGTTCCAAGACAAAAACTAAAAGAATTTGCAAACACAAAACAAGTTCTACAGGAAATAATGAAAGGGGTCCTCTAAGAAAAGAGAGAGCTTAAAAGTAGTAGACCAGAAAGGAACAGAGACAATATACAGTAACAGTCACCTTACAGGCAATACAATGGCACTAAATTCATGTCTTTCAATAGTTACCCTGAATGTAAATGGGATAAATGCCCCAATCAAAAGACACAAGGTATCAGAATGGATTTAAAAAAAAAATCCATCAATACACTATCTATAAGAAACTCATTTTAGACCCAAAGACACCTCCAGATTTAAAGGGAGGGGTGGAAAAAAATTTACCATGCTAATGGACATCAAAAGAAACCTGGTGTGGTAATCCTTATATCAGATAAATTAGATTTTAAGCTAAAGACTATAATAAGACATGAGGAAGGACACTAGATCATACTCAAAATGTCTGTCCAAAAAGATCTAACAATTAAACATCTATGCTCCTAACACAGGAGCAGCCAACTATATAAACCAATTAATAACAAAATCAAAGAAACACATCAACAATAATACAATAATAGTAGGGGACTTTAACACCTCCCTCAATGAAATGGACAGATCATCTGAGCAAAAGATCAAAAAGGAAATAAACGCCTCAAATGACACACTGGACCAGATGGACATCACAGATATATTCAGAACATTCCATCCCAAAGCAAAAGAATACACATTCTTCTCTAGTGCACAAGGAACATTCTCCAGAATAGATCACATCCTGGGTCACAAAGCAGGTCTCAACTGGTACCAAATGACTGTGATCATTCCTTGTACACTTTCAGACCACAAGGTTCTGAAGCTAGAACTCAATCACAAGAGGAAATTTGGAAAATACATGGAGGCTAAAGAGCATCCTACTAAAGAATGAATAGGTCAACCAGAAATTAAAGAAGAATTGAAAAAATCATGGAAACAAATGATAATGAAAACACAACTGTTCAAAAATCTGTGGGACACAGCAAAGGCAATCCTGAGAGGAAAGTATATAGCAATACAAGCTTTTCTCAAGAAACAAGAAAGGTCTCAAGGACAAAACCTAACCCTACACCTAAAGGAGTTGGAGAAAGAACAGCAAAGAAAACCTAAACCCAGCAGGAGAAGATAAATCATAAAGATCGGAGCAGAAATCAAAGAAATAGAAACCAAAAGAACAGTAGAACAGATCAACGAACCTAGGAGGTGGTTCCTTGAAAGAATTAAGAAGATTGATAAACCCCTGGACAGACTTCTCAAAAAGAAAAGAAGAAGGACCCCCCCCCAAAAAAAATCATGAAACAAAGAGGAGAGATCAAAACCAATACCAAAGACATACAAACAATTATGATCACATTATCAGCAACTATAAGCCAGCAAGTTTGACAATGTGGAAGAAATGGATGCATTCCTAGAGACATACAAACTACCAAAACTGAACCAGGAATAAACAGAAAACCTGAACAGACCCATAACCAGGAAGGACATTGAAGCAGTCATCAAAAATCTCCCAACAAACAAGAGCCCAGGGCCAGATGGCTTCCTAGGGGAATTCTACCAAACATTTAAAGAAGAATTAATTTCTATTCTCCTGAAACTGTTCCAAAAAAATAGAAATGGAAGGAAAGCTTCCAAACTCATTTTAGGAGGCCAGCATTACCTTGATCCCAAAACCAGACAAGGATCCCATCAAATAAGAGAATAACAGACCAATATCCTTGATGAACACAGATGCAAAAATTCTCACCAAAATACTAGCCAACAGGATCCAACAGTACATTAAGAGGATTATTCACCATGACCAAGTGAGATTTATTCCAGGGCTGCAAGGCTGGTTCAACATCTGCAAATCAATCAATGTGATACAATACATTAATAAAAGAAAGAACAAGAACCATATGATACTCTCAACAGATACTGAAAAAGCATTTGACAAAGTACAGCATCATTTCTTGATCAAAACTCTTCAAAATGTAGGGATAGAGAGTACATACTTCAATATCATCAAAGCCATCTATGAAATCCCAACAGAGAACAACATTCTCAGTGGGGAAAGACTGGGAGCTTTTTCCCTAAGGTCAGGAACATGGCAGGGATGTCCACTATCACCACTGCTATTCAACATAGTACCAGAACTCCTAATCTCAGCAATCAGATAACAAAAAGAAATAAAAGGCCTCCAAATTGGCAAAGAAGAAGTCAAATTTCACTCTTTGCAGATGATATGATACTTCATGTGGAAAACCCAAAAGACTCCACTCCAAAACTGCTAGAACTTGTACAGGAATTCAGTAAAGCGTCAGGATATAAAATCAATGCCCAGAAATCAGAGGCATTTCTATACACCAACACAAGACTGAAGAAAGAGAAATTAAGGAGTTAATCCCATTTAAAATTGCACGCCAAACCATGAGATAACAGGAATAAACCTAACCAAAGAGGCAAAGAATCTGTACTCAAGAAAACTATAAAGTCCTCATGAAAGAAATTGAGGAAGACACAAAGAAATGGAAAAATGTTCCATGCTCATGGATTGGAAGAACAAATATTGTGAAAATGTCTATGCTACCTAAAGCAATCTACACGTTTAATGCAATCCCTATCAAAATACCATCCATTTTTTTTTCAAAGAAATGGAACAAATGATCCTCAAATTTATATGGAACCAGAAAAGACCCAGAATAGACAGAGGAATGTTGAAAAAGAAAGCCAAATTTGGTGGCATCACAATTCCAGACTTCAAGCTGTACTATAAAGCTGTCCTCATCAAGACAGTATCATACTGGCACAAAAATAGACACAAAGATCAATGGAACCAAATAGAGAGCCCAGAAAGAGACCCTAAACTCCATGGTCAACTAATCTTTGACAAAGCAAGAAAGAATGTCCAATGGAAAAAAGGTAGTCTCTTCAAAAATGGTGTTGGGAAAATTGGACAGCCACATGCAAAAAAATGAAACTGGACCATTTCCTTATACCACACACAGAAACAGAATCAAAATGGATGAAAGACCTTAATGCGAGACAGGAATCCATCAAAATCCTTGAGGAGAATGCAGGAAGCAACCTCTTTGACCTAGGTCGCAGCAACTTCTTCCTAAAAACATCGCCCAAGGCAAGGGAAGCAAGGGAAAAATGAACTACTGGGACTTCATCAAGGTCAAAAGCTTCTGCACAACAAAGGAAACAGTCAACAAAACCAAAAGGCAAGTGACAGAATGGGAGAAGATATTTGCAAACGGCATATCAGATAAAGGGCTAGTATCAAAAATCTATAAGGAACTTAACAAAGGAACTTATTAACACCCAGAAAACAAAGAATCCAATCAAGAAATGGGTAGAGGACATAAATAGACATTTCTGCAAAGAAGACATCCAGATGGCCAACAGACACATGAAAATGTGCTCCACATCACTTGGCATCAGGGAAATACAAATCAAAACTACAGTAAGATACCACCTCACACCAGTTAGAATAGCTAAAATTAACAAGTCAGGAAATGACAGATGTTGGCAAGGATGTGGAGAAAGGAGAACCCTCCTATACGATTGGTGGGAATGCAAACTGGTGCAACCACTCTGGAAAACAGCATGGAGGTTCCTCAAAAAGTTGAAAATAGAGCTACCCTACGACCCAGCAATCACACTACTGGGTATATGCCCTAAATATACAAATGTAGTGATTCGAAGGGGCACATGCACCCAAAGGTTTATAGCAGCAATGTCCAAAATATCCAAACTATGGAAAGAACCCAGATGTCCAACAACAGATAAGTGGATAAGGAATATGTGGTGTATATATATGTATACACACACACACACACACACACACACACACACATACACATACACACATTCGAATACTATGCAGCCATCAAAAGAAATGAAATTTTGCCTTTTGGAATGACATGGATGGAACTAGAAGGTATCACACTGAGTTAAATAAGTCAATCAGAGAAAGACAATTATCATATAATCTCCCTGATATGAGGAATTTGATTGGCGGAGTGGGGAGTTTGGAGTTAGGGAAGGAAAAAATGAAACAAGATGTGATCGAGCAGGAGACAAACCATAAGATTCTCAATCTCACAAAACAAACTGAGGGTTGCTTGGGGGTGGGGGAGTATGGAGAGGGTGGTTGGGTTATGGACATTGGCGAGGATATGTGATATGGTGAGTGCTGTTAATGTGTAAGCCTTACGAATTGAATCACAGGCCTGTACCCCTGGGGCAAATAATACATACATACATACAAACATAAATACTCTCTCTGTGCATATGCCTCTTCACTAGTTTCAATAATTCAGGCTGGCCCTTCTGTAGCCCCAGGCTACAGACTGGCACTACTCCTCAAGGTGTTATAGCTCTATAGGTCATGACTGAGCCTGATGAAAAGCTACTTTTGATCTTCACCCCAACTGAGTCAGTGACATCCTTACTCCACCTTCACAAGCAGTATGGAATATCTGCAACCTACCTTCTATAGCCCTACCAATACCTTTTTTTTTCTCCATTTTAATTTAATTTCTTTACAGTGTAACAGAATTCATTGTTTATGCACCACACCCAGTGTTCCATGCAATACATGCCCTCCATAATACCCACCACCAGGATCCCCCAACCTCCCACCCCCCGCCCCTTCAAAAACCTCAGATTGTTTTTTAGAGTCCATAGTCTCTCATGGTTCATCTCCCCCTCCAATTTCCCTCAACTCCCTCCCTCCTCTCCATCTCCCCATGTCCTCCGTATTATTTCTTATGCTCCACAAATAAGTGAAACCATATGATAATTGACTCTCTCTGCTTGACTTACTTCACTCAGCATAATCTCTTCCAGTCCCATCCATGTTGATACAAAAGTTGGGTATTCATCCTTTCTGATGGAGGTATGATACTCCATAGTGTATATGGACCACATCTTCCTTATCCATTCATCCATTGAAGGACATCTTGGTTCTTTCCACAGTTTGGCTACCGTGGCCATTGCTGCTATGAACATTGGGGTACAGATGGCCCTTCTTTTCACTACATCTGTACCTTTAAAGACCTTCTCAAACTCAACACACATAAAACAGATAATCATGTCAAAAAATGGGCAGAAGACATGAACAGACACTTCTCCAATGAAGACATACAAATGGCTATCAGACACACGAAAAAATGTTCATCACTGGCCATCAGGGAGATTCAAATCAAAACCACATTGAGATACCACCTTACACCAGTTAGAATGGCCAAAATTAGCAAGACAGGAAACAACGTGTGTTGGAGAGGATGTGTAGAAAGGGGAACCCTCTTACACTGTTGGCGGGAATGCAAACTGGTGCAGACAATTTGGAGAAAAATGTGGAGATTCCTTAAGAAATTAAAAACAGAGCTTCCCTATGACCCTGCAATTGCACTACTGGGTATTTACCCTTACCAATACCTTTCTAAACGTATCTGACTCTGTGCATAGCTGACAAACAATACTCTCCCATTGTATACATGTATGATATAGCATGTACCATGTGACAAAAGATACATATTTTTATCTCCTATGACATGCCTCACCATGTAGTTTTGAACATGCTATCTATAAAATGGTCTTTCACCTATCCCCTGTCCAGAATATCCTGGATAATCCTTCAAAGCCCACTTGAAAAGACACCTTCAACCTGAATCCTTCATCAATGCAATTTACCTGCTTCCTAACATGAGGCACTGACAGTTCTCATAAAGCACTTTGCTTTTAAGATTATCTCTCTCCAAGGGACTCCTGGCTGGCTCAGTTGGTTAAGTGTCCAATGCTTGGTTTCAGCTCAGGTCATGATCTCAGGATCATGAGATCAAGTCGCACACTGGGCTCTGTGCTCAGTACAGAGTCTGCTTAAGACTCTCCCTCTCTCTCCCTCCAGTGCGCGCGCTCGCGCTCTCTCTCTCTCCCAAACAAATAAAATCTTTAAAAAAAAGAAAAAGAAAAAAGAAAAGAAAAGAAAAAAGAATCTCTCTCTCTCTCTCTCTCTCTCTCTGAAAACTTCTCATGCTGTAGTTGATTTGGGTATGTAGATCCCTGTTTCCTTGACAAGGCTGCAAATCCCCTGAGGGAAGGCATTATGTTATACTCATTTCTGTATTTCCAGTGCATGTCTTAGTGCTTGCTACATAAGTGGCACACAATAAAAACCTTGTTTGAGTTTTTTAATCCCAATTTAAAAGATATCTTTTAGTTAAAATGAGACAAATGGAAGAGATATCAGAATAAGGAGTGACAGAGGGCAAAGAGAGAGGAAATAGGACCTGTCCTGCTGTAAATTAATATTGTCAAAGTTAAAGATGTGAAGGAAGATACTAGCCATGAACAAGTGATTCAAATAGTCTCCGGACACATTAAGAAACAAGAGAAGAAAACTATCATTTATTAAGCACTTATTGTATGCAATCAGTATACTAGGCACTTTAATAGTTTTAACTCATTTAATCAATAAAACCTCCTGAGTTATATATAATCCTCACAGTACTGGAGCAGAAACTGATGGTCAGTGAGATGAAACAGTTTGCCTACAATAACATAGCCGTTAGTAGCAGAGCTAGGGTTTCAACCCAAATGTGGGCAACTTGAGAGTTAAACACTTTTTCCCTGTAAATGCTCATTTCAGAAACATGTACATAACAGGAACTAGAGCTAGGTGTTAATAATATTAATAATAAAAATTCCTAACACTGAACATTTATGTTCAGTGTTATGTTATGTGTCAGGTGCTGGACTGAGCACTGGGGACAGAGAGGTGAATTAGACACGACTTCTCAAGGGTTTTAAAACGCACTTGAATCAAATTGAATTGAACCTAAAGCTTAGTGTATCCAACCTTAAAGTAATTCTGGGGTTTATCAAACAAACAGTAAGTGCTTAGTTTTGTTTGGCTTCTGTGACCATGTAAGGAGGAAAAAGACTCTCTTTATCCAATAGTGTGGAGGCAAGAGGCTCTCTTCCATACCAGGAGAGTGACTTCAGTAATTACCAAAAGACCCAAAGACATCCAGCCCTTTCCAATTAACTTCTGTTACAGAGTGCTGTTGACTGCTTGCCTGATAGCCACACGCAGATGGGGGAGAGGAGTGTGCACAATATTTCTTTGCATTTCATAGTTCACAGATTAAAGGCAGTGTCAAGTGCAAGTCAAAGTTGAAAAATTGACTTATTTGCCACTCAGTGTGTGAGGAAGGACCACTCTGGATTCATTACAAACAAGCTAAGGTGCTTTTATATCACGTTCTGCCTCTTGATACACAAATGAAAACTTTTTTTTTTTTCCTTTTAGATGCATTTACTCTGAGAGTTTCATTGCCAGAAAACGTGGCTAGATCCAGCTTCCTTAAATCCCAGCAATGACAACCCTAATGGTAGCTTAGTGGTAAGCATAGTGGTAGCTGTTATAATTACTCTAGCCCTAACTCTTAATGCTTGCTTACAGCTGCTGATGGAGAATGGGAAAAATGTCCCCAGATTGGTAAGAGAAGATTCAGGAGAACCTGATCTCAGTCAAAAAGAAAGCAGCCCAGCTTCTCAGACCCAAAGAGACACCATAATAATACCTTAAAAACAATACTAGTTACTTAATAGCAACTACTCAAACAGTATCTGCTTGTGCAAGGCTTTTTTTGGGGGGGGGGTGTATACATATATACATACATGTACACACTCACATGTATGTGTATATACTCACACACAGTCTATATATATGTGTTTGTATGTATGTATGTATGTGTGTGTGTGCATATATATATATATATATATGCACACACACACACACGTGTGTGTGTGATCAACAGACTATACAAGTGCTCTATACCTCATCAAAATTTTTCCCTGGGTTAGCATCCATCAATGGCTCTTTTCTGATCCCGTCTTTACTATGGCGATGCAGAACATTAATTTTCTAAATTGTACACTTTCTTTGCATTGAACAATTGGCCCTTGAAATTTTACTGTACTGAACAGCTCTCCCTTTTCCTCCAATGACCGGTAAATTGATTTTATCTATTTATTTTTAGATATGGCCAAATTAATTTCTATTTTGTAATGGTTTAAATTAGTTATTATACTTAATCTTTTTTATGTTCAAATTTTTCCAGATTTGTCCAGTGAAAGCCCTGTCATGCTACTTCCCATGTTCTTCACACATGTTACCATTATTTTTTGGAGTACTCCATGACTTTTTAGCTAATACAATGTGTCAGGCTCAGCTTATACCTAATTGGCCACCTTTCTGAGGAGCTCTGCTTTATTATAGTGAGAGATGGTGTTAGATATCAACATGTAGAAACTAGGTTTACTTATTGCTGTTGGAGTATCTTTGATTCCTGGCCCTTTTAGCAGACAGAGCTAGGAAACATGCACCCATACATACATAAAAATATACATGAATGCATACATCAAAATATATGGACATATACAAATGCATATATAAATATACAATGCATAGAAGTACATACACACACACATATATTAGAAATCATGAATTGGGGGCACCTGGGTGGCTCAGCGGGTTAAGCCTCCGCCTTCAGCTCAGGTCATGATCTCAGGGGCCTGCAATCGAGACCCGCATCTGCCTCTCTGCTTAGCAGGGGGCCTGCGCCCCCCTCCCCCTCTGCCTAGCCTCTTTGCCTACTTGTGATCTCTCTCTCTCTCTGCCAAATAAATAAATAAAATCTTTTTTAAAAATTATGAATTCACAAATTCTGAAGATTTTTTTTTACCTTGTATAATTTCATAGTTGCATTATACTTCAATCACATTGAAAATCCAGTCCTGCTTTAATGTCAACATACTTATTCACTGACTCAACTTTGTAATATACCTAAAATACTTTAGAAATGACTTTGTCCATTCCACCACTGAAGAGAAAAGGAAACCATTAAAAAGAGTTTGGTTTGCTTGGCATTTATTCCTCCTGCTCACACCTCTTACTTCTGTGACTGAGAATACAAAGTCAAATACTATGAAAACTTTACCTTCAATTAATCCTTCCTTCTTCTGCCTTCAGTTTAGTTTCAGTTTCCCTCTCCTCACTCTAATTAATTTTATTTTTGGAATATGTAGAACATTAACACACTTTCAAAGACCAAAACTATAAAAAAGAGCATACTCAATTGTCATTTTTTCCCGTATTCTTATCACCCCATTTTCTGCTCACTGTATCCCTTATATTTAACCAGTTCCGATTATATTCTGGCTTATATTTCTTGTTTTACTTTTTGCACTTTAAAAAAGATATGTTCAAATTTTCTTATTTTCACTTCTTTCCTATGCAAAATATAAGATGCCATATATGCTTTTATATACTCTTTTTACCTTCTGCTATCTCCTGAAAATCACTTCCTATCAGTTCAGAGGTCTTCCTCATTCTTTTGCACAGATGTATAGTACTCAAGAGTGTGTGCGTAGGGGTGTGTGTGTGGTTTATACACACCAAAGTGTAATAAATATTGTTTGGTTTGAGATTTGAGTAATTTTCATTATTTTGCAGATACAAATAATGATGTAATAAACACATTTGTGCACATGCAATTTTATATGCCTGGTGGTGTATCACTAGGGTAAATACCTAGAAGTGAGTATTCTGGGTCAAAAGATAAGTACATCTGTACAACCTCCATAAAAGTTGTACCATTCAGCATTCTCAGCAGGAATGCATATAAATGTTTCCCCATAGGACTGCATGGTCAAGTTCTTCAATTTTTTTTAAATTTTTTTTATTTTAATAAACATATAATGTATTTTTATCCCCAGGGGTACAGGTCTGTGAATCGCCAGGTTTACACATTTCACACCACTCATCAGAGCCCATACCCTCCCCAATGTCCATTTCCCCACCACCCTCTCCCATCCCCCCTCCCCCCAGCAACCCTCAGTCTGTTTTTTGAGATTGAGTCTTTTATGGTTTGTCTCCCTCCCAAACCCATCTGTTCATTTTTTCTTTTCCTACCTCCCCCCAACCCCCCCGCCTTGCATCTCCACTTCCTCATATCAAAGAGATCATATAATAGTTGTCTTTCTCCGATTGACTTATTTCGCTAAGCACGATAGCCTCTAGTTCCATCTACGTCGTCGCAAACGGCAAGATTTCATGTCTTTTGATGGCTGCATAGTATTCCATTGTGTATATATATCACCTCTTCTTTATCCATTCATCTGTTGATGGAATCTAGGCTCTTTCCACAGTTTGGCTATTGTGGACATTGCTGCTATAAACATCCGGGTGCACGTGCCCCTTCGGAGCGCCACGTTTGTATATTTAGGATATATACCCAGGAGTGCAATTGCTGGGTCATAGGGTAGCTCTATTTTCAGTTTTTTGAGGAACCTCCACACTGTTTTCCAGAGTGGTTGCACCAGCTTGCATTCCCACCAGCAGTGTAGGAGGGTTCCCCTCTCTCCGCATCCTCGCCAGCATCTGTCATTTCTTGACTTGTTAATTTTAGCCATTCTGACTGGTGTGAGGTGGTATCTCATTGTGGTTTTGATTTGTATTTCCCTGACGCCGAGTGATGTGGAGCACTTTTTCATGTGTCTGTTGGCCATCTGGATGTCTTCTTTGCAGAAATGTCTGTTCATGTCCTCTGCCCATTTCTTGACTGGATTATTTGTTCTTTGGGTATTGAGTTCGATAAGCTCTTTATAGATTTTGGATACTAGCCCTTTATCTGATATGTCGTTTGCAAATATCTTCTCCCATTCTGTCAGTTGTCTTTTGGTTTTGTTAACTGTTTCCTTTGCTGTGCAAAAGCTTTTGATCTTGATGAAATCCCAGTAGTTCATTTTTGCCCTTGCTTCTGTTGCCTTTGGCGATGTTCCTAGCAAGAAGTTGCTGCGGTTGAGGTCAAAGAGGTTGCTGCCTGCATTCTCCTCAAGGATTTTGATGGATTCCTTTCTCACATGGAGGTCCTTCGTCCATTTTAGTCTATTTTCGTGTGTGGTATAAGGAAATAGTCCAATTTCATTTTTCTGCATGTGGCTATCCAATTTTCCCAGCACCATTTATTGAAGAGGCTGTCTTTTTCCCATTGGCCATTCCTTCCTGCTTTGTTGAAGATTAGTTGACCATAGAGTTGAGGGTCTATTTCTGGGCTCTCTATTCTGTTCCATTGGTCTGTATGTCTGTTTTTGTGCCAGTACCATACTGTCTTGATGACAACTTTGTAATAGAGCTTGAAGTCTGGAATTGTGATGCCACCGACTATGGCTTTCTTTTTCAATATTCCTTTGGCTATTCGAGGTCTTTTCTGGTTCCATATAAATTTTAGGATTATTTGTTCTATTTCTTTAAAAAAAATGGATGGGATTTTGATGGGGATTGCATTAAATGTGTAGATTGCTTTAGGTAGAATAGACATTTTCACAATATTTGTTCTTCCAATCCATGAGCATGGAATATTTTTCCATTTCTTAGTGTCTTCCTCAATTTCTTTCATGAGTACTTCATAGTTTTCTGAGTATAGATTCTTTGCCTCTTTGGTTAGATTTATTCCTAGGTATCTTATGGTTTTGGGTGCGATTGTCAATGGGAGTGACTCCTCAATTTCTCTTTCTTCTGTCTTGTTACTGTAAAGAAATGCGACTGATTTCTGTGCATTGACTTTGTATCGTGACACTTTACTGAATTCCTGTACAAGTTCTGGCAGTTTTGGAGTGGAGCCTTTTGGGTTTTCCACATAGAGTATCATATCATCTGCAAAGAGTGATAGTTTGACTTCTTCTTTGCCAATTTGGATGCCTTTAATTTCTTTTTGTTGTCTGATTGCTGAGGCTAGGACTTCTAGTACTATGTTGAACAGCAGTGGTGATAACGGACATCCCTGCCGTGTTCCTGACCTTAGCAGAAAAGCTTTCAGTTTTTCTCCATTGAGAATGATATTTGCGGTGGGCTTTTCATAGATGGCTTTGATAATATTGAGGTATGTGCCTTCTATCCCTACTATGAAGAGTTTTAATCAGGAAGGGAGGCTGCACTTTGTCAAATGCTTTTTCAGCATCTATTGAGAGTATCATATGTTTCCTATTCTTTCTTTTATTAATGTATTGTATCACATTGATGGATTTGCGGATGTTGAACCAACCTTGCAGCCCTGGAATAAATCCCACTTGGTCGTGGTGAATAATCCTTTTAATGTACTGTTGGATCCTATTGGCCAGTATTTTGGTGAGAATTTTCACATCTGTGTTCATCAAGGATATTGGTCTGTAATTCTCTTTTTTGGTGGGATCCTTGTCTTGTTTTGGGATCAAGGTGATGCTGGCCTCATACAATGAGTTTGGAAGTTTACCTTCCATTTTTATTTTTTGGAACAGTTTCAGGAGAATAGGAATTAATTCTTTTTTAAATGTTTCGTAGAATTCCCCTGGGAAGCCGTCTGGTCCTGGACTTTTGTTTGTTTGGAGACTTTTGATGACTGTTTCAATCTCCTTACTGGTTATGGGTCTGTTCAGGTTTTCTATTTCTTCCTGGTTCAGTTGTGGTAGTTTATATGTCTCTAGAAATGTATCCATTTCTTCCAGATTGTCAAATCTGTTGGCGTAGAGTTGCTCGTAGTATGTTCTTATAATTGTTTGTATTTCTTTGGTGTTGGTTGTGATCTCTCCTCTTTCATTCATGATTTTATTTATTTGCGTCCTTTCTCTTTCTTTTGGATAAGTCTGGCCAGGGGTTTGTAAATCTTATTAATTCTTTCAAAGAACCAGCTCCTAGTTTTGTTGATTTGTTCTATTGTTTTTTTTTTTTTGTTTCTACTTCATTGATTTCTGCTCTGATCTTTATGATTTCTCTTCTCCTGCTGGGTTTAGGCTTTCTTTGTTGTTCTCTCTCTAGCTCCTTTAGGTGTATGGTTAGCTTGTGTATTTGAGACCTTTCCTGTTTCTTGAGAAAGGCTTGCACCGCTATATATTTTCCTCCCAGGTCTTCCTTTGCTGTGTCCCACAGATTTTGAACCGTTGTGTTTTCATTATCATTTGTTTCCATGAATTTCTTCAATTCTTTAATTTCCTGGTTGACCCATTCATTTTTTAGAAGGATGCTGTTTAGTCTCCATGTATTTGCATTCTTTCCAAATCTCCTCTTGTGATTGAGTTCTAGCTTCAGAGCATTGTGGTCTGTAAACATGCAGGGAATGATCTCAATCTTTTGGTACCAACTGAGACGTGATTTATGACCCAAGATGTGGTCTATTCTGGAGAATGTTCCATATGCACTAGAGAAGAATGTATATTATGTTGCTTTGGGATGGAATGTTCTGAATATATCTATGATGTCCATCTGGTCCAGTGTGTCATTTAAAGCCTTTATTTCCTTGTTGATCTTTTGCATAGATGATCTGTCCATTTCAGTGAGGGGAGCGTTAAAGTCCCCTGCTATTATTGTATTACTGTCGATGTATTTCTTTGATTTTGTTATTAATTGGTTTATATAGTTGGCTGCTCCCATGTTAGGGGCATAGATATTTAAGATTGTTAGGTCTTGTTGGACAGACCCTTTGAGTATGATATAGTGTCCTTCGTCATCTCTTATTATAGTCTTTGGCTTAAAATCTAATTGATCTGATATACGGATTGCTACCCCAGCTTTCTTCTGATGTCCATTAGCATGGTACATTGTTTTCCACCCCCTCACTTTAAATCTGGAGGTGTCTTTCGGTCTAACATGAGTTTCTTGTAGGCAGCATATTGGTGGGTTTTGTTTTTTTATCCACTCTGATACCCTGTGTCTTTTGATTGGGGCATTTAGCCCATTAGCATTCAGGGTAACTATTGAGAGAAATGAATTTTTTGCCATTGTATTGCCTGTAAGGTGACTGTTACTGTATACTGTCTCTGTTTCTATCTAATCTACTATTTTTAGGGTGTCTCTTTGCTTAGAGGACCCCTTTCAATATTTCCTGTAGTGCTGGTTTGGTGTTTGCAAATTCTTTCAGCTTTTGTTTGTCCTGGAAGCTCTTTATCTCTCCTTCTATTTTCAGTGATAGCCTAGCCGTATATAGTATTCTCGGCTGCATGTTTTTCTCGTTTAGTGCTCTGAATATATCATGCCAATTCTTTCTGGCCTGCCAGGTCTCTGTGGATAGGTCCACTGCCAATCTAATGTTTTTACCCTTGTATGTTACAGACTTCTTTTCCCGGGCTGCTTTCAGGATTTTCTCTTTGTCGCTAAGACTTGTAAATTTTACTATCAGGTGACGAAGTGTGGACCTATTTTTATTGATTTTGAGGGGCATTCTTAGCAGCTCCTGGATTTTGATGTTTGTTCCCTTTGCCATATTAGGGAACTTCTCTCCAATAATTGTCTCCAATATACCTTCTGCTCCCCTCTCTCTTTCTTCTTCTTCTGGAATCCCAATTATTCTAATATTGTGTTGTCTTATGGTGTCACTTATCTCTCAAATTCTCTCCTCGTGGTCCACTATTTGTTTGTCTCTCTTTTGCTCAGCTTCTTAATTCTCTGTCATTTGGTCTTCTATGTCACTAATTCTTTCTTCTGCCTCATTTATCCTAGCAGTGAGAGTTTCCATTTTTGATTGCACCTCATTAATAGCTTTTTTGATTTCAACTTGGTTATATTTTAGTTCTTTTATTTCTCCAGAAAGGGCTTTTATCTCTCCGGAGAGGGTTTCTCTAATATCTTCTATGCCTTTTTCGAGTCCAGCTAGAATCTTAAGAATCGTCATTCTGAACTCTAGATCTGTCATATTACCAATGTCCGTATTGATTAGGTCCCCAGCCTTAGGTACTGCCTCTTGTTCTTTTTATTGAGATGAGTTTTTCCACCTTGTCATTTTGTCCAGATAAAATTTGCCTTCTCCTCCTCTAGAATTCCACTGTTCTTGGTGAGTGAAGTTGGTCTTGACTGGGTTTCTTGTTGATCTTCTGGGGGAGGGGCCTGTTGTGGTATTCTCAAGTGTCTTTGCCGCAGGCGGAGTTGCACCACCCTTGCCAGGGGACGGGCTAAGTAATCCGCTCGGGTTTGCTTTCGGGAGCTTCTGTTCCCTGAGCGCTTTCCGTAGAGTTCCAGAGGACGGGAATGAAGATGGCGGCCTCCCGATCTCTCGGCCCGGAGGAGCCGAGAGCTTGGGGTTCCGCTCCTCAGGGCGCCCTCAGAGAAAAGCGCCCAACCGCTCCGCCTCCTTGGCCTGCGGTCGCGCCGGTAGGAAAGCAGTCAATTGCTGGCACTTGGAGAAATGCGCCCAGTCGCTTCCGTCTCCGTGGCCTCCTGCCGCGCTCTGAGCCTACCTAGCCTGCGACCGGCACAAGGTAATCCCGGGCTGAGAGCTCACTCCTCGGCTTTGTCGCTGTAGCCGGCTTCCCCGCTCTAATACCTGTGAGCTCTGCGGCACTCAGATGCCCCCGGTCCTTCTGTGACCCCGTGGGTCCCGGGGTTATGCTGATCCCCCTGGGTTTCCCCCCGGTTTAGCCTCTGGAGCGATGTCCCTTCGTGGAGCAGACTTTTAAAAGTCCCAATTTTGTGCTCCAGTTGCTCTGCTGCTTGCTGGGAGCCGGCCCCTCCCCCCGGGGTCTATCTTCCTGTCGCTTTGGATTCACTTCTCCGCAGGTCCTACCTTTCAGAAAATGGTCGATTTTCTGTTTCTAGAATTGTTGCTCTTCTTCTCTTCGATTTCCCATTGGATTTGTAGGTGTTCACAATGGTTAGATAAGCTATCTAGCTGATCTCCTACGACCCAATGTCGTCTCAGCCTGCTACTTCTCCGCCGTCTTGACTCCTCCCCAAGTTCTTCAATTTTTGACAACCTACTACATGATAAGTAGTTCCTTGGTCAGGTATTAATTTTGATTTCTCTTAACATGAGTGAAGTTAAACATCTTTTCATATGTTTAAGGTGCACTTTTATATTTTTGTGAATTGTATGTTAACAGCTTTTGCCCAATTTTCTAATAATTTCCCTTTCAATTTTTCCTTTAAAAATCAGGAATATTTGTCTTTTCTTTCTGATATGCATTGCAGATTTTACTTTCACATGGTCATTTTTTGTCTGAATTGCTGCTATTCAAAATTTGTTTTCTTATTTCTATGTAATCAAATCTATCAGTTTTTAAAATTGCATATGAGTTTTTTACTCATAGTTAAAAAGATTTTTCCTATAATTATGCTTACAGAGGACTTCACTTGTTTTATTTTTTCTTACAGCACTTACGTTAGAGTTTCCTAGTTCCTCGGGATTAACTACAGCTTTGGTTTCCAAACAGTTCTATAGCACCTTATGGCTCCACAGAAGTGATTCAGGAGGACTGAAAATGACTAATTTAAAATATATTTTGTCAGTTAAAATCTTTAATTAAGAACAACATATCTACTTAAATATGTCAAGTAAAATTTTAACACGTTAAAGATAATTAATATACTAAAATATGCTGCCAGGCAAAATAATTTTCAGTATAGTTAATACAGTATAATTTCTCCTTCCATATCTTACACACACACACACTTTGGTAATGTATAATTGATTAGCAAGACTGTAGTCCTTCCCTGATTTTTTTTTTTAAATTAAGGCCATGTCTGCTTAACACAAAACAAAGCAAAAGCCCTATAAACCAGTACATCAGATGTGTCATGCTTAATTAAGACTATGCAAAGTTCAGGGGCGCCTGGGTCGCTCAGTGTGTTAAAGCCTCTGCCTTCGGTTTGGGTCATGATCTCAGGGTGCTGGGATCGAGACCCGCATCGGGATCTCTACTCAGCAGGGAGCCTGCTTCCCTTCCTCTCTCTCTCTGCCTGCCTCTCTGCCTACTTGTGATCTCTGTCAAATAAATAAAATCCTAAAAAAAAAAAAAAAAGACGATGCAAAGTTCAGATATATCTGTTTTATTCATGCCCTTCACACACTGCAACAGTGAGGTGTGTGAAGAAGCAAGTAAACACTTAAAAAACATAGTAAGACATATCAGAGTGTTGGCATCTGTAGAACTCCATGTGAGTTTTAAGTCCTTCTTGTTTTACATTAATTCATTGCTTGATCATTTGTTAAAAACCTAACATGTATCAGGTACACTACTGGGTCTCAGATATTAAAGCAATGAACAAAGTCTTCATGTTCCTTGCCATTTCAGAAACTTTTAATTCACAAAATTATTTTATAACAGTTCATTTGTATGTCCAGAAAAGACATATTAAATAATTAATTATAATCAAAAGTGATGAGAGTTATAATAGAAGAAGTACTAGGTGCCATAAAGTTCTATAAAAGAATATATAGTTCATGAGGCATGGAAGGTGTTCTTCATAAAATAGTGCTTACACTAAGATTTGAAAAATAAGTATGACTAAGTAAAATGCCCTTTATATTGTTTCTTTACTGGGGTTTCTCATGAGGTTGCATTCAAAACATAAAAGCAGAATTCATTCTACTGTTAGCAAATCACATTTAAAGGATAGAATTCCAGCCTCCTTAAGATGATAGACATTTGTATATCTTTTTTTGAAGAAAAAAAAAAAAAGTCTGTTAAGTTCCTCTGCCCGCTTATTATTTTTTTTAAGATTTGTTTATTTACCTAGTTTGGGGGGGGAAGGGAGAGGGAGAAAGAGAATCTCAATCAGACTTCACACTGGGCACAGAGCCTGATGTGGGGCATGATTCCAGGATCCTGAGATCATGACCTGAATTGAAATCTAGAGTTGCCACTTAACCCACTGAGCCACCCTTATGCCCATTTTTTAGTCAGACTATCTGTTCTTTCATTCCTGAGTTGTAGGTGTTCCATATGTATTTTGGATATTAATCCCTTAACTGATAAATGGTTTGCACGTATTTTCTCCCATGTCATAGGCTGCCTTTTCATTCTGTTCATTAGTTCTTTTGTTGTTCAGAAAGTTTTTAGTTTAATGTAGTCCTACTTTGTTTATTTTTGTTTATATTTGTTTATATTATTTTTGTTTATATTTTGTTTATATATTTTATGTTGTTGGTGCTCTATCATATCAAAAAAAAAAAATCATTACCAAGATCAGTGTCAAGGAGATTTTCCCCAAGTTTCTTTTTGGCGGTGGGGCAGGGGGAGTTTTATAATTGCAGGTCTTATATTCATGTTTCTAATTCATTCTGAGTTAACTTCTGTGAGCTGCGCAAAACAGGAGTTCAAGTTCATTCCTTTGCATGTAAACATAAAGTTTTAGCAACAGTTTTACCATTTATTCAAAAGATCATCTTTTCCCCATTGAATATTCTTGGCTCCCTTGTCAAATATTGGCTGACTATGTATAGTTAAGGGTTTATTTCTGTCCTTCTATTCTACTCCACTGGTCCATATATTGGTTTTTATGTCCATATCCTACTGTTCTGATTACTACAGTTTTGTAGAATATTTGAAATCAGGAAGTGCAATACTTTCAGCTTTGTTCTTTCTCAAGATTGCTTTGGCTATTTGGGTCTTTGGGCTTTTTGGGCTTTTAAGGTCACACTTGAATTTTAGGACTTTTTTTCCTTTGAAAATTTCCATTAGAATTTTGATAGGGATTATATTGAATCTACAGGCGGCTTTCGATAATATGGACATTTTACCAATATTATTTTTTCTGATCCACAAATATGATATATCTTCCCATAATGTGTGTCTTCTTTTTCTCATTAATGTCTTACAGTTTTTAGTGGACAGATCTTTTAACTTTTTTTTTTAGGATTTTATTTATTTTTTTGACAGAGAATGAGTGAGAGAGGAAACACAAGCAGTGGGAGTGGGAGAAGGAGAACAGGCTTCCCACAGATCAGGGAGCCCAATGCAAGGCTTGACCCCATCCTGATATCATGACCTGAGCCAAAGACAGATGCTTAACGACTGAGCCACCCAGGTGTCCCAATCTTTTAACCTCTTTGTTAAATTTATTTCTAAGTATTTTATTGTTCTCAATGCTATTATAGAATATTCCCAGATACTCTGTTTTTAGTATACAAAGACGTACATCAAATCATCACATTGTACAACTTAAATTTACACACTGCTGTATGTCAATTGCATTTCAATAAAACTAGGGGGAAAAAAACTAAAAAAAAAAAAAAATTAGAACCCATTACCTTTGAAAGCCTCCCTATAAACTTTTACCATTCAATCACTGTTACACACTCATACTAACTTACTGCTTAAGACCTGTATTATTTAAGACTTGATTCAGGCATTGCCTTGTTCCCCTATCCTGTCTGTGCCTATCCTTTCAGTTCTTAAGAGTATCCTGTTTATTTCTTTCCCTGCTGTGGCATTCATCATACTTCACTGTTTCTCTACCCCTACTGCTAGATGCTCAGATCCTCTATCTCAGGACCAAGTATTACTCATTCAGCATATATATTCAATAAATAAAAGTTTTCCAAGGTAAAAGAGGGAAATATTATAGAAGAGAACAGCACATTGTAAAAAGACAAAGTATGAAGGAGTATTTCACATTTAAAAAGTGGATAAATAGGTTTTGGGGAAAAAAAATTTCATAGGGATACAGAAAGCCATCATGGAAGATCTGGAGAGGAACAAAAATAAAGGCTGTAATCATAGAGGTCTATAGTTCCTGATGATAATTTCATAGCCAATGGAAAACTTGTAAGTTCCACAGTAGACTGATAATGGTCACCAAAGACATCAAGTCCCTAGAATCTGTAAATGTTACAGAAGATGTGATTAAGCTGAGGACCTTGAGATAGAGACCTTATCCTGGATTATCCAGGTGGGCCCTACATGCAACTGTATCTACCCTTATAAGAAAGAAGCAGAGGGAAATCTGACACACACACACAGAAGAGAAGGGGATGTGAAGACGGAGCAAAGGAAGATTTGAAGATGCTGGCTCTAAAAACTGGAGTGAAGGTACACACACATGTACACACACATACACAATGGAAATTTACTCAGCCATCAAAAAGAATGAAATCTTGCCATTTGCAACAACATGGACGAAACTAGATGGTGTTATGCTAAATGAAATAAGTCAGTCAGAGAAAGACAAATACTGTATGATTTCACTCATATGTGGAATTTAAGAAATAAAACAGATGAACACAGGGGAACTGAAGGTAAAATAAAATAAGATAAAGACAGAGAAGGAGGCAAACCATAAGAGATTCTTAACTATAGGGAACAAACCAAGGGTAGCCAGAGGGGAGGCAGATGGGGGCATGGAGTAATGGGTATTCATAAGGGCACTGAGTGTTACCTGCAACTGATGAATCACTAAATTCTACCCCTGAAACTAATAATGCATTATATGTTAACTAAATTGAAAATAAATAAAAAATTGAAAAATAATTTTAAAAATTTAATAAAACAAAAAATGAAAACTGGAATGATATGACTATCAGCCAAGCCACCAGAAACTGGAAGAGGCTAAGCAGAGATTCTGTCCTCTGAGCCTCAGGAGGGAGTGTGGCCCTGCCAGTAACTTCAATTCAGTCGGGAGTGCTAACTTGGGGCTTCTAGTCTCCAGAACTGCAAGAGAAGGAATTTCTATTGTTTTAAGCCACCAATTTTGGGCAATTTGTTATGGCAGACACAGGAAACTTCAATAGAGGAGAAGTAGGCAATCATTTATAACAGAATTCTGGCATTAGTGAGGAAGGTAGCAAGGAGAGGAAACTTCAGGGGCAGGGCAGGAAGCCAGTAGGGAGATAATGACATCAATGCAGGTGAGTCATCGAAAGAGCATAAAATAATATGGCACCATTGTTAAATAATGGTGAAAAGGGAATGAAAGTTCACTTTTAAAATATCTCTAGCTACAATTATTGATTTATGTGGTAAAGAATATTTTACAAAATGTAAATGAAAGTGTTTTATTGTCTTATGGTGATTTAGAACAAGAACATCTAAAGTACATATCTTTTAATCCTTGTTAAAAGGACATTTCTTGGATACAGAGAAACAATCCCAAACTTCTTGGATCATTGAAAACCAGGGCTAGAGGGGAACTCATAGTATCTGACTTGGTCTCTTTAGTCCTTTCTCTAGCACTCTAGAGAAGTGGTCATTTGACTTCTGCTGCTATGGACAGCCCACATGGAGCTTTGCCTCTTATGCACTCCTACAACAAATATTTACAAAATATCTTCCATATATATACATGTATATATGTGTGTGTATATATGTATATATACATATATACATGTATATAAGTATGTGTGTGTATGTATATATGTGTATATATGTATATATACATATATACACATATATACATACACACACATACTTATATACATATATACATGTATATATGTATATACATATATATATGTATATATGTATATACATATACATATATACATATATACATATACATATACTATATATACACATATGCATATACTATGTATATATATAAATGTATATATACTACGTATATATATATACATAGTATATATACTACGTATATATACGTGTGTATATATATATACACACATATATGGTACTTTTCTATTCCTATATATATATGGTACTTTTCTATTCCTAGAAATTCCACAATCCATAAAAAAGATTCCTGGAACTTCCACTCTAGCAGGAAATAGATAATAACCAAGGAACCAAACATATTAACAAATAATAATCAGATATTGATGGTATGTGCTAGGAAGAAGATAAAACGCAGTAATAGGATATTGGATATTAAAATTCTGTGACTAGGGAAGGCATCTCTGAGGAGGCAACATTTGAGCGGAGGCCTAAATGGCAAGTAGAAGTTGGCTATACAGAGGCCATGGCCAGAGTATTCCAGGCATACATAACAGAAATGCAAATTTCTGAGGGTGGGAATGAGCATGGTCTGTTTAGAGGACAGAGACAGGTCAGTATGGCTGCCACATAATGAAGGGTATAATAACTAAAAGTTATAGTTACAATTCCCCAGAACATATAATTCAGAGCATCAGGAGGGTGGCTGTGTGTTAGAAGGAGAAAGCACTGGTTAGGAATTCAGTGACCTGAGTTTTATTTCTTGCCCTTTACTTGACCAGGTGTGTGCTCTAAGATTTTTCTTTGCCTCTTTAGATTTCTATCTTCTGATATTTCTGATAAGTGATGCAGTCAGACTAGATCACTGATTTTCAAATTATACTCTATAGGAGCAGTAAGGGGCCTGGCTGATGGGGCTCACATCTCACCACCAGCTTAATAAGAGAAGCTATATTGTTTGCATTTTCAAAACAATTTTATTTAAACAATGGGTTCTTGGAGTCAAGAAAATTTATAAACCATCAGCCAAAATTATCTATTTAATTATTTCAAACATCAGAATCCAGTGATTCTATGTACAGAAAGAATTTTGACCCAGTGAACTGAAAAAAAAAGAAATCTAAATATGAAATGGATAAATGGACAGCTTTGTGAAGTAGTACCTCCTCAGCACAGGAGTTCTGTTAAAACAAAAGCAAAAACAAGCAAAAACCAAAACATCATGTTTAGGGAATGCTGGGTTATGCACATTTAAATAACTTCATTGTTGTAATATTTTCAAAGCTTTTAATGAGCTAATGCTATTTATGAATTTCCATGATAAAAAAATGCAGAAAAAAATAAGATTAGTGTTTCATAGAACCCTTTATTAAAACTGTTTCCTTATCACTCTGAGATAGTAGGATTCTATGCTTTTAGTATAAACTCTAAGAGAAAAGGTCATCTCTGTTCTGTTCTCAGCTGTTATTTATAAAGTTTTGTATACTCATAAGATGGCAATATTCTATTAATAAATTGTTATAAAATGGCAGAATGAATGAATAAGTGAAAAGAAAACAGGAACTCTAATTTTGTCCCTGAGGAGAGTAAAGAACTGTAGCTGCTCTCTGATGTTACCAACACTCCAAAACCAGAAACAAGCCAAGGATCCATTTTTCTGACATTACAACTCTAACCTTCTTTAAGGCTTCCACTTTCTCTTACAGGCATTGTTCATTTATTCAACAATATTGTTTGAATATCTTATGTTCCAGGTACTCAAAAAGGTTTGGGGAAGCAATGATGAGCTTATAGTCTGAGAAGAGACATAAGTGGTAAAAAGATAATCAATCACAAACTTAATACTGTAAAAGGAACATTCATACAGCTGTGATTTGATTTAGTGTTGAGAATCATGAAAGAGTTCCTTGAGTAACATGTGAGAGTTGACATCTGAAGATGAGTAGAGGTTAACTACATAGAGCAGATGGAGAAGAGTGGTTAATAGACAAAAGAATAAGACCCTTGGGTGGAGGTAAGCATGAATACAATGGATGAAGTTATGCTCAGGGAAGCTAGAATGAAGGACCTGGAACAGCTGTTCCTGAGGCTGGGGACCTGGGAAGTCTATTCAAGCCTTTTGATATATTAAGGATTTTTTTTTCCCAAAAAGGATATTAGGCAATAAGAGGTAGGAAAAGGAGCATTACCAGTTTATTCACCTTTTGGGGGGGGGGGGGGGCTGCAAGGATGTGTGTATATATATGTATATGTATATATATACATAAGGATGTATATAAGATTTCGCTGTGGCTGCAAGGATGTATGTAAGATTAGAAGAAAAAATAAAATGAGAAGTCTCCACCACAGGTGATACAGACAGAGAAGAGAGATTCTGAGATATTTAGCAACTAAAATGTATACTTTGTGATACTATAACGCATGTAGCATATAAAAAAGTAATGACTTATAAGTTGTGGACTAGTGCCACTGTCCTAATAGTGGTGTCATTCAAGAAAAGGTAGGAAAAGAATCCACTCTGCAAAGGAAAGAATATGAGTTCAATTTTAGACCTGCTGAGCTGCAATTTCCTTGGGATATCCAATCACAAATGTTGAAAATAAGAATGGAACTCAGAAGAGAGGTCCATATTAGAGATGTCAAATTATAAATTTCAAGAACAGTATTAGGTTCTTCAGCATGAAAAAGACCACACTGAGACAGAAAATACACATGAAAGGGGAATAATGATATGCTTTTAAGAACAGATATAAGAAAATAACAAATAGTGGTTTTTTTTAGCATTTTCTATGTCTGAGGCACCATCTTATTAAACAATTAAATGAGTTACTTCTTCCAAAAGAATTTCTGATAAATAGTTTTATCAGCATTTTTATAAAGAAGTTATCTGTGCTGACTTACTGCTGGTATGATTTGTATCCAGGGTTTGAATCTGAATAGAGTGTTGAATATCACATGGCTGATTGAATATGGTCATGAAAGCGAAAAGAGAATGGCTGAATGGGTGCACAATTGTTGTAAATCTATTGGTTTACCTCTGTGATCCTGCAGCTGACTGGGAGCTACAGCTCACCGCCACTGCCCAGCATGAAGAGAGTATATGGTACTGCAGATCAGTAGCCCAGAAAAGGATCAAAACTCAAAATCTGAAGTACCGTTTCTACGGTGTATCACTTTTGCACCATCATAAAGCTGAAAAATTCGTCGAACTATCCTAAATCAGGGACCATCTATATTGGGTTTACACATACTTCTGATACTTTTAATCATGCCCTGTGTCTCAGCTCCCACAGGGAGTTGATGTATTCTACACTCCTCTCCATTCTTCCTACTTCCTTTCCTTCCATCTTTCCCTCCCTTTTTTCCTTCGCCTTCCTTTCCCCCCTTCTTCTTTGCTTCCCTTTTTTCTCTTCTTCCCTCTTTTCCTTCCCTTCTTCTCCTAACCTCCATTTCTTCTCTTCATAATTATAAAGCAGATATTTTCACCTCTGGCTATAAATTAGAGTTAGCTAAGAAGCTTCAGAAATTACCCACTCTGGATTATATAAAAATCAAAATTAATTCAGCATGTCTAGGGTTATAGGGTTAAGGTCAGGGCATTAACATTGCATTTGTTAAATAAACAAATAGCGTCCCAAATAAAAACAGTTTCTTTTATAGGCTTTTACAATACATTGATTTGATAACATGCATAGAAACTGAAAAATTCAAAACAAGAGAAATAAAAAACAAAACAGAACAAAACCAAATTTTTCTCTGCCCCTCATCCTGCATCCTTAGTCAGTCTGATAGTTCATTGTGCTTACCAGTCATTCTAATCTATCCCTAGGTGTGCCTAAATCAACTCTGGCAGAG
Source organism: Martes martes (assembly GCF_963455335.1). NCBI lineage: Eukaryota > Metazoa > Chordata > Mammalia > Carnivora > Mustelidae > Martes > Martes martes. The sequence continues at coordinate 66,151,151 of NC_137898.1, forward strand.
TTTGGGGAAGATTACAGGTTGCCTTCTTCTGATGAAATTACGTGCTGGGAGAAGTAAGGAGGTTAGGGTTCTCTCTCCATTTCTTCCCTTCATGTGAAACTTTTAGCATACTACTCACCCACCAGACTTTCAGTTTTCTCATTTATAAGGTGGAATGTTAGCATATTTCTTATCAAAGATGTAGAGACAGCACACGTAGCCTGTACCCTATAATATACCACCTTCATGTTTACACCATAAGACCAATTTATTAAATGCCTTTGACATTCAAAGTACCTGGTACAATAAGAGCACATTGGTAAATAGCACTGAAGGATCTAAAGTGACCATGGCTTCAGTAAATGGCCCGTAAATACTTGGGGATTCCTTTTAAAAATGAACTTGTTTATACGAATAAGTCCTCAGACAATTTTATTAGGATCCTTGAAAGTAAGAGGTCTTACCCATTCTTTGCCTGAGCCACCAAAAGAGATTACCCTAGTCACAGTGAAATGAGATTAACCACTAGCCACTGGATCATTCCTACGAGGTAAATAAAACAAATGTTTGGCAGTTTGGACACCCTCAAATGTTAACCCTCAGTGTTACCTGAGAGAAGAGAGGTATCATTTCATTCAGAATGAATCCTAGCCTTTAACTTCTATTTAAGATATGGCCTATTTCTCCTTAGAAATTTGTATTCATTTTCAGAAGATATATCGGTCCAAAGTTGGCTAACATTTTATAATTCAAGCTAAAAGACCTGGCTTCTGAGTGCAATTCTGAGCTCTCAGACTAACCATGGGGCTTTCATTCTTTGCCAGACCAAAGTGACCACAGAGATGCTGGGTAAGCCTTCTGAAATCCCTTTCTGGATTACTATCACATTTTCCAGACAGCAGGAATCTGGCTGTATGACCAAACCTTCTCAGCTTTCATGGGGCTCCAAGACTACTTTATTTATAAAAGAGGAAGAAAATCTGGGTAGAAATTTACTTTTCTGTTTGGTATGCTGGCCTCCATTGAACAGGAAACCATTTTTAGATTATCAGGCACCTACAGTGGTCACCTTAGCCAGCTTTGTTATCTTTAAGAATGAATTAAGTGTATCACTGTATTCTTGTATTTATTTATCCATTTTTTAAAACATATTTAGTGTACAAAGTAATTTGTTAGACATCAAGATATATGAAAAGGGTTCCCAGAATGAAATAAATGGCAGGATCTTAGATTAAAATCAGATTTTCATGATTCAAGGAGGGTTTAAAAAGAAACTATTTACAAAGGTGTGGGCAGGGTGAAGGAACACTCAGGGCATAGTACAGATTCCTTCGCACTTTGCCCTGGGGCCAGTGGGGGGGGAAAAAAAAAGGTGCTGTTAGAATTCCAGGATCAAAGGAATAAGAAAAGGAAAAAGCAGCCTACTTCACTCTCCCTCTACTCAGCCCCCATCTCCTGCCAGGGCTTCCCACTGGCTGAATCCAACCAGAAGCCAAAAGGCAAAGCATTCTCTTGAATACAGACTTGCAGGTCAAACCTCACCTGGCAGAAATCAGAGCAGAGTAGGCTAGAGAATGGATCCTGAGGGACAAACAAAAGGTAATTAGCACACTGAGAGTACAAACATAGTTTGAAGGGCATGTTTCTACCCTGATTTTTATCTAAAACATAACCATAAGGAAAACTATTGATGAAACAGAAATTAATTTTTTTTCTGATCATATATCTGAAAAAAAATTAAGTGAATTAGGTTCAATCCATATGAAACAGTATTTTTCTTAAACCACTAAGATCTATTCCTTCTCTGAGGCAATGAACTCTGACAAAAAGAACAACTGCTTGGTTTTTTAGTAAATTCCATTCAAATACTGACTTTGTCACTTGCTGTATACATGACCTTGGGTAATTTAACCTTTCCAAGCCTCAGTTTCCTTGCCTGTAAAAATGGGATTAGTTACACCTGCCTAGTACCATGCATGACATAGAGTAATAGCTCAGAAGATACCTTTCATAATGTTTAATAATGTTATGACTATATAAATGTCAATCCAAAATCATTAGTGATTCTGTGCTTCATCCAATATGTAGATGTCTGTATAAAAGCAGATACTTAAAAAACAGCACCCTTTTCCTACTATATATTGAACTGCAGTCCAGAGGATAATGGAAACAAACTAAGATGGAACCATGAACAAATCCCATTAGAAAGGGAGAACAAAAAGGAAAAGATGATGCAGAAAACAAATAGAGTTGAGCACATATATGGATAAGTTATATGCAGACAATACAGAAATTGTTCTAAAAGGCATTACAGTGCTCTAAATTTACTGCAGAATATCAATATTACTATTCAGATTTCTTCAAAACTTTTTTAGAGTATATACCATATAATTTCTTTGTCTTTTGCCACCCCGCCCTTCTGGACTAAGCATGGTTTCTAACCCAGAACTACTTTAGTTTTCCTTTTAATTTTCCCTTATGATGCACTTATTTATTTAGCTGACACCACCTTGTACAAAAGGCTCAAAGCAGTCAGGAATAAAAGACATCGATATCAGGATGAACAGATGAAAGAAGACAAGTGTTTCCAGCTCTTATACCAGAGGGCCTGACAAGTGACAAAATGAGGTGAGCCAGGGGGTATTGGAAAGGCCACTTCTTCCCTAAGGTATACCTGCTCCTGCTTGTAGACCACTGTCTTGAGGAAACTCACATCTAGCATTTCCATATCTGATTTTTCACAGGATGGCAAAAATGCAGATTTCTTGATTTACAAATATCAGAAACTCAACTTTAAAGAGATTTTGGTTCAAATTTCTGTGGTTAGAAGTCATGTGGTTATTTTCCTTAGAGGGATGGAGATGAACAGGAGGAGAGTTAGGGGGACTGCCGGCAAAAGTAATGAAAGTTACTTCATTCATGCACTTGACCTTATTCTCTACATAGTATTTTAACGTGTTTTTTGTAAAATAGTAACTAAAAAAATTATTTTCTGTTTATATTGTATATTCTTTCATGGTATGGTTTCTAATAGCTGTATGGTATCTCATAAATTTCTGAGCAAAAGACATGTGATTGTTCCAATTTATCATTGCTTGTTATGTTAGACTAGATACAGACATATATGGATATATACACATATGTAATCTAAATTTTTGTGCATATGTCTGATTAAATTCCTGAGAAAAGATTAATCAGTGAAAAAAGTAAGATAAGCTATATGACTCTTAATACATATAGTGATCCAAAAATGTTCCACCAACTTACGTTCTCCAGTGTTTAAAATGTCAGTGTTTATGTGGTCAAAAAAGCAAAACCACTATCACCAACAACAAAACTTGCCAACTGGGAATGACAAAATAGTTCATTATTTTAATTTATGATATCAGAATTAACAAAGTCTAATTATTTTAAATTCTTATAATTGACTGGTCATAATTACTTAACACTTCATTACATGAGATCTTTTAAAAGTTTTCCCCCAAGACTTTCATAACTAATTTCTGTAACATTTGTTTTACTTTCCTACAATCTTTCTTGAAAGAAAACAGATTCTGCTATGACATTCAACTTAGATGACAACAGTGGAGTTTGAAGAGGCACTGCCAACTGAGCCATATATACTGGATTCAAATATACACTCTGATATTTAACCTGTTAGACTCCAGATAATCACATATATGGTGAAATGAGAAATCTTACCTCATTTTCATTATTTATAAAATAGGGTCACTGTAAAGATAAGCAAGGTAACATGCAAAGCACTTAAAACAAAGTAGGTACATTGTAGAAACCCAATTAAATTTCCAGTTGTTATATTGTCTTTGTTTTTGTTATATTTAAAAAAAAACAGGAGACTGGAGTGTTTTCTATGCAGTGGGTTTTTGTTGTTGTTTTTTTTTCACATAACATAAATTTGGTTAGAAATCAAGTTATGAAAAACAAGATTTTGTTCCAGTAGAGTTATTGAATATTTTATCATTTTAGAAGTCCAATTTTCTTTACTCATTCTCAGTGTCTTCTGTCTTTATAAGATAAGGGACAGATTCAATTTATACTGTCAAACACTAGCTACCTAGCTATCTGAAAGACTACTCCTTTTAACCTTCTTTTATGTTTACCTTGCTGAAATACAGTTAAATGCTTTCAATAAAACATAAAACCTCGAACAGTCAAAACCTACTGAAGACTTCTATCCCTCCAGATATAAACAGATCTTTTAAGACAAATGACCTACTTAGGTTACTAAAATTCTACATTCTTGGCTTTGTAGACAACTTATAAGCAAGCATGGCCATTTCTATTTAGTTGAATGAATTTTGTTGAATGTCCATTATGTTCCCATAATGTTCGGGGTTATGGAAGAGCAAAAAAAAAAAGGTATCTCCATAGACCCTAATCTGAAAGTGTTATAGCCTAACTGATGTGAATGACCTCCTCTGGACAAAGCCTCCACTGGGAGAGTTTAGAGTAGGCAATAATGAGTTAAGCTTTATTCAACACTGCCCAAAACAAAATTTATGCTATATAATGAAGTCCCCCTATAATATTATGCTATATAATGAAGTCCCCCTATAATATAATATCTGCTCTTTATTAATCTTTTCTTCTATTCATGCTTCACTGTCTGGAGGGTCCGGTCTACCAACATTCTGTATCATCGCTAAAGTCCTCTCTGAAGTCAGCACTGCCTAAACAACAGTGTTTCACAAATCTGTATCACCTTACCATAAAATTCTAATACCAAATTGCATACTATTCTCTGTTTACTACCAATGCTTAGAGAGAAGATATTCATTTATATTTAAACTTAAAACATCTTGAAAAAGAAAAATGCATTCCCTTATGCATTTATATTCACAGTTTGCAGAAAATTGATTATTATAATTTAGGCATTCAATAAATACTTGCTAATATGACAGCTAAGATAATTGGATACAGGCAGCTTTACTTGGTCTTTCTAAGTTACAAAGTACAGTGATAATGCACTCTTTTTATTATAGACATTGCAGAAATTCAACAGGTGTTTAAGTTGTATTGGTAGCCCTTACAGGAAATTAGCTCCCAATATTTGTCCTGTATTTTGGGCATTTCTGCCTTATTATTCTAATTATTTCATGGGAAGAGTCTACCATGAAACTTAAATGCAATCTACTGTGCAAAGACAAACAAATCAACCAAATCAGTCAAACTAATAATATATTTATAGAATGGAATAACTAAATAACAGGATTAAATTAACATTATAATTTAGGGAAATGTCCTTATACAATGAGAAATAAACCATACATTTTTAATTGAGCAGCCCTGCCATTAAAAGTTTTCAGTTCCCTAGGTATTTCATTTGACCACTTTGTAGACTGCTGTTGTTAAGTATCTTTAGTCCACACTGTTACATTCTTTTTGAAAAACATTTAGTAATGACCACTTGTGGTTTGTGTCATGAATAAAGTAAATAAGGTAAATTTAGACCTAGTGATGGCAAATGAGAAAAACAAATGATCAGTCTTCCCAAATCCATTCTTTTCAGACATCTAAATGAGGATTTTCAACAAGAAAAAAAAAATCCAGGAGGAAAACAATCTACATTTTTCTCTGTTTTTAGACCGTTAGGGAAAGACCTTATTTAAATTAATAACTATAAGACTTTTCATGTTTGGCTAACTGTGTTTGAAATAACACCAGAAACAAAACCATTATTTTAAAACTCTATCTACCATAAGATTATAAGGCCACTGATACACACCTGGAGTGCAAATGCCATCACTTCAGGTTGGGTCTCCTTTTAATCTCTCACAAGGTTAAGTTAACTAGTCCATTATTTAGGATATTCTGAGTATCAGTCACATATCTACATTTTATCAAACTGTAATTTATTTACACACCTTACTTGATCCTTACAACCTTGAAATATATATTTATGTATTTCTGACCAATAAACTCAGACCAGTTACATTATGGTTTGGGCTAAACATTTAGATTAAGGCAAATGAACTCAACTAAGTAAGTTCAACTACCAGCCATACAAGGAAGACATATCAAGAGATGGTGATGATAATGATGTTCTGCTATGACCCATATTATTATTAAAATAACAACATAATGACAACAATAATAGTAGATTATTATAGTTACCAAGATCTAGTAGATATTTTACAGGTTATCTTATTGAATCCTCCAGTAAATGTGAAATTAGGTACCATTCATCCGACCATGACAGCTTAGAAATGTTAAGTAACCCACCTGCACAAAGCTATACAACTCGTAAGTGGCAAAGGTGAAGTCTAACCTCAGGTCTGACTGACTACCACCCAAACACAGTCCTGTTGGAATGAGTCCTGGCGGGACTTATTTCTGGTCCTGAGTCTTCTCTTTCACTCTGCTGCATGGTTCCAACATTGAACTGTCCTTGCTTCTCTTTCTATCTGGCACCTTTACTTCACTGTTGTACAATGCTTCCATGGAACAGCTGCCACTCCCACTGTAACCCATAGTCAGATTTGGCTCCATTTAGCTAATTGCAAACATACACTTGAAAAGATTGGTTCAACACATTAGCAACTGACTGGTTTTTAAAGCTCTCATTTGATGTTTACTATTTTATGGCACAAGTCTCACCTTTATAAAGCCCCTTCATTGGAACAGATGTGGAATAGGGAAGATGGAACATGTGGAATCAATTAATATAAAGGACTGACTGGCATATTTTAAAAATGGACAGTGATAACCAGATACACTAACTATTCATGTAGCCAGCAACTGGTACCACACTTATGTCCCCATGTCTATATATTTTTGGTCAGTAATACTTCCTGTCTGTGGGGATTATCCAGCTGTCCTCTTTGGAGTGGATCAAGTATTTAAAGAAAAGCAGAAGAAACCTTTTCATCTCTCTGGCCTGGGAAAAGTGAAATAAGCCCTGTCAATAAACATCTTTGGACTTTATAAATTTCCATCTTCCTCGATTATTCAGGTCTTTTCAAACCTCAAGTATATGCCACAGGGATTTGATAGTATACAATTCTCAGTCAAACTGCCACAAATAGAGGGGAGGAGTGAAGATGGCGGAGAAGTAGCAGGCTGAGAGGACATCGGGTAGCAGGAGATCAGCTAGATAGCTTATCTAACCATTGTGAACACCTACAAATCCAACGGGAAATCGAAGAGAAGAAGAGCAACAATTCTAGAAACAGAAAATCGACCACTTTCTGAAAGGTAGGACCTGCGGAGAAGTGAATCCAAAGTGACAGGAAGATAGACCGCAGGGGGAGAGGCCAGCTCCCGGCAAGCGGCGGAGCAACGGAGCACAAAATCGGGACTTTTAAAAGTCTGCTCCACAAAGGGACATCGCTCCAGAGGCTAAGCCAGGGAGGAAGCCCACACGGGGTCAGCGTAAGCCCGGGTCCGGCGGGGTCACAGAAGGACAGGGGGTGTCTGAGTGCCGCAGAACTCACAGGTATTAGAGCGGGGAAGCCGGCTACAGCGACAAAGCCAAGGAGTGAGCTCTCAGCCCGGGATTACCTTGTGCCGGTCACAGGCTAGGTGGGCTCAGAGCGCGGCTGGAGGCCACGGAGACGGAAGCAACTGGGCGCATTTCTCCAAGTGCCAGCAATTGACTGCTTTCCTACCGGCGCGACCGCAGGCCAGGGAGGCGGGGCGTTTGGGCGCTTTTCTCTGAGGGCGCCCTGAGGAGCGGAACCCCAAGCTCTCGGCTCCTCCGGGCCGAGAGATCGGGAGGCCGCCATCTTCATTCCCGTCCTCTGGAACTCTACGGAAAGCGCTCAGGGAACAGAAGCTCCTGAAAGCAAACCCGAGTAGATTACTTAGCCCGGCCCCTGGCAAGGGTGGTGCAACTCCGCCTGCGGCAAGGACACTTGAGAATCACCACAACAGGCCCCTCCCCCAGAAGATCAACAAGAAACCCAGTCAAGACCAAATTCACTCACCAATAACAGTGGAATTCTAGAGGAGGAGAAAGCAAATCTTATCTGCACAAAATGACAAGGTAGAAAAACTCATCTCAAAAAAAAGAACAAGAGGCAGTACCGAAGGCTGGGGACCTAATCAATATGGACATTGGTAATATGACAGATCTAGAGTTCAGAATGACGATTCTCAAGATTCTAGCCGGGCTCGAAAAAGGCAAAGAAGATATTAGAGAAACCCTCTCCGGAGAGATAAAAGCCCTTTCTGGAGAAATAAAAAAAACTAAGATATAACCAAGTTGAAATCAAAAAAGCTATTAATGAGGTGCAATAAAAAATGGAAGCTCTTACTGCTAGGATAAATGAGGCAAAAGAAAGAATTAGTGACACAGAAGACCAAATGATAGAGAATTAAGAAGCTGAGCAAAAGAGAGACAAACAAATACTGGACCACGAGGAGAGAATTCGAGAGATAAGCGACACCATAAGACGAAACAACATTAGAATAATTGGGATTCCAGAAGAAGAAGAAAGAGAGAGGGGAGCAGAAGGTATATTGGAGACAATTATTGGAGAGAAGTTCCCTAATATGGCAAAGGGAACAAACATCAAAATCCAGGAGCTGCTAAGAATGCCCCTCAAAATCAATAAAAATAGGTCCACACCTCGTCACCTGATAGTAAAATTTACAAGTCTTAGCGACAAAGAGAAAATCCTGAAAGCAGCCGGGGAAAAGAAGTCTGTAACATACAAGGGTAAAAACATTAGATTGGCAGTGGACCTATCCACAGAGACCTGGCAGGCCAGAAAGAATTGGCATGATATATTCAGAGCACTAAACGAGAAAAACATGCAGCCGAGAATACTATATACGGCTAGGCTATTACTGAAAATAGAAGGAGAGATAAAGAGCTTCCAGGACAAACAAAAGCTGAAAGAATTTGCAAACACCAAACCAGCTCTACAGGAAATATTGAAAGGGGTCTTCTAAGCGAAGAGACACCCTAAAAGTAGTAGATTAGAAAGAAACAGAGACAATATACAGTAACAGTCACCTTACAGGCAATACAATGGCAAAAAATTCATTTCTCTCAATAGTTACCCTGAATGCTAATGGGCTAAATGCCCCAATCAAAAGACACAGGGTATCAGAATGGATAAAAAAACAAAACCCATCAATATGCTGCCTACAAGAAACTCATGTTAGACCCGAAGACACCTCCAGATTTAAAGTGAGGGGGTGGAAAACAATGTACCATTCTAATGGACATCAGAAGAAAGCTGGGGTAGCAATCCGTATATCAGATCAATTAGATTTTAAGCCAAAGACTATAATAAGAGATGACGAAGGACACTATATCATACTCAAAGGGTCTGTCCAACAAGACCTAACAATCTTAAATATCTATGCCCCTCACATGGGAGCAGCCAACTATATAAACCAATTAATAACAAAATCAAAGAAATACATCGACAGTAATACAATAATAGCAGGGGACTTTTAACACTCCCCTCACTGAAATGGACAGATCATCTAAGCAAAAGATCAACAAGGAAATAAAGGCTTTAAATGACACACTGGACCAGATGGACATCACAGATATATTCAGAACATTCCATCCCAAAGCAACAGAATATACATGCTTCTCTAGTGCACATGGAACATTCTCCAGAATAGACCACATCTTGGGTCATAAATCAGGTCTCATTCGGTACCAAAAGATTGAGATCATTCCCTGCATGTTTACAGACCACAATGCTCTGAAGCTAGAACTCAATCACAAGAGGAGATTTGGAAAGAACACAAATACATGGAGACTAAACAGCATCCTTCTAAAAAATGAATGGGTCAACCAGGAAATTAAAGAAGAATTGAAAAAATTCATGGAAACAAATGATAATGAAAACACAATGGTTCAAAATCTGTAGGACAGAGCAAAGGAAGTCCTGGGAGGAAAATATATAGTGGTACAAGCCTTTCTCGAGAAACAGGAAAGGTCTCAAATACACAAGCTAACCATACACCTAAAGGAGCTGGAGAAAGTACAACAAAGAAATCCTAAACCCAGCAGGAGAAGCGAAATCATAAAGATCAGAGCAGAAATCAATGAAATAGAAACTAAAAAAACAATAGAATAAATCAACAAAACTAGGAGCCGGTTCTTTGAAAGAATTAATAAGATTCACAAACCCCTGGCCAGACTTATCAAAAAGAAAAGAGAAAGGACGCAAATAAATAAAATCATGAATGAAAGAGGAGAGATCACAACCAACACCAAAGAAATACAAACAGTTATAAGAACATACTACGAGCAACTCTACGCCAACAAATTTGACAATCTGGAAGAAATGGATACATTTCTAGAGACATATAAACCACCACAACTGAACCAGGAAGAAATAGAAAACCTGAACAGACCCATAACCAGTAAGGAGATTGAAACAGTCATCAAAAGTCTCCAAACAAAAGTCCAGGACCAGACGGCTTCCCAGGGGAATTCTACCAAACATTTAAAGAAGAATTAATTCCTATTCTCCTGAAACTGTTCCAAAAAATAGAAATGGAAGGAAAACTTCCAAACTCATTCTATGAGGCCAGCATCACCTTGATCCCAAAACAAGACAAGGATCCCACCAAAAAAGAGAATTACAGACCAATATCCTTGATGAACACAGATGAGAAAATTCGCACCAAAATACTGGTCAATAGGATCCAACAGTACGTTAAAAGGATTATTCACCACGACCAAGTGGGATTTATTCCAGGGCTGCAAGGTTGGTTCAACATCCGCAAATCCATCAAGGTGATACAATACATTTATAAAAGAAAGAGTAAGAACCATATGATACTCTCATTAGATGCTGAAAAAGCATTTGACAAAGTGCAGCCTCCCTTCCTGATTAAAACTCTTCATAGTGTAGGGATAGAAGGCACATACCTCAATATTATCAAAGCCATCTATGAAAAACCCACCACAAATATCATTCTCAATGGAGAAAAACTGAAAGCTTTTCCGCTAAGGTCAGGAACACGGCAGGGATGTCCGTTATCACCACTGCTGTTCAACATAGTACTAGAAGTCCTAGCCTCAGCAATCAGACAACAAAAAGAAATTAAAGGCATCCAAATTGGCAAAGAAGAAGTCAAACTATCACTCTTTGCAGATGATATGATACTCTATGTGGAAAACCCAAAAGGCTCCACTCCAAAACTGCCAGAACTTGTACAGGAATTCAGTAAAGTGTCACGATACAAAGTCAATGCACAGAAATCAGTCGCATTTCTTTACAGTAACAAGACAGAAGAAAGAGAAATTGAGGAGTCACTCCCATTGACAATCGCACCCAAAACCATAAGATACCTAGGAATAAATCTAACCAAAGAGGCAAAGAATCTATACTCAGAAAACTATAAAGTCCTCATGAAAGAAATTGAGGAAGACACAAAGAAATGGAAAAATATTCCATGCTCATGGATTGGAAGAACAAATATTGTGAAAATGTCTATTCTACCTAAAGCAATCTACACATTTAATGCAATCCCCATCAAAATCCCATCCATTTTTTTAAAGAAATAGAACAAATAATCCTAAAATTTATATGGAACCAGAAAAGACTTCGAATAGCGAAAGGAATTTGAAAAAGAAATCCAAAGTCGGTGACGTCACAATTCCAGACTTCAAGCTCTATTACAAAGTTGTCATCAAGACAGTATGGTACTGGCACAAAAACAGACATACAGACCAATGGAACAGAATAGAGAGCCCAGAAATAGACCCTCAACTCTATGGTCAACTAATCTTCAACAAAGCAGGAAGGAATGGCCAATGGGAAAAAGACAGCCTCTTCAATAAATGGTGCTGGGAAAATTGGATAGCCACATGCAGAAAAATGAAATTGGACTATTTCCTTATACCACACACGAAAATAGACTAAAATGGACGAAGGACCTCCATGTGAGAAAGGAATCCATCAAAATCCTTGAGGAGAATGCAGGCAGCAACCTCTTTGACCTCAACCGCAGCAACTTCTTGCTAGGAACATCGCCAAAGGCAACAGAAGCAAGGGCAAAAATGAACTACTGGGATTTCATCAAGATCAAAAGCTTTTGCACAGCAAAGGAAACAGTTAACAAAACCAAAAGACAACTGACAGAATGGGAGAAGATATTTGCAAACGACATATCAGATAAAGGGCTAGTATCCAAAATCTATAAAGAGCTTATCGAACTCAATACCCAAAGAACAAATAATCCAGTCAAGAAATGGGCAGAGGACATGAACAGACATTTCTGCAAAGAAGACATCCAGATGGCCAACAGACACATGAAAAAGTGCTCCACATCACTCGGCGTCAGGGAAATACAAATCAAAACCACAATGAGATACCACCTCACACCAGTCAGAATGACTAAAATTAACAAGTCAAGAAATGACAGATGCTGGCGAGGATGCGGAGAGAGGGGAACCCTCCTACACTGCTGATGGGAATGCAAGCTGGTGCAACCACTCTGGAAAACAGTGTGGAGGTTCCTCAAAAAACTGAAAATAGAGCTACCCTATGACCCAGCAATTGCACTCCTGGGTATATATCCTAAAGATACAAACGTGGCGCTCCGAAGGGGCACGTGCACCCGAATGTTTATAGCAGCAATGTCCACAATAGCCAAACTGTGGAAAGAGCCCAGATGTCCATCAACAGATGAATGGATAAAGAAGAGGTGGTATATATACACAATGGAATACTATGCAGCCATCAAAAGACATGAAATCTTGCCATTTGCGATGACGTGGATGGAACTAGAGGGTATCGTGCTTAGCGAAATAAGTCAATTGGAGAAAGACAACTATCATATGATCTCTTTGATACGAGGAAGTGGGGATGCAAAGTGGGGGGGTTGGGGGGAGGTAGGAAAAGAAAAAATGAACAGATGGGATTGGGAGGGAGACAAACCATAAAAGACTCAATCTCAAAAAACAGACTGAGGGTTGCTGGGGGGAGGGGGGACTGGAGAGGGTGGTGGGGATATGGACTTTGGGAGGGTATGTGCTATGATGAGTGCTGTGAAATGTGTAAACCTAGCAATTCACACACCTGTACCCCTGGGGATAAAAATACATTATATGTTTATTAAAATAAATTTTTTAAAAAATTGCCACAAATACCCACAAAGAATTCAGTTTGACTTGGGGATTATCCCTAATTTTTCTTTGATAATGTTTGCAGCCTGCAGATTTTTTTTTTTTTTTTTTTTTTTTTTACCATTTCAAACAAATGCTTTGGAAAGAGTTCATGTGTGTGTTTCTTCATGCTCCAATCATGCAGGCTCTATGTGAGTCGACTAAACAGGATCTTGGACTCCTTTTAGAGACTCTCTTAACAAGGAAATGAAATTGACACCCCCATAAGAAAACTAGAACTCTTTGAGGAATCCATTCAATTCTTTGGAAATAAATATTAATCTCATATTATAATTCTAACTTTAGAGATCTTGTTATCTTTATGCTACTTGGAGAATTTCACATGCGATATTACCTTTCAGGGAAAACCCAGAAATGCTTCTATATGTCACACACTCTTCCTTCCAAAGAGTATCTTGGTAAAAAGGTAGTGGCTACCTCAAAAACAAAACAAAACAAAACAATGGATGATAAAAATAACTCCAACAATTACTCAGTATCTGCTTTGTGTCAGGATTTAGATACAGACCAGTGATACAAGTCCCTCAAGACTGATTTCCAGGCCCTTCTCACCTCACATACTTTGTTTCTCCCACACTTTACTATTTCCAATCCCCACCATGATTTCCTTCCAGTTTCCTGAGCAGGCCATGCTTGTTCTTGCCTATTTGCACATGCTGATTCTTCTGCTGAGAATTCTCCTTTGTTCTTACTCTCCCCTTTCAGCTGACTGAATTCTACTATGCTCAGGAATCTCCTTGAACCTTTTCCTCAGTGATACCTTCCTGATTTCCCAATTCTGTGTTCAATGACCCTTCTATATATTCCCATAGCACCTTGTTTTTACCCTGGCAAGGCCTTTTTCACACTGCAGGAATTGCTTCTTTATTTGTTTGTACTCCCCAGGAGGTTGTAATGGAAGGCACGGGTTGTCTCTCCCTCTATTTAGTATTGTATGGCTCAGCATCTAGCACAGTGACTAATACATAATAGATGCTTAACAGACACTTCTTGATTGAAAAATGATGACCAGCATTTACTGTATCTATTATTTCCCAAGGACTGAGTTGGTCATCTTAAACATGTTATATCTACTAGTTACATCAATCACAGAGTATACATATTATTATTTTCATTTTAGATATGAGGAAAGGGAAGTGTAAATAGATTAAATAAGCTATCTAGGATCTGTGAATCCTCAGCAACAAAGTCTGCACTTTCTCTCATTTTATACAGCACCTCCAAGAAAATAGTATCCCAGTACATATTTTAACCTTTGTTAAAAACAAACAAATAAAACTACTTACATGTGAAGCACATAAAGATTCTTAACTCATTTGGTTTGAAATGCTTACATTTGATAAGACAGTTATGAGACAAAACAGTATTTATTAGCAAGCCCCTCCTAAGCATTTATAACTATCCTTATAATCTTGTTCTGTGCAGGAGTATTTTCTTCTTCAATGCTTATATTCTAAGGCAAATTACCTTGAAAGAAATAGGCAAAAAGGAATCAGAGAGAAGTTCAGTAAAAAGTCTTTTCATTAACCTATGTACAAACAAATGACCAAATATAGACACTACACTTTGGAGATTTCTTTACTCCCAGTTCCTTACATAAACTGAGTCTGACACTTCTAATAACAGTGATAGTAACAAAAATTCTGTTAGACTGGTATGGAGTTTTGACTTTTGCAAAGTGCTTTCATCTACCTGACTGTAGTTCTCAAACTTATCTATGAGGAAGAAAGGACACTGTGGTTGGACTTGATAGTGGGAACATGAGGTTCAGAAAAGTGCTACTGAGGCAGTGGTGAAATGTGCCCCAAAGGCTTCCTACTATAGGGAATGTGAAGTATAACTGCCATAGCCCATGTGCTATTCCCAGCTAATGACGAAGTACAGCTGGGCTACCAAGGCAGCCCTATTTCTGGGAGGCATGAGTTCCATCTTATGGCCTCCTCTGGCTCATGCCTCAGTGCCTCTGCTAACGCCACTTGAGCCTGTACTGTAATCTGAGACACTTTTCACCTAGCCCCACTCCTCCTCTCCCTCACTGCAGCTCACACTTGCAGCTCAGATGGTGGCACTTCCAGTTTTCTCTAGTTCTCTTCCTATTTCCAGTCACAATCATTTCCCTTAACACAATGTTTGCATGTTTAATCCCACTGTGGCATCTACTTCTAGGAGAACCAGACTAATGCAACTGGCCTTGTGTTATGTATCTTATGTAGCACAACTAGATTTCACGGTTCCTGGTTAGGAAAATCATTTCTTTACAGCAATCACAGGAACTATCACACGAGGCAAGAATCATTGAACAATGTTAAATGTAGAGAGAAATTTGGATCAGGGAGTGGGCTATTCACACCATGGTCTTGAAGTATACTTCCAAAGATCACTTACTGGTAATAAAGGGAAAAAATAGGAACTATAACAGGGAGAGATAAAACAGTGTCTTGATGGATAGAACAATGTGGCAGATGGGTGTACCTCCAGGTGTGATATTCTTGAGAGGTTCAAAGTATTATCTACCTAGTATTCCAGGTAGAAATGGATAACCTGAATCTAATCATGAGGAAACATTAGAAGAAGAAGAGGAGGAAGAGCAACAGGAAATGTCCTATTTTAAAAGAGGGAAATACTATTAAAAAAAAATCAGTGACATAAAAGACAAAAAACAAAAACTCATGGATATTTTCTGGATTAAAGAAGACTAAAGAGGCCTGATAACTAAGTACAATATTAATCCTCAATTTGATCCTGTACTAGAAGAAAAAAAATATGTCATAAAGGACATTTTTGAGTTAATTGACAACACTGAAATATAGATAATACATAAGGAAAAGTGCTGTATCATATTTAATGTAACTGATAGCCATTTTGGATTACATAAGAAATATCCCAGTTTTCAGAATACACACTGAAGCATTTTGAATTAAAGGGCTATGATAAATGCAATCTACACTCATATGACTCAGAAATAAATATCAAACCAAAAACATATGTGTGTGTGTGTGTGTGTGTACACATATACATATGTATATACATGTACATACACACACAAATAGATGGATAGGTATGTAGATAGTATATGAATATAAAAGACAAACAGAGAGAGTGTACAAATTGTATAGTAAATGGAATAAAATGTTAACAATAGGTTACTCTAGGTAAAGGGTCTTGGGTATTCTTTATATCTTTATACTTTTGCAACTTTTCTATGAATTTGAAGTTACTTTCAAATAAAATGTAAAATATTTTATTTAACCAAAATCTTCGGAATAACACAATAAACAAAAACAAAACAAAATAAATGCAAAGAGGAGTATGACATGTATGTTTCCCAGCTGGGAAGATGCAATTTGCTTTCCAGGGCTTACCCTGCCGTATCTGTATGCATAATCCCCCAGAAAGGACTTATCTGGATCCTTTCCTTTCTAAACCCCTATCAGATCATCTTTACTACCATCGTTCAGAATGTTCATAGACTGATCAATAAGGCCAGACCTAGATCTGGCTTTGTGATGAATTTATTGGGGACAATGTGACATAAGTTTGCATTCAGAGACACAGAGCAACATTTAGCAAATTTTCTTTCTTCCTTCCTTTCTTTCTTTCTAATTGAACCTCAGTTTATTTATTTACTTATACAAGTTATTACAGACTTTCTGCTATGTAATAAATAAAACAGCCCATACTCCTCAGTTCTGTCAGTCTAGCATTGTGACTAGTAACAGAGGCTCTATAAGATTGCCTGGATTCAAATTCTGACTTATTGGCAAATATAAGGTTGAAGTAGTAACTTAATCTCTTTGGCTATAGTTCTCTAATATGTAAATGGGGGGTAAAAAGAATAGCGCTTGCAGCCAAAGGTGTTTTGAGGGTCAAAAAAATGATGGTCACTAGTTACTAAGTTTTCAAGTAAGTATTTTCCTTACCAACATCATGATTATTACTCACAGGACTCAGCTTCCTCATCTCATATTCTAAGACTATTAGGATTTGATATAATGCATACAAAGCATCTAGCACTTCCTAAAACGTAAAAATCTTTAAACAAAGTAATTATTGTTTTTTAAATAAGGAGAGAGAGCTGGTTGAGTTCGGTGGTCTAACGCAACTCTCATACTTCCACCCTGAGAGCCAAACTCTCAGTACCCTCTAAAAGCCATCCTTTTTTCTTGTGTGCTCTAAATTTCACTGCAAAGACAATTTTCAAAGCAGTTAATCAGATCAGGCTTATGTATATAGTTTGGGATTCACATGTGGCCAATGGTTTCCCTAATTTAGGTCCAACTCTCTAACATTTCCATCTGGTCTGGAAGCATTTATTTTCTTTAATGATCTTGCTGGAGACAATGATTCCCCATTAATGACTTTGCTCTTTGGCCATATGAGTCAGGCAATGCTCTGTATGTAGAAAGTAACACCCATTTCCCACCACTTTGCCTTTTTCTTTTTTTTAATGTCTTTTAAGCTGCAAGCAAAATAGTTGCAGTAACCGTCCCCAGACACTATCATGTATCTTCCTGCTTCTTTGATTATTGTCTAAAAGTGAGCTGGGAAAATATAACTAAGTTCTCTTCAATAATTAGTTCATTTGCCAAAAAAATTGGCTGAGGAAAAAGAATTAGCGATTCCATTCTGTCATTAAAGCCTCATTATTTGGGGGTCCAGTTAACACCATTTTATAAATTAGAACTAAGAACAGCTGGTGGATGAGATGAAAGATGCCAAGTACATTTGATTTTCTCCATATTCTGCCTCTCCTATTATTAAAAAAAGATGAAATTTTATCACTGTAAATGAAAATAACAAAAGTATTGGCCAACTTAGAATTTGAATGCATGTTGATATCAGATAATAAAATAAATACTAAATTAGGGTATTGCATATTTGAGTTCCATTATTATTACTGTTACTGATTACCTTTGACCTTGAACAAAATCACTTAACCTTTCATGTTTTCAATTTCCCCATCACTTACATTAAAACAGCACATACCTTGCCTATATAATAGAGCAATAATAACAATTAAATGTATAAATTTGTGTGAAAATAGTTTGAAAAGTAAAAAAAACTATATGAATTTTTATTTTTGTGTTAATCATATCACTATCTGTAAAATCTTCTGAATGTAGCTTTGTATTAAAGCCACGTAGAGTTTTCTTCAGAAATCCTAACAAGCATTTTCTGCTTAAGTGATTAAAAGTTCAAAAAATAGGGGTACCTGGGTGGCTCAGTTGGTTAAGCATCTGCCTTCTGCTCAGGTCCTGATCCCAGAGTCCTGGGATTGAGCCCCACATCAGGCTCCCTGCTCAACAGGGATCCTGCTTCTTCCTCAGCCTCTGTCCCTCCCTCCTCTTGTTTATATACACAGGCTCCCTCTCTCAAATAAATAAAATCTTTAAAAGTTAAAAAATAAAAACATCTGCATCAATCAGATAAGCCTGGAAAGTATTATCAAATAGGTAGATTTAAATAAATGGAAATGGGTCCTTGCTTGATTTAAAATGATAAAAATGACAATGATGATGGTGATGATGAGATTATGATGAGGATAATGATAATAATAAATCATGTACATATAGCACAGATTTTTATGATGCACTGGTATTTCTTTTAGTGTCTGAGCTTTATGAAACCTCTGAAAAAAATACAAATGGATACATATTATCTTTATAGTCTGATGAGGAAACTGACAAGAGAAATTCCCTGATTAAGTGGGAAACTCAAGAGTCTTCACGGTGCTCCTAGGAAGCTCAATCATTAAGTGTCTGCTTGCAGTTCAGGTCATGATCCCAGGATCTTGGGGTTAAGCCCCACATCGGGCTCCCTGCTCAGTAGGAAGCATGCTTCTCCCTCTCCCACTCCCCCTGCATGTATTCCCTCTCACCTGTCTCTGTCAAAAAAAATAAATAAAATCTTTTTAAAAAAGTCTTCATTCATTCCTTTCCTAATTCAGAAAGTCATTCAATCAACAAACACTGAGTATTTGCCACCTGCCATGAAGTGTGATAAACCCTAGTGATTGAAGAACGAATACAATGCAGTAGGATCAAGATATTGATACTTTACGAAAAGGGGATATAAAATAATTAAAGCTTTAATTATAATATCAAAGTGTGAAGGCAACAATAGCACTATTTGTAAGATAATTATGGATGCAAAAGAAAGCCACTCTATTATCCTTATTTGTTCCATTGTGATTTTTTTTCCAAAATCAAAGTGTTAACTCCACCGGCTTCCCTGCACCAGTGTAGATGCACATAATTTATAAAATTAGTAACTTCATGTTGCTCTTCAACAACGTTTAACTTTTTTAAAAAATTTTATTTATTTATTTTAGAGACATTATACACGCAAGCATGTGCAGGGGTGGCGGGGGGAGAGCAGTTGGGGAGCAGCCAAGGGGAAGGGAGAGAGAATCCCAAGCTGACTCTGAACTGAGATGGGAACCTCACACGGGGCCAACCAGGAGATCATGACCTGAGCCAAAACCAAGAGTCAAATACTTAACGGACTGAGCCACCTAGGCACTCCACTTCATTAATGTTTTCAACCACTTTTATCTCTTTTTTAAAACAGCTGTGCTAGATCAGTTAACAGAGCTACAAGCCCACAAAATGCTTCCAAGTATGTTGGCCATAACAATACTTTTTAAAAAGAGTGAGTCCTAAAACTGGAAAGCCAGAAAGAATCTTATGAATTTTTCTTTCAGGATTGCTAATTTACTAATGTTCTTCTATTTCCCTGAACAATTAACCGTTCCTTTTAAAAATGCATCTTTGGAAATCATAAAGAAATTGCATTTTAGAGGATCAATGTACCTAGAAAATAGCTTCCACCACCAAACAGCACACAAAACCCAGAATATTAAATGTGAACACAATACCACAAATCACTATGTTTATGAGATTTAGTACCATAGAAAATGACCCAAAAAGTCAAAAACAGAAAAAAAGAGATAATTCAAGAACATAAAAGAACTTAAGAGCCTTCTAATTAATATATCCAGAGGGATTTGAGGAGATACACTTTATCCATAAAATGAGGACTTGATGTGATGGAGAAAGAAGAGTACAAGAAATTATTCCTAGAGTTTAAATATACAATTATAAACATTTTAAAAATATCAGTAGGGCATCAGAGATATAAATATGAAATCTCTCAGAATATATAATAATAGCAAGAAAAGTAGACAGACACAAAATAAGAGGAAAGGGAAGAGATAATGAAGCTTAACCAAGAGATACAAAATGCTACCAGAAGGATTCCTTGAAAGAATATTTAACATAGAAGGAAAATCATTAAAAAAAGAAGTATTTCTTTGTGGTTGAAGAAAGACATAAGTTATCATACTAACAATACCACTCAATAACCTACACATGGATAATAAAAATGATGGGGATAAAAAACTAACTGCACCTTTGCGAATTTCAAAACGCAGATACCAATGTTTTCAGAGAGAAGGAAGAAAGTGGAATATAGGGGCGCCTGGGTGGCTCAGTGGGTTAAAGCCTCTGCCTTCGGCTCAGGTCATGGTCCCAGGGTCCTGGGATCGAGCCCCGAATCAGGCTCTCTGCTCAGCAGGGAGCCTGCTTCCTCCTCTCTCTCTGCCTGCCTCTCTGCCTACTTGTGATCAAATCTGCCTACTTGTGTCAAATAAATAAATAAAATTTAAAAAAAAGTGGAATATAAAGGGATAAGAATGATACTGATAGCAGCTTCTAAATAGTAGTATTAGGTGCTACAAAACAAAGGCAATGCCTTTAATATTGGGGTGGGGGGAATAATTTTTATCTAGTGTATGAAACACGGCCAAAATATCAATAAAGAATGATGAGAGGGGCACCTGGGTGGCTCAGTGGGTTAAAGCCTCTGCCTTCAGCTCAGGTCATGATCCCAGGATCCTGGGATCAAGCCCCGCATCAGGCTCTCTACTCCACAGGGAGCCTGCTTTCTCCTCTCTCTCTGCCTGTCTCTCTGCCTACTTGTGATCTGTCAAATAAATAAATAAAATCTTTAAAAAAAAAAAAAAAGAATGATGAGAAATCAAGATATTGTTAAACACAAAAGTATTCAGAAAATTTATGTTCCATATACTATTTTTTGAAAGGTTACTTTAGGATATATTCAAGAAGAGTAAATAAATTTATTTTTACTTTATAAGTAAATAAACAAGAAGAGTAAGACAGGAAGAGTAAATAAAACATGAAATCTGGGAAAAGGTAAATCTAGTCTAGTGGAGCAGTGCAGGGAAGTCTTGGGATTAAGGCTGGGTAGCAATTTTGAGAAAAGGACTAGTCCAGATTGATACAGGAGTATAAAAGATCCCAACCCAGAAAGTACAGGGAAAAAAGAGATTAGAAACTCAAAAAGAGAAAAAAAATCATGATGCAAGAATATAATGGACCAAATATGAAGCAACTTAAAATACTGATGGATTTTAGCCATATGACAGAGTGCAAGAAGAAGAATTAATTTGAATATGTATCTAGGAGCATTCTCCTATAAGTGGCCCAAGGTTTTGACACTGGATTCACAGAAAAGGAAAATTCATTTTTGGTTCAACACTGGACAATATTTATTTACTCATTATAATATAAATGCTGTGGCTTCGTCTTTAGCTTTTAGATTTAAACTATGCACAAAGCCACAAAGACTTGAGTGTGGCTTCAGGAGTCAAATATACTAAGAATTCTGATCATACAAACATAAAAATAGAGCTGTCACATGATGAGTCTCAGAAAGCAGTAGGAAAATAATATTGAGAAAATATCAAAAGCTGACAAAATAAAATAAGGATATAAAATTATTAGATTTAATGGCAATCAATAGACAAACAAAAAGGTAATATAAATATACATTATTATGAGTAGAGGGAGAGACTAGCAAAAAGCATGTGAGCTGAAAACTTATCTTCATATTGGGGAGTTAATAGGTACTATTTAAAGTTGATAAATTAAGCTAATAAGATATATTATCCAGAGTTACAGAAAAAGCCTCCACAATAATTAAAAAGCAAAACAATTAAGCATCTGCCTCTCAGTCCAGGGCTGGGAATAAGATGCTTTTTATCATACACCTTTGTCTATTTTTTTTTTTATCATCACATACACAATTGAAAGAAACAGAAACAAAACTCAACAATACAGTATTTCCTAAAGTCTGTACCTTAAATATAAGAACTACAATGCTGGGAGTAGGTGAGATGAGGGTGGGGTCTATTGTTAAACACCCAAGGAATACTACCAGTTTGGTGATTCCAAATCTAGAGTACTATATACTAAAGCTCACAGAAGACTGTATAAAACAGGTCTAATGATCCCCAAACATCTCTGACATAGGAAAGATTTTTGTTTATTGTTAAGCACACCCATTTTCCATCCAAGGAACAACTATTCTTCAAAACTCACTTTCAGAAAAATTTATTCAAATAAGAAGAGAGAACTTTCATGTTCAACGTTTAACTCTGAAATGTAAAAGTGCCTTTGTAAATGATTAAGTGATAGTTCATCACCAAAAAAGCTAACGTGGTCCTCTTTGCATCTTTTTCACTAAACCAAGTCATTTACTTTTAGGCATATTGTTTGATTTCCTCTCTTTTATCCCAAATTACTATTTCTAAATGTAAATAAAGGCATGGAGCTGTCCATTTTTGCTACAACAAAATTATATCCCTAAACTACTTCTAAATCCTGAAATAGGTTTCTGAACTCCAGTCCTGTCCTCATATCCCAAACTCCATCCTTCCAAAGATACTACCTTGTTTATCTTTTTTCACTTCATCTATATTATTTCTGTATCTATCTCTGCCCTCCCCTCCACACTACACACACATGCACACAGTACTGAAAGAGCAAGGAACAACTTCTATAACCCCCACCCCGTCCCCCTGTGCCTCTAACCCATCCACCACATTAATACCAGAATAATCGTAGAAACATGCATTTAAGAGGAATACAAGTCATCTTTCAATGCTTGTCTACAAGACAGCTTGACAGGCAAAACCACTGCCTGAGAACAAATTCTCTTACAAACTCTTCTACCATTTATTTTCTATGAATGCTCTCCAGTAACAGGGAACCACTATCTAGGGTGAAAACATATCTTCATGTGTGTTAATTCATATACATCTTACACTTTCCAATATGCATTTCAGTCTATCTACCAAGAAAACTCCTACTCATCCTTCAAGACTCAGATCAAATAATCCCTACTCTGAGTAGGCAGCAAAGGAAGAGAAAGAAAACTTAGTGTACTCCTACTATACATCGGTCTAAGAGTAGAAGCACAGGTTAGATATTTAGTTATAACAACACTTCAAAACAAGTATTATCACCATATTGCAGATGACAAAACTGAGCCTCAGAGGAGTTAAGCAAATTTCCCAAAGTCACATATTTTAGAAATGGCTGAATAAAAGTTTACATAATTTCAAAGTCCATTTTTTTTCTGTTTCACCATTCCATTAAAACCTTCTGCCTCTGTATGTCCATGATCCTTTTTGTACACATTATACACCATATTGTAATTATTTGTTTACATATGTGTGTCCCATATCCTAAAGGTCAGGAATCCTAACCTTATATCTACATTCCTAGAGCCCAGTACACTGTTTGATATATAGAAGAAATTAAGTACATTCTTACTGAAAGAAGGAATACAAAATATGGAAATTTCAGAATCAGAAAATACTATTTTTCAAAATCTTCTCTTACTACCTACCCAGTAATTGATGATGGTATATTAAAGACCCAAAGAAACACACCTTCATTTATATTTGGCTCCCATTTGGTTTCTTTTGATTCAGTTCATATTCCTGGGATTATGGGCATGGGTTAATCAACATGAAAATTTAGCACCTCTAGGAACTGGATAGATTGTCAAAGGTAACTCATACTACATTATCAAAATAAGGTTAGAGAAGGGGAACCACATTTCAGTTAAGCCCAAGTACTTCTTCTAAGCCAGGCTTACCTTCCTGATACTATGAAAACAGAATTTCATAATAATTTGAGATGTACATAAAAATAGATTTAGCCAGACTTCACCATAGCTCAGACCAAATGGAACTGTTTATGGCTACACAGAATCAGGCTGCAACCAGAAGGAATCCATTCCTACCTGAGGATCCATTAAATGGCCAACTCCTCTAGATTCCACATTTTGTACATCCATGTAACATTCTACACTTGGCTGATATTTCTCTTCCCACATAAGTTTGCACAACTGGTGTTCAGAAGGTGAGGTTGAATATGGTGTAGATTTAGAAAGGAAAAAATGAGCTAACATTTACTAAGTACTTATTCTATGCCTACCAACTTGCACAATCATTTACTATTCCTTAGGACTCTAAGTGTTATAACTGTATGTATTTTATAGATAGGAAAGAAAACAAAACAAAACAGGACAACAAAGTTAAGTAATTCCCCAAACCTCACAATGTGTAGATAGTGGGCTCTAGAATCAATCCAGGCAGTAACAATGCAGTTTCTTCTCTCTTAACCAGTACTCTCCCTTGAAATAGTCACCCCTCTCTCTTCATTTCAATAAAATTTGTTTCTACTTGGCCGCCCTCAAAAGGTAACAACATGTTACTGAGGTATCCAAGGTTGCTGGCTACTGTAATCCTTCACAATACTGTCCTAGAGACCAGGTCTCTGGGAGCAGCCATAGAGTTGGGAGGGAGAAAATTCACAATAGATGAACCTTGGGAACCATCTAAGCCCAATTCAATATTCCCAAGAAGATAGTTTTATTATAGAAAAGATAAAACTGTTATGCTCGCATTAAATTAATTCCACAGTTGTTCTTTACCAGTGTATGCACCTGAAGTCTAAAAATAACCATTGTAAGTAAAAACAGTTGGTTTATTAGAGGAGTGGGATTCTGGATGTTCCCCACTTCATTCCTTCCTTCCTTCCTTTTTTAATTTTAATTTTTAATTTTCCTTTTTGTTACTTTTATAACAATATTATTTATTAGATGTTTTTTCATAAAAGTTATTATAAATATTAATAACACCAAAGAAATAAGTGTTTCGGGCGCCTGGGTGGCTCAGTTGGTTAAGCAACTGCCTTCGGCTCAGGTCACGGTCCCAGAGTCCCGGGATCGAGTTCCGCATTGGGCTCCCAGCTCCGTGGGGAGCCTGCTTCTCCCTCTGACCTTCTCGCCTCTCATGCTCTCTCTCACTGTCTCTCTCTCAAATAAATAAATAAAATCTAAAAAAAAAAAAAAAGAAAGAAATAAGTGTTTCTACTTTGTCCCCCCAAAACTCCAGGATGAGAAAATTACTAAGATAAGAGAGCGATGGTTAATAGAGTTTTAGTGGAGTCTTAAAATGCAAATAAAACACACACACACGAGGGAAAAGCAATGCCTTTTTAGTGCACCAAGCAATTTGCATTACAACTTGGAGCAACTCATCTTCTACATGGTCTTGCTTATGAAAACTGAGTACATATATAGCAATGGTAGAAATCTCGTTTTCATTATGAAAACTATAAAAAATAAATGTGTGAATATAAATGATTTATTTGTAACCAGACTTCAGGAGCCCTGAAATAAAAGCCAAGAAGCAAGATGGTGTACAATAATATTGCTTTTGAGCATTGATTTATATGATATTCTGGTGCTGGCAGGAGTTCCTAGTTATTATTGCAGCTTAACAAACATACAGCAAGGAGAATTTGGCAGTTACTGTTCACTTAGAAGAAAGCA
The DNA here is from genome assembly GCF_963455335.1 of Martes martes. Lineage (NCBI taxonomy): Eukaryota > Metazoa > Chordata > Mammalia > Carnivora > Mustelidae > Martes > Martes martes. Next base: position 66,176,964 of record NC_137898.1, read on the forward strand.
CATTTCTTATTTTTACAATATGCAGCAGCTGGCAAAGCTATGCTGTCATTTGTACATACTTCTAACAAATAATGATGAAGTACCTACACATAGTAAGACACTGAACTAAGGGCTGTCATAATGCAAGGGAATTAGTTGAAAGAATTTCAAGGAGACATATATGTGTATGTATATTTTATATCTTGCCCCCGACTGATCCTCAAAATGCTAGAAAAGACAGACATCCACATATACTCAGAAGACCTCTTAAACTCTGCTCCATATGACTCCTCTGTTGTGGTTTTTAACTCCACTCATTCCATTAATTTAATCCCTATTTCTTAACAACTTGGGGAGCATCGTCCTCCTTCTGATGCCTTTGCTTGACAATCTTCAGGTAAAATTCATCATTCTTTCCTTTATGCCTTTTTATACAATAGGTGGCCACCATACACTAAATTTTTCATCACACTTATTTGCCAATATTTCTACATTGGACTATAAAATCTTTGAGGGCATTTCTGCACCTCCAGAATGCAACAAAATGCCAGGCTCATGGAGGGTGCTCAATAATACTGAGATGTACATGGTAACTTAGATTAAGGTAAGAACTAGTACAATGAGAGTATGTGGAAGGAAATGCATTCTAAAAAAGTTGAAGTGGTGGAAAGGTTTTGGCTTATCCCCAATAGTGATCACAGTAGGACACAGAAATCACTCTCCAAGTAGAAATTATTACACAAGCTGCTACTGGTGAAAGATGATCATGGTACCCTCATAACAGACATTTACTAAGAGGTCAAAAATGTGAGGGGAAGGGACTGCTTTTACCTACCTGCATATTCTCTTTCTCCTCTTTCAAGAACTGAATGATTCTGACTCATTTACATACCTAAGCTTTCAATCTTTCAACTCACCTGTTCAACTTCCTTTTAATGAGTAATCCCTAGTCCTTCTCATGCCACTGGGTCTTTTCAGCAATTTCTTTTAATTTTCCTGCCTTTGCTTTCTCTCTTTTTGGTCCTACCTAGAAAATCTAATTTCTTCCTTCACATTTATGCCCACCTACATTAATAACACACAGGTGGAACTCTCCACCGGCATTCATCCCTCTCTTCTGTATTTGCTTATCTCCAGCTGTCTCCATTATCAGCTCCTCTCTGTGTCACTGCCAGCTTTGACTGAAGATATGAAAAAGTTACTTCTTTTTTTTGTTCTTACCTTTTATTCCTCTTTCTCTTCTCTATCACTGTCATTGATTATATTTCCTCCATTACAAACGCTCATAATTTGTATCACATGTGATCCTTAGCTCTCATTTATATTATCATATTATAGGTTTTAATTCCATAATGAATATAAGTTGAATTTAGGTAACATTCCACAAAACCTCTTCTCCATCATTGTAGGTTGCAGGCATATATTAAGCATCCTCCATTTTGTAGATATCATAGACAGCAGATACTATAATAGCTAATATCTACTGAATTTACATTGTTTCTGGGCCCTCCATAAGTTACATAAAATACATATAATTCCATACACACACACAAAACCTTGATTATAAGGTCATATTTTGATAACAGAAAAGCCTAACGTTAAAGTAGCAAATAACTGTCCCAAAACCCATGCATGTTCTTACACAGTAGGGAATGCTTGTTTCAAATAAGTGAATAAGAAATATTTAGAAAACTAAAGACCTGTGATTTTTAATTTTTTGTTTGTTGGTTTAGTTTTTTTTATTTTCTACAGCAACATCTCTGAAGTGTTTCACAGTGTCAGTACAAAATAGCCTAAGTTATATTCGGAGTATTAAAATGTTACTTATTTATTTTAAGAGGCTATTTCCTAGACAAAAAACAAACAAAAAACCCAGAAATAATGATTTCCAAACCTTTATAATATATAAGTATAGAGCCACTGACATGTGTAATTGTTTCTCGTTTTTTATTTGAGGGGGACAAGGTAGAGTGCAGATAATTACAGGTTCATCAGGATCAGTTAGGGTGGTGTAAGGATCGATAATTACCATAATTTTTAGTCAGTTTTGTACTAGAAGACTTACAGAATTAAAAAAATAATAAAGATTAAAAACCTGACACTTTGCCCTGCTTCCCACAGAACTATTTCACATACGCAGTCAGCGGATAAAAAACAGCAACAACAGACAAAATAACACTGCACCCTGAGATAAACCACAAATAACAGCATCACCTGATTAATTCTGGTCCCCAAGACAATAAAACCTTGGAGATTCCTCATAAACCTGGACTACCTATAAAACAATTTTATCTCTGATTTTTTGCTGTGCTGATGTCTGAATATATGGCATGACCTTTATGAATATAATTGTTTGAGATAGTTTCTGAATATCTACCATGAGCAGACTAATAGACATTTGGTAAGCTTCATTATTTTGCAGTGTTACCTTTGAATACATCTGTATTTTATTTGCCCAGTAAGCCATTCAAACTCCCCTGCACTCTTTCCAGGTCACCTGTTTCACTCCTTTTCTAAACTTGCTTTGTCTTTCAGACCTTTCTGACAGATTCTATGATCTGGAGCGGGCAGCACCCACACCACTGGTACGCCTCTGAAATATTACATTTAACCACAAACTTCTAGAAGTTCAACTTTCTTGCTAAATTCATCCAGGTCTCTGGACCGTCCGTCTTATTCCGAAAGCCAGTCTCCAGTCTCATAATTAGGGGTCCGTGTACTTCTCAGTTTTGTTTATTTGCAACGCTCCCCGGCCCCCAGCGTCTGTCTGTCTGTCTCTCTCTCTCTCTCACACACACACACACACACACACTTAGGTGAGACAAGAAAGCTAAAGCAAGCTGGAACTGGAATTCTCTGCCTCCAGCTCGGTTACACTGGGGTAAAAACGCCACTGGGTTAGGCTCTGGTAGAGTAGTTTCCCTTGAGGGCAAGATTTCTCAAGCAAAGTACACTCCAGGTACATTTGGAAATGGCTGCTAGGTCCGCCGCCGCCCCGCCCCCACCCTCCCAGAAGCACGAGAGGACTTTTGTGGAATCAACACTGTGAGAACCTGGAAGTAGAACTCACTGGAGTGTGGGCTCCCCCATGACTCGGTCCCCTTGCACTTTTTAACTCTCAAAAAGCACACTGAGCCTCCAGCAATTCCTGGTTACAGTTCAGGTTTTCTTACCCGGTACCGGTTCCTGTGGAGGTTTCTGTGTATCTGTGGAAGGGTGTGTCTCTCCTTTGGCGGGGGTCGGGAAGTGGGGGGTGGAAGTAGGGGGTGGCCAAGGTCTGCCCTGTGACTCCTCTGACTGGCCTAGGAAGAGGTGCTGAGGTTCAGTTTGTTCGGCTTTTCGTCTGTGCGCCGGCAACAGCGAAGACGACTTCCGAGCTCCCAGCTGGCTTCTCACCGCCCAACCGGAACCGGAACCCGGAAGTCGGCTCTCCGGTCTCTAGTGGTCCTTGCATTGGTTTTCTGTGCCTTTTCTCCTAATACTTAATGAGACGCTGTTTCAGTCAGTCACCAGCATAAGTAACCCCAATTATGAATCAATCCAGCTGTTTGGCTTTTCTCCCTCTTCGTACTACTGAGGATTTGGGAGGGAAAAAAAATGCAAGTCCTTCAACACTTGACATAGCTGTCCTTCCTTCAGTATTTCCTTCCAGTGTACCTGTCTCCACCAATCATTTGAAGCCTTGAGGTAGTATTCTTCCTTAGTCCCTTCCACCAAAGAACATTATTCCCTGTCGGCTTAGGTTCACCATTAATGAAGCTATCTATGTAAGGTGCATTACCTGCTGCTTTCCTTCTGCCCTTTTATTTGCTCTGCCTGGCTTTAGCCTTGATCTCTCCAATCCATTTCTCCATATTGTGGCTAGATAGATGATTCTAAAATACAATTTAATTGTGGTGTTCCCCTCAAAAAATCTCCTTGTTCCCCACTGTCTTCAGGAGAGAGTCCATACTCAGTATGGACTCAATATGGTTTTCAGACCCCTCAGCACTTGGTATCTTCCCCAGCTCTCCTGCCACAGCTCTTTTCATTTAACCTTTTATTTTATTGAACCCAATTTTTCATATCCTCCAGATTCTAGAAGGTACAATGGTTTCATGTTTTGCCAAGTCTGTATGGCTGAACTCTCTTGTGTCCCAAGCTAGATACCAATAATCCCAATAACAATGACTGTTCAAGACTTGGCTACTTGTCTGTCCTCCCTTAGAACCTTGCCCTCCCCTTATTATATAATCCATTCTGTACTAAATTTTATTTGCCCCTTATTTTAACTTTTTCTCAGGAGGAAGGAAATTTTACTTCTTATTTATAATTGTATCCTCAGTTTCTAGCATAGTACCAGTCCCATAAAATGTAAATAATGAATATTTACAATGAACTGCAAGAGAATGCCATATGGGAGTACATAAAACATGAAAGTAGTCTCTATCCCTGTATTCTTAACCTGCTTGCTGAACTTTTATGTTTAAGTTCTTACTGTAAACTGTAAGTTGTTATACTCAGCAGAAGTCACAATAGCCAGCTTATAGGCCAAGTGCTGCCCACAATAATGTTTGTTTTGGTATATTGGGTGCTTGAGAGAAAGTGGAGCCAATATTTAAAGATCCAGAGATTAAATATTTTAATTTCCAGATGATCTTAAGAGTCAGGAAACCTAGAAAAACAGACTGTCAAACAGGCTTTGTGGTCAGTCAAATGTGGGTATGCATGGATACATAAGTTTTCATTTAAAAACTCAGTGTTCGGGACGCCTGGGTGGCTCAGTTGGTTAAGCAGCTGCCTTCGGCTCAGGTCATGATCCCAGCATCCTGGGATCGAGTCCCACATCGGGCTCCTTGCTCTGCGGGGAGCCTGCTTCTCCCTCTGCCTGCCACTCTGTCTGCTTGTGCTCGCTCTTGCTCCTCTCTCTCTCTCTCTGACAAATAAATAAATAAATAAATCTTTAAAAAAAAAAAAACAACTCAGTGTTCTTGGTCAAATTTCTCAACATCTCTAATCCTTAATGTACTTCTCTATAGAATAGGCATGATGTCTAGAATTATTGTGACCCTCAAGTTAATTAATTAATACATGAAAGGGTTTCCCCCATTATCTTGTATATGGTAAACATTCAGTCAATAAATCATTGATTTATTATTATTGGATATCATTAAAATCAGCTGTGGGCTTCTTTAGCCAATTTTGAATACATGTGTTACTCCCACTAAATCATGAATTGGTTCAAACAGCTATTAACTTTACTGAGTTTGATACTGTAATGGAAGGCCCTTGGCCATTAGGTGGTTCATCCCTTCCATTGTTAAGGGTTATTGTCTCTCCCTCTATGTATTAGTCACAACGTCACAACCAGTATAACTCAGTATAGTTCTCATATCCTTTCTCTCCAAGTACCTTACAGGTTGAAACAGGAAAAAGCTTCAGTTCTTCTGCCTACCTCTGCATCCACATTTCTATCCTCTTCAAAGGAAGAAGAAATTCCAAACTGGATTTTCAGAGTTGAAGGTATTAACTGGGTGACATTCATTAATGGCTGTGATCAAGGTCCCTCCTCTTCTAATTCCTTTCTTCCTAGGGTCAATAAATCTCAGCAAACCTAAACCATAGTGCACACTGTCATGTTCTTTTCTGGTTCTCTCTTCCTTCCTAAGGAGGTGGATGATGTGTTAATTGACTAAGAATCAAGGAAATCATGTTTCCAGATCCCCTTTCCTCTTTATTTCACTACTAAGTAAACTTGCCTTAAAGCTATTGGCCAGATGTGCAATCACATCCTAAGTCAGTATGGCCCGAAGTATGAAGAGCAAACAAATGCTTCCTTCCCATCCATCTCTTTCATCATTTGGAGCAATGATAGGGATACTTTGAAGAAGTATCTCCTCACAATACAGAGGCCCAGATGTATAGAAAGGTGAAGTAGAGAGAAACTTGCAAATACTTACCTTTTAAGTAAAGTTTCCAGAGGCATTCAGAACAAACTATGACACTGAGAAACTACATTTCTATATTTAGTATATCTGGACAGAAGTGGTAGTCAGAAGAACAGGAGGAAGGGAGGAAGTTCCCTTACAGACTTTAGACGGAGGGCAGCTGTCCTTGTGGAGGCAAGTTATGTGTCCATTGGTTTCAGAATTTTCAAACACGGGCTCTGGAAGAGCTCTATTTTCCTAGCTTGTCATTCCACTCTCTATCATGTTTCTAATCCATGAATGCAGGCTAGGCTTTCAGGCTATATAAAGCAGCAAGCCACTGTTTGTAAGAATTACAGCACATGAGTTGTCTGTGCTAGGACAAGGGGAGGTCCCACAGATTGTTCATTGTGGATATTTTGGTTTGTTTGCTTTGCTTTCATAATTTCTCTCACCCCATCACTCTTCTATCTTGTTTCTCAACCAGATCTAAAGGACCTTGTCTAGAGAAAGTAGGGTACAGGCTGAACAAAAATAATGGAATTTTGTGCTACCATTGAAGTATGAAGGTAGAAAAATGTTTGAGGAGATTAAATAGGAACCATAAATTAGTAGGCTGCAAAGTTTGGGGAGGAACGTATAGCAAATAACATTTCTATTATTTGACTTCTGAAGGCACAGATTTGGAAACACTCACAGAAATACTTCAGCACTTACAAGGGTTTTTAAACAGTCCAGTAGAAGCCCATTGTCATTGCAATGACTGTTCTGAAGATCACACACCACGGTGACCCAAGAAAATTCACACGTATTCAATGACATCTTGGTAAAGTGAAACTAAAAATAACTAGGTTTCTTTTCCCCCTCCTGCATTCTCTATTTTTATATTTCTACATATCATCAGACTTAGATAAACATAAGAGAAATATTGCCTTTGCTTGGGAATATCTATTGCTGTAATAGCTATATATGGTACTAAATTTTGTAGGCAAGAGACTTGTGTAGCCTTACACTTGTGTGACTATAGAATCACTGAACTTTGGGAAAATGAACACATGAGAAACTGGGTGCTTCAGTTTTCAACATTAGAGTGTTTTAAGTGAAACATCTAGAGATACCTTCTCTAAGGGGAACATAACTGATGATGTAGCCGATGAAGATGTGCCTCAGGCTGGCCAGAAATGAGGGTGCTGTTAGAGAAATAATCAAGAAGAGAGTTTGAGGTTCCAACTACCTCAGGGATGGGGAGTAAGCTGAATTTTATATTTATATTCCTGTTCCTTTTTTTTTTTTTTCTCTTAACAATGTATTAAAGGAGACAGGGGGCCATTCATAATCAAGCATTGTAACATCTGGGCTGTTGAGGTGAATTAGGCAGAGAATACAGGACAGCTTAATATAAAAAGTAGATTTAAGGGGCTCCTGTGTGGCTCAGTGGGTTAAAGCCTCTGCCTTCGGCTCAGGTCATGATCCCAGGGTCCTGGGATCGAGCCCTGCATCAGGCGCTTTGCTCAGCAGGGAGCCTGCTTCCCTCTCTCTCTCTCTGCCTGCCTCTCTGCCTATCTCTGTCTATGAAATAAATAATAAAATCTTTAAAAATAAAAAAAAAAATAAAAAGTAGATTTAAAATAAGGGGATGAGAAAGTTTGGCTTAATTTACAAAGCAGCTTTGAAGTTAATTATTGTCCTGACTCATTTAAGGGACTTCTGATATCTTCAGTTAAACCCTCTATTTCACTATTCAGAGAAAGGTACAGAACAATGACTAGACCTTCTAGGCAGCCATGGAGAGAGACAGGGTTTCCCTGAAACTCCAGTGATCCATCTCTGAGTGATCCATCATAGGAGTGACTACTTAACTAAGCACAAACCAAGCCACGAGCCACATGGGGGAATTGAGGCAGTTGGGGTTGCCCTCAGTCTGTGTGCTGCCTCTCATTCCCTCACTCCCTATTCTCCCCGAGGGAAGAAGGAGAAATTTCTAACCTGACACATGAGAGTCCACCGTGTTGACTGGGGGTCATAGGGTCAATGTGGCTTTAAAGGTCATGCATTGCCCATGGCTGCCTTTATCTCCTTCTATTTCCTGCACTCATTATGTATAGGACTTGATAAGGTAATTCAAGTCCTTTTCTCTCACTCTAAGGGTGCTGGTCATTGTATTGACCATATAGGTCAAAGACGATATGACTGGTCATCTTTTCTTTGGCGGACAGAAGCAGCGCCTTTAGAGCTTAGATTCTAAATTACAGGTTTCAATCAGTTCCTTCACCACAGTTTTACATGGAGTAACCAGAAACTAACCTAATAAATTTTCATGAGGGACTTTGTGTTCCATTCAATTGCTCTTCCATGGATATGTATCTACTTTTGGAAACTTTTTTCATAGAGGTTAACTGGCAGTGCAATATTGCTCCATCCTAGTCAAATGCCATCAATACCAGAAATATATAATAGACTGCTTACATTCTTTGTATGTTTATTTTCTATGGACTAAATTCTGCTTTATCTATTCTTCAGCATAGTATTTTACAAAATTTCTGCAGAAATGTCTCGTCTCTGCTGGTAGGGATGATTAACACATAACCTGGGGTCTGAAAATACAATCCAAAGCAACCCATTATGAACCCAAAATTTCTCTAAAGTTCTGGAAAACAGCAGCAGCAGAAGCAGCAGCAGCAGCAGCAGCAAGGAAAACAACAAAAATAACAATTATGCAACTATAAGATATGGCCAACTTATGTTTTTAATTATGTTTTAACTTAATTATTGTTAATTAAAACCGATTCATCAAGGGAGGTAAGGAATCAGGCTTTGTGATCATGCAGTGTGGGTTCGAATCCCAATTTTCCATTTACTAGCTGTGTATCCTTGAGCAAGTTATTTACAACATTTTGAGCTTCATTTTCCTCATCAGTAGAAAAGAATGAAAAAAAAATTGACTTCATTGGTTTAATATGAGGATTAAGTTATTGTGTATAATGTTACCATGTATGCACAATAAATGTCATATATATATATATATATATATATATATATATATCCCTCTTTTGCACATCACATACCTCTAGCCCTCTGTCTTTAGTTCCCAGTAGTAAGCCTGCTCTAGTTTGAGAAGCATGAACGCAGGCGATGAGAGCCATTTCTGGAAGATGCATTCTCTCCTCCAGGCTCTTTGCTCTACATGGACAGACACAGTGATTTACTCTACATTTGCTTCAAAGAATGAGGCAGAAAGGCACCGTCCCAAGTTGCCTTTCCCTAGGGAAATGGATTCACAGTTTGCTTTTGGTTTAACTAATCCGTTCTTCCTCTGGGCTGTTCATTTTTGTTTCTCTTTTTAAAAGTCCTCCAGATTTGCCCATGCCTTCTAACTATTCCTGCTGTCCAGAATGCAATGATGGATTCTAATATAGCAGCGACAGCTGGAGAGTTTCACATTTTCCTTTGGGAGATCCCATTGGTTGGTGAAACTGAAAATGAAGACATTTTTAGGCATTTCCCTAAAGTGCTTCTCTACCATCCTTATGGCTAGTTTGTTTGCTCACAGAGGTCTGTTAACACAATGACTGCAAAACATCTGGGAGAAATATTTAGATATAAGGGGTTGCAGGAGTAGCTTTTATTGTTATTAATGAAACCAGCTCACCATTTGGCACAATGTCCTATGTCTTCCGAGTGCTATATAAAGTAATGCCTGATTGCCTGAGATATGCTTTGTCCCCAGGATTCACTGCCAATTAAAATAATAAATAAGCAACACAAACTATGGAGATTAGAGGGAAGGGTAATTGTCCTTCCTTGTCAAAAAAATGAGGGGCTGGCTGGGACAAAGAAGAGGAGAACTAGAGAGGTATATATTTTCCTCTCCTGTGGTATCATGTTTATTGTTATTTTATCTACATGACAATGGGTAAAAAGGAACATTAAGTCACATCACGGTAATAACAACCATCTGAAGTGTCCCCATCTTTATAAACCAGAGACAGACAGTTTCCTTTCAGTAGTTCTGACTAAAATCCTATCTCAATTTCCCCTCACAGCTCCTGTTGGAAGCTTTGATGCAATTACTTCATCCAAGTAACACGAGTAAGGGAGTAGAGTACATTAGCTTTATCCTAATGAGAGAAACCAAGAAAGGCTGAATGAATTCAGCAACAAAGTAAGTAAGTAAATAAATAAATAAAACAAGGATATTCTATCTCAGACTGAGAATAACAAAAATTAAATTTTTAATAAAATACATTTTAATAAATAATAATAATAATACTATTATTATAATATAATTATAACATCAACAATAATGGCTGTACTCTGTAAAGTGCTTACTGTGTGCTGTTCACCGTGCTAAGAAATAACCTGTTATATAATCTCTTAAAATAGTTCTGGAGCTACTATTTCCATGAGGATAAGAGAATTTGCTTATGATCACAAAAGATTCAGCGACCATTTCCATAGGTCAGTTCAAAGCAATATCTGATGTCAGTTTTTTGTTTAATTATTTTTGATGTGACAGATTTTGGTAAGTGGATGTGGATGTGTAACAGTTGATAAAATAATCAGGAGCATTACCTGACAGTGTTAACACTTACTGAATGTCTGCTTTTTACAACTCTGACTTAATTATAAGATTCAAGAACCCGTGAATGAAAAGGAGTTGGAATTTGAACTAATACATATAGTTTTGTGTCACATTTCATTGAATTATTTGTTTATACGCTCTCTCTCCCTTTCCCACAGCACATAAATATGCACACTTAACATTGCTAAACCAAAGATCTAGTTATATTCAGCTCTGTATGTCTATATTTATCTTCCTTATTATAAGTTCACATAAGGTCATGTTATAACTGTTAAAAAGAAACATGTTTAATAGTTATAACATGTTATAACTGTTAAAAAGAAAAAGAAAAGAGGGAAGTACTTTTTCTTTGAGAATTTATATTGTACTAACAGAATTACAGATCTAGGTATTATTTCATATTCATGTTGTCATTTTGAACAAGGTGGAATTATCCTAGATATAATGATAAGGGAACAAAGTTTCCAAGAAGCTACCTAATTGTACATGGTATAACTGGGATGGGAATATGGTTTTGCCCACAGCCTAGTCCAGGCTTATTCTACAACAAAATGTTGAGCATATAGGTTTTTACCACTATTGGTCTTAGGATAATTATGTTTACCTTACTTCCAACTCTGCTGATAAATTAGCAGATGCCTCTCAGGACTGGCTGAATGGCAACCCATCCATTGAGAAAGAAAATAGAGGAAGAGAAACAATGATCAGGTATGTTTCTTTTTGTACTATTGAGTTTGAGGCAACTATAGGACACACAGAAGTAGATTGTCAATAGGAGCTGAAAATATGAGTTCAAAAATCAGGATGTAAATTTGTGCAAGAGAGGAAGGTTTGGGAAATGGACTATAAAGGTGATAGCTAAAGCTGTGGTAGTCAATGAGGTCCCTGAAGGAGAAAATACAGACTAAGAAGAGTGCTGAAGGTTAGCTTTATGAAATTGAGCACAGAAAGTCTAAAATGAAGATTTTGAGAAGAGCCATCTAGAGAAGTAAAAAACCAAGACATAAGTATAAAAGAAGATAAGGGAAGAAACAGTTTTAAAGAAAGAAGAAACTGGAATATATTAGAGTGAGTGAAGGTGTACCTCGGTGGCTCAGTTTGTTAAGCATCTGACTCTTGATTTCACTTCAGGTCATGATCTCACAGTTGAAAGATGGAGCTCTGTGTTGGGCTCTATGTTGGGTGTGGAACCTGCTTAATATTCTCTCTCTCTGTCTCCCTCTGTCACTCCCCCCAACTTTACCTCACTCAAATAACAAGTAATTAAAATTGAAATTTAAAAAAGTGAGGATATGTCATTAGATATAACAACTAGGAGTTCTGATCTATCAAATACTTAGATATTTTGAAGTTTTAGGGTTATATCAGAATAGTTTAGGGACATTTGAGTTGAGAGAATGTTTAAGTACATCAATAAAGAAAACTCCAGACTATACTTCTAAGCAAGGCTTATTATCAATGCAGTATAATTGATATCATGAAAGATTTAATCTCTAGCCTGCCATTCTGACATAATCTGCTTTAATGGATTTATTATCACCTAATATATTACTTATGTATTTGTCATCTGCCTCCTCATGGTGGAATATAAAGAGACACTTTATTTCATTAATACTGTATCTTCAGTGCCTAGAACAGGAATTGGCCAAATACAGCCCACCCCTTGTAAGTATAAATAAAATTTTATCAAAGCACAGAGCCTGTTCATATTGACTATGGCTACTTTAGCTGAGTTGAGTCCATGTAAGAGAGACCATATGGCCACAAATCAAAAATATTTACTCTCTGGTCCTTCACAGAAATAAGTTTGCTAATCCCTGGTCTAGAATAATACTGGCACATAGTGGGCACTCTATAAATATAACTGGTAAGTAAATGATAGAATTAAAAATTAAAGGCATTAGTCTTAATTATTTAATTAATTGTTGGCTAAATTAACTTTTCAGAGCTTTGTTTCCCCATTTGTAAGCTGGGATAATAATGATATACATCTTAAATGACAAAAGTAAACATTATATGAAATATATGTAATTGGCAAATCAAAAAACAAAAATACTCATTCCCTTCCCTTTCTCTCCTAGAAATGTTATCTATGTCTATGAAGGGGATTTCACAGGCTCCTTTGCGGCCTCTTCTAATCAGTCTGGCTGGGAGTGTCAGCAATATGTAGCCAACAGAGTAGTATGGATTGACCCACATAAGATGTCCTCTGTCCTTGGAAGTTGTGAGACCTACACAGCATAGTTGTGACAAGGGACAGAAACTGAGAAAAATCATAAGTGCCCAACTTTCAAGTCATCCCAGTCCTTTAAAGTCAGCACATCACTATTAACATTAATACGACTGTAGCAAAATAAATAAATAAATAAAAAGAGGCAGTAGATAATAAACAGAGACATTTGGGATTGATGAAGATTCTTGGGATAATTTTCAAAGGCACTGGCCTTCACCTTTTTAATCATTACAGAAAAGCCTTTCATTATTCATGGCTTTCTCTACAGTGTAGTTCATCGTTCAATGCAGCTGTCAAGACCATTCAGCCTCCTAATGTTTTTTATATTTTTTGTTATTTTTTTCTTATGGTTGTTGGATATCCAATGAGGAATTTTTATTATTTTTTAAAGCCACTTAGCTTTTAAAAAGTACTAGTATTAAAAGCTATTATAAGCTTTTCCTCTTAAATGCACACACTCAACCAAGGCACGTATTTTCAATTTTATTTTGAAAAGGGACTTGAACATTAAAATTGAAGCCTTTGGAATTGACAGTTTCTAAGCAGGAGAAAGTAGAAAAGGCAGATATTTACATTTTCAAAAAGATTTTATCAGGTAAAAAAAATACAACGGAGAGACTGGAAGAACAGAAAAAAAATAATGCTACGAAAAGCACAAGTGTTCAAATTCTTTATCTTTTAGGCCCCAAATATTCCCATATTGTCTGATGCAAACTCAAGTCACATTATAGGGGTGCCTGGGTGGTTCTGTCAGTTAAACGTCTGCCTTCAGCTCAGGTCATGATCCCAGGGTCCTAGGATTGAGCCTCACTTCCCTCCTCTCTCTGTGCTCCCTGCTCAGTGGGGAATTTGTTTCTCCCTCTTCCTCTGCTCCTCCCTCCCCCACCCACCTCCCCCCATACTCTCTGGTTCCCCTTCTTTCTCTCTGTCAAATAAATAAATAAAATCTTTAAAGAAATCACATCATAATTAGCACAATTCTTACCTTCCCCAGATGTCAAGATCTTTCATTATTCATTAAGCCAATATGTATTGACTTTTTGCATTTTGTGACACAGTATTATGCAAAGTAGTACAGATTCCACAGTGAATGAAAGCCCAGCCCTGACCTCAAGCTCACTGTCAAAAAGGGGACAAAGACTCAAAAAATATATTACAAAAAGTTACTAACTCTGTGAAAAGGGAACATTAACTCTTCTTACAAAGAAAGAACACTGATTATAAACAGCATGTATAAAAACATTGTCAGATAAATATCATTTATTCATTTAGTTGACAAAATTTTTTTTTTTACCATGTGTTAAACAATGTACAAGGGGCCAGGAAGACCATATAATACCACCTCAAACAAAGCCTATCATAATAATTCCTAGAAATATGTATGAACTAGGAATATTTTTCACATTTGACTTTTATCCAGTTAATAATAAATAAATTTCAATTAAATTTAAATGAGGTGTTAAGAATGGTTTGCAAACACATTTTAAAGGTGATATACTTTACTTGTGTTTCATCTAAAGTTTTAAATTTTAAATCTTTGAAATTTATGATATTAAAAAAGTAATTGTAATCATTTTCCTAATTTGTTCATAAATGTTGAAATAAGAAGGTTTCAGGGTGCTATTTGCACTTCTCTCCAAATAAAAGATTTAGGGTATGATTAGTCTCAGTTGATAGTAAATGAAGAAAGTCGCTATTTTTTTTCTCTCTTTAATGGTGGCTTTGAAAAATTAGAGACACCTCAACGTGTTACATAGTTTTGATCAAATGACCACAATTTAACAAACTTAGTAAATGTTGACTTACTGCAAATTTGCAAATTTCTTTTCACTTTTGTGATCGGCATTATCTGACTTTTAGCTTGTTTGCATAAGATGCAGATGTTACTAAATAGTTTCTTCAGTTAAACTACCTGAGTTCAAATCTTGCTCTTAGCTAACTTTGGGAAAGAATCTAACATCCCGAGCTACAGTTTTTTTGATCTGTAAAATGAATATAATATTCTCAACTACATCCCAGAGTAGTCGTGAAAATTTTGTGAATTAGCTCAGGTAAAGTAGATTTGGGATTTGAATACTTACATACAACAACTTCAAGGTATTGCAGAAAAATCAGTGTATATTAAATAGAGAGAACATGATGGTACTTTCTTTTTCTTTTTTTTTTTTAATTTTAATAAACTTATAATGTATTTTTATCCCCAGGGGTACAGGTCTGTGAATCGCTAGGTTTACACATTTCACAGCACTCATCATAGCACATACCCTCCCAATGTCCATATCCCTACCACCCTCTCCCGTCCCCCTCCCCCCAGCAACCCTCAGTCTGTTTTTTGAGATTGAGTCTTTTATGGTTTGTCTCCCTCCCAATCCCATCTGTCCATTTTTTCTTTTCCTACCTCCCCCCAACCCCCCCCCACTTTGCATCTCCACTTCCTCGTATCAAAGAGATCATATGATAGTTGTCTTTCTCCAATTGACTTATTTCGCTAAGCACGATACTCTCTAGTTCCAACCACGTCATCGCAAATGGCAAGATTTCATGTCTTTTGATGGCTGCATAGTATTCCATTGTGTATATATACCACCTCTTCTTTATCCATTCATCTGTTGATGGACATCTGGGCTCTTTCCACAGTTTGGCTATTGTGGACATTGCTGCTATAAACATTCGGGTGCACGTGCCCCTTCGGAGCACCACGTTTGTATCTTTAGGATATATACCCAGGAGTGCAATTGCTGGGTCATAGGGTAGCTCTATTTTCAGTTTTTTGAGGAACCTCCACACTGTTTTCCAGAGTGGTTGCACCAGCTTGCATTCCCACCAGCAGTGTAGGAGGGTTCCCCTCTCTCCGCATCCTCGCCAGCATCTGTCATTTCTTGACTTGTTAATTTTAGCCATTCTGACTGGTGTGAGGTGGTATCTCATTGTGGTTTTGATTTGTATTTCCCTGACGCCGAGTGATGTGGAGCACTTTTTCATGTGTCTGTTGGCCATCTGGATGTCTTCTTTGCAGAAATGTCTGTTCATGTCCTCTGCCCATTTCTTGACTGGATTATTTGTTCTTTGGGTATTGAGTTCGATAAGCTCTTTATAGATTTTGGATACTAGCCCTTTATCTGATATGTCATTTGCAAATATCTTCTCCCATTCTGTCAGTTGTCTTTTGGTTTTGTTAACTGTTTCCTTTGCTGTGCAAAAGCTTTTGATCTTAATGAAATCCCAATAGTTCATTTTTGCCCTTGCTTCTGTTGCCTTTGGCAATGTTCCTAGCAAGAAGTTGCTGCAGTTGAGGTCAAAGAGGTTGCTGCCTGCATTCTCCTCAAGGATTTTGATACATTCCTTTCTCACATGGAGGTCCTTCATCCATTTTGAGTCTATTTTCGTGTGTGGTATAAGGAAATAGTCCAATTTCATTTTTCTGCATGTGGCTGTACAATTTTCCCAGCACCATTTGTTGAAGAGGCTGGCTTATTTCCATTGGATATTCTTTCCTGCTTTGTCGAAGATTAGTTGACCATAGAGTTGAGGGTCTATTTCTGGGCTCTCTATTCTGTTCCATTGGTCTGTATGTTTGTTTTTGTGCCAGTACCATACTGTCTTGATGATGACAGCTTTGTAATAGAGCTTGAAGTCTGGAATTGTGATGCCACCGACTTTGGCTTTCTTTTTCAATATTCCTTTGGCTATTCGAGGTCTTTTCTGGTTCCATATAAATTTTAGGATTATTTGTTCTATTTCTTTAAAAAAATGGATGGGATTTTGATGGGGATTGCATTAAATGTGTAGATTGCTTTAGGTAGAATAGACATTTTCACAATATTTGTTCTTCCAATCCATGAGCATGGAATATTTTTCCATTTCTTTGTGTCTTCCTCAATTTCTTTCATGAGGACTTTATAGTTTTCTGAGTATAGATTCTTTGCCTCTTTGGTTAGATTTATTCCTAGGTATCTTATGGTTTTGGGTGCGATTGTCAATGGGAGTGACTCCTCAATTTCTCTTTCTTCTGTCTTGTTACTGTAAAGAAATGCGACTGATTTCTGTGCATTGACTTTGTATCGTGACACTTTACTGAATTCCTGTACAAGTTCTGGCAGTTTTGGAGTGGAGCCTTTTGGGTTTTCCACATAGAGTATCATATCATCTGCAAAGAGTGATAGTTTGACTTCTTCTTTGCCAATTTGGATGCCTTTAATTTCTTTTTGTTGTCTGATTGCTGAGGCTAGGACTTCTAGTACTATGTTGAACAGCAGTGGTGATAACGGACATCCCTGCCGTGTTCCTGACCTTAGCGGAAAAGCTTTCAGTTTTTCTCCATTGAGAATGATATTTGTGGTGGTTTTTTCATAGATGGCTTTGATAATATTGAGGTATGTGCCTTCTATCCCTACACTATGAAGAGTTTTAATCAGGAAGGGAGGCTGCACTTTGTCAAATGCTTTTTCAGCATCTATTGAGAGTATCATATGGTTCTTATTCTTTCTTTTATTAATGTATTGTATCACATTGATGGATTTGCGGATGTTGAACCAACCTTGCAGCCCTGGAATAAACCCCGGTTGGTCATGGTGAATAATCCTTTTAGTGTACTATTGGATCCTATTGGCCAGTATTTTGGTGCGAATTTTCACATCTGTGTTCATCAAGGATATTGGTCTGTAATTCTCTTTTTTGGTGGGATCCTTGTCTTGTTTTGGGATCAAGGTGATGCTGGCCTCATAGAATGAGTTTGGAAGTTTTCCTTCCATTTCTATTTTTTGGAACAGTTTCAGGAGAATAGGAATTAATTCTTCTTTAAATGTTTGGTAGAATTCCCCTGGGAAGCCGTCTGGTCCTGGACTTTTGTTTGTTTGGAGATTTTTGATGACTGTTTCAATCTCCTTACTGGTTATGGGTCTGTTCGGGTTATCTATTTCTTCCTGGTTCAGTTGTGGTAGTTTATATGTCTCTAGAAATGTATCCATTTCTTCCAGATTGTCAAATTTGTTGGCGTAAAGTTGCTCGTAGTATGTTCTTATAATTGTTTGTATTTCTTTGGTATTGGTTGTGATCTCTCCTCTTTCATTCATGATTTTATTTATTTGGGTCCTTTCTCTTTTCTTTTTGATAAGTCTGGCCAGGGGTTTGTGAATATTATTAATTCTTTCAAAGAACCAGCTCCTAGTTTTGTTGATTTGTTCTATTGTTTTTTTTAGTTCCTATTTCATTGATTTCTGCTCTGATCTTTATGATTTCTCTTCTCCTGCTGGGTTTAGGCTTTCTTTGTTGCTCTCTCTCCAGCTCCTTTAGGTGTAGGGTTAGGTTGTGTATTTGAGACCTTTCTTGTTTATTGAGAAAGGCTTGCACCGCTATATATTTTCCTCTCAGGACTGCCTTTGTTGTGTCCCACAGATTTTGAACCATTGTGTTTTCATTATCATTTGTTTCCATGAATTTTTTCAATTCTTCTTTAATTTCCTGGTTGACCCATTCATTTTTTAGAAGGATGCTGTTTAGTCTCCATGTATTTGTGTTCTTTCCAAATCTCCTCTTGTGATTGAGTTCTAGCTTCAGAGCATTGTGGTCTGTAAACATGCAGGGAATGATCTCAATCTTTTGGTACCGAATGAGACCTGATTTATGACCCAGGATGTGGTCTATTCTGGAGAATGTTCCATGTGCACTAGAGAAGCATGTATATTCTGTTGCTTTGGGATGGAATGTTCTGAATATATCTGTGATGTCCATCTGGTCCAGTGTGTCCTTTAAGGCCTTTATTTCCTTGTTGATCTTTTGCTTAGATGATCTGTCCATTTCAGTGAGGGGAGCGTTAAAGTCCCCTGCTATTATTGTATTACTGTCGATGTATTTCTTTGATTTTGTTATTAATTGGTTTATATAGTTGGCTGCTCCCATGTGAGGGGCATAGATATTTAAGATTGTTAGGTCTCCTTGCTGGACAGACCCTTTGAGTATGATATAGTGCCCTTCGTCATCTCTTATTATAGTCTTTGGCTTAAAATCTAATTGATCTGATATACGGATTGCTACCCCAGCTTTCTTCTGATGTCCATTAGCATGGTACATTGTTTTCCACCCCCTCACTTTAAATCTGGAGGTGTCTTTCGGTCTAACATGAGTTTCTTGTAGGCAGCATATTGGTGGGTTTTGTTTTTTTTTTTAATCCATTCTGATACCCTGTGTCTTTTGATTGGGGCATTTAGCCCATTAACATTCAGGGTAACTATTGAGAGATATGAATGTATTGCCATTGTATTGCCTGTAAGTTGACTGTTACTGTATATTGTCTCTGTTTCTTTCTAATCTACTACTTTTAGGGTGTCTCTTTGCTTAGAGGACCCCTTTCAATATTTCCTGTAGAGCTGGTTTGGTGTTTGCAAATTCTTTCAGCTTTTGTTTGTCCTGGAAGCTCTTTATCTCTCCTTCTATTTTCAATGATAGCTTAGCCGGATATATTATTCTTGGCTGCATGTTTTTCTCGTTTAGTGCTCTGAATATATCATGCCAGTTCTTTCTGGCCTGCCAGGTCTCTGTGAATAGGTCTGCTGCCAAACTAATGTTTTTACCCTTGTATGTTACAGACTTCTTTTCCCGGGCTGCTTTCAGGATTTTCTCTTTGTCGCTAAGACTTGTAAATTTTACTATCAGGTGACGAGGTGTGGACCTATTTTTATTGATTTTGAGAGGCGTTCTTAGCAGCTCCTGGATTTTGATGTTTGTTCCCTTTGCCATATTAGGGAACTTCTCTCCAATAATTGTCTCCAATATACCTTCTGCTCCCCTCTCCCTTTCTTCTTCTGGAATCCCAATTATTCTAATGTTGTGTCGTCTTATGGTGTCGCTTATCTCTCGAATTCTCTCCTCGTGGTCCAGTATTTGTTTGTCTCTCTTTTGCTCAGTTTCTTTATTCTCTGTCATTTGGTCTTCTATGTCACTAATTCTTTCTTCTGCCTCATTTATCCTGGCAGTGAGAGCTTCCATTTTTGATTGCACCTCATTAATAGCTTTTTTGATTTCAACTTCGTTAGATTTTAGTTCTTTTATTTCTCCAGAAAGGGCTTTTATCTCTCCAGAGAGGGTTTCTTTAATATCCTCTATGCCTTTTTCGATCCTGGCTAGAACCTTGAGAATTGTCATTCTGAACTCTAGATCTGTCAAGTTACCAATGTCCATATTGATTAGGTCCCCAGCCTTCAGTATGGCCTCTTGTTTTTTTTGAGGTGAGTTTTTCCACCTTGTCATTTTGTCCAGATAAGATTTGCTTTCTCCTGCTGTGGAATTCTGCTGTTCTTGGTGACTGAAGCTGGTTTTGGATGGGTTTCTTGTTGATCTTCTGGGGGAGCGGCCTGTTGTAGTGATTCTCAAGTGTCTTTGCTGCAGGCAGAGTTGCACCACCCTTGCCAGGGGCCGGGCTAAGTAATCTGCTCGGGTTTCCTTTCGGGAGCTTTTGTTCCCCAAGTGCTTTCTGTAGAGTTCCTGGAGGACGGGAACGAAGATGGCGGCCCAGAGGAGCCGAGAGCCCGGGGCTCCGCTTCCCAGTGTGTCCCCAGAGAAAAGCGCCCAACTGCCCCGCCCCCCCAGCCCGGAGCCACGCCGGGGAGGAAAGCAGTCAATCGCTGGAACCCGGAGAAACGGCCGCCCCCGCCCCCGCGGCCCCCAGCCACGCCCTGAGCCCACCCAGCCTGCGACTGGCACAAGGTCATTCTACTGTAAATCTGAGGGTAAATCCTGTGCTGGTCGCAGGCTGGGTGGGATCGGAGCATGGCCGGGCGCCCCTCTCCAGGCTCCAGCAACCGACTGCCTTCCCCAAGGCGCGACCACAGGCCAGGGAGGCAGGGCGGCCAGGCGCCTCTCTCCGAGGGGCACTGAGGAGCAGAACCCCAATCCCTCGGCCCCTCCGGGCCGAGAGACCGGGAGGCTGCCATCCCCACTCCCGTCCCCTGGAACCCTGGTGGTACTTTCAACTATTCAAATTTTCCACATGGTCTTATATAAATCACTAAGCATATCAGAATCTCAGGGTTTTTTTTTTTTTTAATTTTTAATACTGAAATACCTACTAAATAGCTTATTCATGAGGATTGAACTGAATAATAAATGCAAATTAGCATACTCATCGGTCCATTGTAGTAATGAATTCATATTTTTAAAACACTTAGTTAAATTCATGGGAAAATATAACAGAAACACACCTAAAAGGCAAGTGGCAAAGGACATCAAAATCTTGCTATAACTATAGTAGCAAAGTTTATACTTTTTCATACACAAAGAGTTTTTAGAAATCAATTAAAAACTCACTAAAATTTCAATAGATAAATGGATAAAGAATCAGAGAAGGTTGATTGCCATAAGAAAAAAACCTGATGGCAAATAAATAAATAAATAAAATAAGTATATATGTATATATATATGTATATATATAAATCAACCTCATTGTATAATGGGGAAAAATCAGGTTTTTTCCCCCCACTTATTACAGTGTTCTTCCCATGATGTGGTGGCTCAATCATATAATGCTGCTGGAACCTAAGATTAGTATAACCTCATGACACCTCTAATTATTGTAACCTTTACAGAGAGTAGATTGACGATATGTATCCAGATCTTTGAAAGTGGTCATAGCCTTGGGCCTTGTAATTCATGCAAAGGAAATAATCAGAAATGCTGAATAACTATTACGCATAAATTTGTTCATGCATACCAAAATTTCTAAAATACTTCATTTATTTATTTGAGAGAGAGAGAATACGAGTTGGGGGAGAGGGAGAGGGACAAGCATACTCCCCACTAAGCCCAGGGCTCAGTGGATTGATGGATCAATCCCACAGCCCTGAGATCATGGCCTGAGCCAACGTCACCCAGGCACCCCATACCTTAATCTTTAATGGCAAAAAATTTATAAAAATTTCAAGTGCAACAGGAGAGGAATTGATTTTAAAAAATAATATTAAGTGAGAAAAACTATTTATAATGCTAAATGAAAACAGCAATTTGAATTCTGTTTCTATTTGTGTGTTATTGATTATACAACCAGGTTATTAATGAGTGAAACTCCTTAAGGCTCAATATGAAAGAGCTTTACTCTTCCCCAATCCTATATTCAGTTTGCTTTGCTAGATCTTTCTTTTGCATCAGCAGGACAGTATCTTTAGCATGTCACATAGCTGTTCAGTCATGAGATCACTTTTACTTTCAGGAACTGAGAAATCTAGTTCACAACGACTGCAGTGGAGGAAGCACTAGAGTGTTTCTGCTCCTATGAAACCCATTCAGGAAATCCCCTTATCTTTTTCATTACAATACAACTTTAGCCATTTGTACATAGCTTGGCAATATGTGATGGATGGGCTAGTGAGAGCTTCTGGAATGATTCTGGACATCTCTCAGCAAGTTCAGAGGTGATATATCAAGCACTTCTCAGAACAGGTGGGTGTTTATCACCTATCATCCTGAGCTGTGTTGTGAATCCAGCTCCTCTGTTCAGAATATGTGGGCAAATATCACTTAGAGTCTCAGATTTGGGACCTTTGTTAAAAAACAAACAAACAAACAAACAAAAAAACAAGTAAAAACTACTTTCCAACAATCTTTTAATTTTGGGACTATAGATCATTTCTGTTCTCTTCTTGATATTGTATCTATAAGTGTTTTTAGGCATCTGGTCTTATATTTATAGGAATGAAACAGTAACTACTAAGTAATTCCATTTTGTTGGTACCAGTGTATATTATTCACATCACCTAAAGTGCATTATAATCTTTTTAAAGACAATGATCATTTTTATTTTATATACAAATCATGGCTACTAAATAAAATCACTGTTCAGAGAAAAGTCAGCAGAGGTTGATGATACAATAAGCAATATAGATATTTGAGAGGAAAGAAGGAAATCAGACTTGGGATGGATTTTACTCATCCAAATAATAATGTGGTATAACTACATCTTTACTACTACCCCTGCTTCTGCTTAATAGCACTATACTACTGTTATTAACTGTGGGTTAAACTCCATGCTAAATGTGTTATACAAACTTTCTAGCTTTGTCCCATTGTATCTCTAAAAATAAGAACTGATCACTTCAGACAGAGATTTTAAGAAGTGGTATATTTTTACCAAGTTTACTCAACTACAAAGTTGGCACAGCTGGTATTCAAACTAGCATGATAACTTTGTTTCAGACTAGAGAAAAAATTTATTAGGAAAACTATGGAGCATGGTGTTATCATTATATTCAAAATTCCCTCTCTTGCCAAAGTGAAAAATCAGCATGGGTCTTTGGTCCTGGATAATGAAGGTACATAAGATTATTGGTAACTGACATTTTTGGATAAAGAAGATGGTTAATGTAAATAGGATATATAAGATACATAAAATCTGATACAGTATAGCATAACATGTTCCCCTACAGAACTTACTTTGTTTTTTAAAGGGGGATTTAATTATTACAGCTTGCAAAGTCTGCCTTTTATTGAGATTAACAAGGTAGAATGCTGTAGCCACATGCTGAATCCCATGGCTGGCTCGAATCTAACAAGGACCAGTTGCTTCATTCAATTTCTTTCTTCCTCCAAAATGCAATTAACAGACTGTGATTAGTTGAACAAATTCCAAATTGTATTCAAATGAATGCAATTTACCCTGAGTCTGGGTCCAACAGGTGATCATTTTCAAAGCTCCTGGAAGAATTAGATGGTTTCATCTAATTGTTCTCAGGAAGAAATGGACTTAAATGCATAGTTCCAACAGGCCCCTCCAAGCACAGCCCATATGGTGGTTCAGTGCTGGCCTTTCAGCTTCACTAGTCCAAAGGGCAGCCTTGTAATCACAACTCGCTTCCAAAATATTTTTATTGTGAACTGAAATGCTTCAATCTAACACAAAATAACAGCTGAAATTTCCTAACTACAAGGCAAAGAAAGTTGTAGGGGTATGTGTGAGGGAGCAGGGTGATTGTGTGAAGGGGGGTTTTGATTCAGAGGAGGGAGGTCGGATGGAGAGTAGCAGAAACTAATAATAATCATTGTATGCTGGTTGTAAAGCACCAAAAGATACCTCACTTACTTTTTATTATTGTGAGGGTTAAATGGGCCATTGAAACTGCAAGGTATGCATTATTTTCTTCATTATTCCAAGGAAAAAAGGATGGCTTGGGAAACACTAATAAAATTTGCATAAATCATACATGGTTTGTACATGGAGAATCAAGACACTCAAAACCACATAGCATAGTTCCCTAATTATCCACAGAGGAGATGTTACAAAACCCCCACTGGGTGCCTATATATACTGTTTAATATATAGTACTGGAGACATCTTACTCTTTCTTCCTACACATACATATCTATGACAAAGTTTAATTTATAGATTAGGCACACTAATAAATTAATATAATAATGATAAAATAGAACAATTATAACAATATACTGTAATAAAAGTTATATAATGTGGTCTCTGCTCTCAAAATATCTTCTTGTGATGATATGATATGATAAAATGTCAATGTGATGAGATAAAAAGAGGTGAATGATATAAGCATTGTGACTCTGTTAGGTTACTGTGGATGTTGTGACAGTAGGTTATAAGGGAGGGTCATCTGTTTTCAGAAAGTGGTTGATCCTGGATAACTGAAACCATGGAAAGATAAACTGCAGGAAAGGGGGATTACTGTACAAATATGTAACATTAAAGGCCTTTTTACTTTCTTCTCCATCGGGTTGCCTTTGTTTGTATATTAAGCACCATAGAAATTTAGCTGAAACCTCTTATCTTTAGTTCACCTAAGAAAGAAAGTCTAATTTAAAAAGAGTTACACACAACCTCCCCGCCCCGCCACAAACACACACTCTTTTTTGCTTCCAGTTCTGCCTATAAGGAAAGAAGGATCTTCAAAGTCACCACTCCATTATAACAGCAAGTAAAAAGCTGAACAGCCTGAAAATCACAACTCTTCCTGCATCTGTAAGAGATGTAAGGGTAGAGGGCAAACGGGTGCCCTCATGACTAGAGAGACAGACCTGTGAATTCAGGGAGTCACGGCTTATAGGAGCAGTGACTCATGAGCAGTGAACCAGTGCCCAGGTAGAAAAACCTGAACCCTAATTGAATTGCTGAAGTGTCTCAGTATAGACACGCCTGGGAATTAAAAATGTCAGAGGGACCCAGAGCTATACACTTCTGTGAGATTACATCAAAAACTTGATCAGGATCTCACCATAAAAGGCAAAGAAAATTCCTCTCATGCTTTCAGAAGGGAAAAAGGAACTATTTTGAAATATACCAGTGCATTTTGTTCTTTTTAACAAGGCCTGTCCTCATGAGAAACTAGTTAACCTAGTACCTTACCTGACAAGGGAATTAACATGGTCTAACTAACCTGCTGAAGGGATATACACAATTCTAGCCCACTTTTGTAATCCTTTCCCAGCCAAGGAGGGAGAAAACAAAGAAAACCAAGAAATACTTGTGAAGTTCACAGAACAGAGGCATAGGCCTACTAAAAGAATGACACCTAATAATAGGATGACAGAATGTTTCCCCATCACACCTTGCCACTAAATCACCAAAGCAGTTCTTTTCACCTGATGTGTCATACAACACTGTCAAGAAAAAACATTACAAGACATACTAAAAGAAAAACATACATACTCACAATTTGAAGAGATAGAGTAAGCATCAGAGCCATATGTGACATGGCTATTGGAATTAACAGACTAGTAACCTCAAACTATGATTAATATGCTAAGTGCTTGAACAGATAAAGAAGACAACATAGAAGAACAGATGAGCAATATAAGCAGAGAGATAAAAATCCTAGAAAAGGACAAAAATAAGTGTTAGACATCAAAACACTGTAACAGAAAGCAAGAATACCTTTGATGGGATAAGAACAAAAGATGTAGAATATGCATATAATACCAGAAAGAGAGAAAGGAGCAGAAGAAATATTTGAAATAATAATGACTGAGAATTTCTCCTAAATTAATGTCCAACACAGAGCCACAGATCCAAAAAGCTTGGAAAACAGCAAGCAGGATAAATGCAAACAAAACAAAATAAAATGTAACAACAGCAAGAAAAGAAAAAAAAAACAAACCAGCTTCTAGTTTTGTTGATGTGTTCTACTGTATCTCTAGTTTCTATCTCATTGATCTCTGCTCTAATCTTGATTATTTCCCTTCTTGTGTGTGGGGTTGGCTTAATTTGTTGTTGGTTCTCCAGTTCTTTAAGATGTAAAGAGAGCTGGTGTATTCTGAATTTGTCAGTTTTTTAGAGGGAGGCTTGGATGGCTACGTATTTCCCCCTTAGGATCACCTTTGCCATATCCCATAGGTTTTGGACCAAAGTGTCTTCATTCTCATTGCTTCCCATTAATTGTTTATGTTCTTCTTTGATTTCCCAGTTAATCCAAACTTTCTTAAGCAGGGTGGTGTTAAGATCATGTATTAGTTTTCTGATTTCATTAAATTGTCTTTGTTTGTTTCTGTATAGCTAACTGAGCTTATTTAAAAAAACACTACTCAGAATTTGTCATCAGGCAAATCAAATGTCTTCATTTCTTTGGGGTCATTACTGGGAAATTATCGCATTCTTTTGGTGGTGGTATGTTTCCTTGATTTTTATGTTCCTTGAAGTCTTTTGTTGTTTTCTTTGCAAATGAAAAAGCAACCAACTCCTCCAGTCTTTACTGATTGGCTTTAGGAAAAAAGTGCATTCTGTCAGCCCTGCCAGGGATTTTGAGGTCTTCTCAGATCCTTCCTATGGATATGCCTACTCCATATTTCTTATTCCCTCTTTGGGGGAAATTCTAAATATTGTATCTCTTCTCTGGATCCTGCAAAGTCTGGCTGGGTGCCAACAATCTCCAGTTTGCTTTTCCCAGGTTGGTTCTGAAAGTTCAAGTTTGTGTGGTTTCTCCCACATCTGCAGACTTGTGCTAACTTTCTGAGTGTGCTAACTAAATATCTGTAAAATCTCATACTCACTACTATCAGGTGTGTGCAGGGAGCTGGTCACGTGTGTGTGAGGGTAAGGCATGCAGAATATTGGTGGTATCTGTGGGGTTGTTGGGCAGATTTTCCAGTGAGATGACCTAGAAGCTTGTGGGTGTGCTTCCTGATAAGTTCCACAAAACAGTTAGTAAGATCCACATCTCTTTGATATCCTTGGAATCCTGGCTGCTATTTTCCCAGCCCTGTACTACAATCTAGGTATGCAGCACACCTCAGTATTCTAGATGGGGTAAGAAGAAAGTAGGCCTCTTTGGCAGGGTCCCACACAACTGGGGATGGCAGGCACTCACTCATAAACTCTCACTTTTCCTTATGGGAGAAATTATAGGCTTAGAAGTTCTCTTTGGGCACTAAGATGAACTGGCTTGGGGTAGGATGATATGAGTAAAGTGAAACTGTTCCCCCTAACTTCTTCAATGGGTCCAAACTCAGATTTTTTTGTTTTTAAGATTTAGTTATTTATTTGAGAGAGAGAGCATGGTGGGAGGGGCAGAAGGAGAGAGGATCCAAGCAGACTCTTGCTGAGCACAGGGCCCAAAGAGGTGCTGGATCCCACAAGCCATGAAATCATGACCTGAGCTAAAACCAAGAGTCAGATGCTTAACTGACGGAGCCACCCATGTGCTCCCAAAACTCAGATTTTTTTTTTTCCAGATTGTGTGTTGGAACTTCTTTGATAGACTCCCAGAATTCCACAAAGGCATGTTTGTCCATGAATGATTGTCAGAATCAGTGTTCTTTGGGAGAAATACAGTATTAAACTCCTACTTCACCATCTTGCTAATGTCCACCAGTTATAGTGTTACTTGAAAGTGAACTTGGATTAGTTATAAATGTATTACAACTTTACCCAATTTAAGAAAAAAAAGTATCTGATATGCTAAGAAAAGAGAGAACATGAAATCACATAAAATGCTCAGTTAAAATCATAAAAAGCATAAAAAGAGTGGAGACAAAAATAAGAACAAGAATTAGAAACAAAGAGAAAATCGTAACAAATATAGTAGCTATTAATCCAAATATATAAATAACCACTTGGAATGCTGATGTTCTAAAAACACTAATTAAGAGACAGAGATTATCAGAGTAGTTAAAAAAAGACACAATTATATGTTTTCTACAAAAACCAAACACACTTTAAATATAAAGACAGATACAGATTAAAAACAAATAGATGGGAGAAATATACCATGCTAACAGTAATGTAAAGAAAGCAGAGGCAGCTACATAAATCTCAGCCAGAGCCAACTTCAAAGCAGGGAAGTTATTTGTGATAAGAGAGGGCATTATAAAATGATAAAGGAGTAAATTTTCCAAGAAGAAACAACAATTTAATGTGTATGCCCCGAAAAACAGAGCATAGAACTACATGAAGCAAGAACTGGTAGATTTTCAAGAAGAAATAGATAATCTACTATCGTTGTTGGAGGCTTCAGCATGCCTGTATCAAAAATGGACAGATCCAGCAGGCTAAAAATCAGTAAGGTTGTAGTTGGATGCACCATCACTATTAGTCACCTGGGTATAATTGACATCTATGGATGACATTATCGAAGAATACATATTCTTCTCAAGCTCACATGGAATATTCACCAACATACATCTTATTCTGGTTAATAAAACACACCTTGACAATTTTAAAAGAATAGAAACCATATAACGTCTGCTCCCAGACAACATGGAATTAAATAAAAATATTAATTAAAAAAGGTAACAGAAAAATTCTAAAATGTATGAAGATTAAACAACACATGAGTCAAGGAAGAAATCTCAAGAGAAATTTTAAAATATTTTGAACTTAGCAATAACAAAAAGACCCCCAGACAATTTGCCAAGCTGGGTTGAATGTAGTAAAAGCAGTGCTTAGAGGGAAATTTATAGTATTGAAAGCATATTTTAGAAAAGAAGAAAGATCTAAAATCAATCTTCTAAGCTTATAACTTAAGTAACTAGAAAAAGAGCAAATTAAATCCAAACTAAGCAGAATAAATATAAGAATTAGAGCAAAAAACAATTAAATTGAAAACAAGAAATAAAGTTTTTTTTTCTTTTAAAAAGCTAGTTCTCCAAAAAGATAATATCAGAAATAAAGTAGGAGAAATCACTACAGGTCAAAAAGATAATAAAATGATAATAAAGAAATATTATTAAGAACTCTATGCCCACAAACTTGATAATCTAGATGAAATAGAACAATCCTTTGAAAGACACAATTTGCTATATCTTATACATGAAGAGATAGTCTGCTTGAATATGTCTATATCAATATAAAAATTGAATCAGTAATTAATAACTTTATAAAACAGACAGCACCAGACCTTGATGAGTTCACTGGTGAATTCTACAAAATACTAAGGAAGATATACTAATTTTATAGAACTGGAGCACAGAAGCAGAGGGAGTACTTCCTAATTCATTCTGTGAAGCAAGAATTACCCTAACGCCAGGGTGCCACAGTGACTCAGTCACCTAAGCATCTGACTCCTGATTTTGGCTTGGGTTATGATCTCAGGGTCAAGTCCCATGTCAGCTTCCAGGCTCAGCACAGAGTCTGCTTGAAATTTTCTCTCTCCATCCCCCCTTAGTCTTCCTTCCCCCATCTTGTGTGCTCTCTCTCTCAAATAAATAAAATCTTTAAAAAAGGGGGTGGGGGCACCTGAGTGTCTCAGTTGTTAAACATCTGTCCTTGGCTCAGGTCATGATCCCAGGGTCTGGGATAGAGCCCCACATCAGGCTCCCTGCCCAGCAGGAAGCCTGCTTCTCCCTCTCTCACTCCCCCTGCTTGTGTTCCCTCTTTTGCTGTGTCTCTCTCTGTTAAGTAATAAAATAATATAAAATAAGAAAAGAGTTACCCTAATGGCAAAAACAGAAATACATTACCAGAAACATGATCTACAGACCAATATCTCTCATGAAATACATGCAAAAATCCTCAACAAAATAACAGCAAATCAAATCCAAAATGGACAGAAATAATTATATAGCACAACTCTGCAGAATTCATCCCAGGGGAATGCCTGGGTGGTTCAGTGGGTTAAAGCCTCTGCCTTTGGCTCAGGTCATGATCTCTGGGTCCTGGGATCGAGCCCCACATCGGTCTCTCTGCTCAGTGGGGAGCCTGCTTCCTCCTCTCTCTCTCTTTCTCTGCCTGCTTCTCTGCCTACCTGTAATCTTTGTCTGTCAAATAAATAAATAAAATCTTAAAAAAAAAAAAAGAATTCATCCCAGGTATGGCAATGCAATTTCAATACCTGAAAATCAGTTAAAGTAATCCATCATATCAAGAAGCTAAGAAAGAAAAAAAATCACACAATCATTATCAACAGATACAGAAAACCATTTTACAAAATATGTCACCTATCCATGAAAAAAAAAATCTCTCAGAAAACTAGGACTAGAGGGAACTTCTTCAATTTCATAAAGCATATCTACAAAAACATATAGCTAATATCACATTTAATGGTGAGAAATTAGAATATTTCCCACAAGGATCAGGAACAAGGTAAGATGTCCCCTTTTGTCACTTATTTCCAATACTGTACTGGAAACATTAGCTAATTCAATAAGAGAAATATGAGAAATAAAATGTATACAGTTTGAGGAGAAAGAAATTAAACTGTCTTGTTCATAAATGACATGATGGTCTATATAGAAATTATGGAAAAAAATGACAAAAATCTCCTGGAACAAATAAGTCATTACAGAAATACTGAAAGATACAATGTCAATATGTAATAGTGAATAGTTTTGTACATACCAGATGTGAATAAGTGGAATTTGAGAATAAAAGCACAATACCATTTACATTATTGCCCCCCAAAATGAATTTTATAATTATAAATCTAACAAAGTATATATAAGATCTACTGAGAAAAATTACAAAACTGATAAATAAAATCAGGGAAGTACTAAATAAATATATATTTCATGTCTTGGATAGGGAGACTGAAATTGTCAGATATTGGTTGTTCCTAACTTGATATATAGATTCAGTGTAATCCTAATCAAAATCCCAGTGAATTATTTTGTAGATATCAAGAGATTCTAAAAGTTTCCACGGAGAGGTACTAGACCCAGAATATCCAACAGAATATTAAAGGAAGAAAATAAAGTTGCAGGACTAAGACTATTTGACATCAAGTCTTAGTATAAAGCTATAGTAATCAAGACACTAGGTTATTGGCAAATGAGCAAATAGATCAATAGAACCGAATAGAGAATAGAACCCTGAAATAGACCCACATAAACATAGTCAACTGATCACTGACAAAGGAACAAAGGCAATAGAATGGAGCAAAGATAGTTTTTCAACAAATGGTGGTGGAACAACAGCCACATGCAATAATAAATAGATAAAAATAACAATATGGACAACAGACTTTACAAACTTCACAAATACTACTTCAAATTAGTTACAGATCTAAATGTAAAATGCAAAACTATAAAATTCTTAAAAGATAATATAGGAGAAAACCTATATGATCTTGGGAATGCCTTTTTATTTATTTATTTATTTTATTGTATTTATTTTAGCAAGAGACAGAGCATAAGCAGGGAGAGATGCAGAGGCAGAGGGAGAAGCAGACTCCCTGCTGAGCAGGGAGTTCAGTGTGAGACTGGATCCCAGGACCCTGGGATCATGACCTGAGCCAAAGGCAGATGCTTAATCAACTGAGCCACCATGTGCCCCTAGGGATGCCTTTTTAGATACAATACCAAAGATATAATCTATGAAAGAAATCACTGGTAAACTGAACTTCATTAAAATTAAAAACTGCTCTGCGAAAGACAAAGTCAAGAGAATGAGAAGTCAACCCACAGACTGGAAGAATATGTTTGCTAAAGACCTATCTGATAAAGTATTGTTATCCCAAATGCACAATAAACTCTTTAAACTCAACAATAAGAAAATAATCTGGTTTCAAAATGGGCCAAAGACTTTAACAAGAATCAACCACACAGGTGGCAAATAATGAAAAGCTGTTCCACATTACAGCTATGAGATACCACTACATCTGAACTGCCAAACTGTTAACATCCACAAATACTAAAAGCCCATGGGGATGTGGAGCAACAGGAACTCTCACTCAGAGAGTGAGACTGACACATTCATTGCAGCAACATGCAAAATGTTACAGCTACTTTGGAAAACAGTTCCACAGTTTCATATAAAAAAAAAAAAAAAAGCATACTCTTACCAAACAAACCAGGGATCATACTTCTAGCATTTACCCCCCCCCAAAGATTATAACTTACTTATACATAAGTAAAAATAATACTGCATAGAAATGTTTATACCAGCCTTATTTATAATTGCTAAAACATGGAACCAACCAAGATGTCCTTTGGTAGATGAATTGATTCAAAAAGTGTAGTAATCCACACAATGAAATATTATTTAATGCTAAAAATGTAAAAGTTATCAAACCATGAAAAGACATGAAGGAAACTTAAATGCATACAGTAAGTGAAAGGAGCCAATGTGAAAAGGCTATATATTGTATGATTTCAATCATGTGACATTCTGGTAAAGGTAAAAGATGCTATAGAAATAGTACAAAGATAAGTGGTTGTCAGGGGTTCATGGAGGTGAGGGAGAGGAATGAATAAGAAAAGCACAGAGGATTTTTAGGCCAATAAAAATACTCTGCTACACACCATTATACATTTGTCCAAACTCACAGAATATACAACATCAAAAGTGAACTGTAATGTAATGTATGGACTTTGAAATTTAATGATGCTTCAGAGTATGTTCATCACTCATAACAAATGTACCCCTGTGGGAATGTTGATCATGGTGGACATTATACTTGTGTAGGGCTAGGGTTATATGGGAAATCTCTGTACTTTAATCTCAATATTTCTGTGAACCTAAAAGTACTCTAAAAAATCAAGTTATGTATAATATATAATATAAAACACATTATTTCTACAAAAGTTATGCATAATAAAATTATATATATTATAAAATATATTCTTTCCATAAATATATCAAAATCATTAGAGATGACACCATGAGGAATAGTATTCAAATAGTATTCTAACATTAAAATTAAAGGTTATTTTGAGGAACTAATCTGAATTTTATTCACATTTTACAAAAACTTCAGTTTTCATATTTTTGGGGGTTGAAAGCTTGACAATGGGTAGAACAGAAAATGACAGACACCTAAAAACACACCCAATTACACCACTTGTTGTCCGTATAGGCAGAGGCATTTATGCCAATTTTCTAGATTTTTAATAGAAAGGTTATGTTAGGAAGCTATTCTCAACATGAAATGCCTATGGCGATAAACCATTCTTTCATAAGTTCTACGGACTAAAACAGCATGTTACAACACCATTAAGAATCAAAGAAAGCAAATATGTGAATGACTCTGCTGGGATCCCGTTGTATTTTGGCCTATAGCTTCCAGTGTGTTATCATTATCTCTTGGTATATCTCCATCAGTACACCCTGAGATCCTCAAAAGGTCAGGTCCTTTTTTATTGCAGTTGTTTTATTGCCTGCATAAAGTAGCTCAGTGACTGTTTACTGCTATAATCAACACACTGAAGCCATTTCATAGTCATAACCTACATTTCAACTCTCCCTCCAGCCATCTTCCTCCTCATCATTTCTCTCCATTAACATGTAGGGCAGAATACCTTATTATTTCTTCTAGAAAAAATTCCACAACAAATAAAGCATTCCTGAATATTATATGGATTGAATTGTGTCTGTCCAAATTCAGATGTTAAACTCAGAATAGAGTCATTGTAGAAATCATTAGTTAGGATGCAGTCATACTGGAGTAGGGTGGGACCTAACTAGACAAAATGAGTAGTGTCCTTAGAAAAGGGTAAACTTGGACGCAGATATGCATACATGGGGACCCTTGTCAAGACTGGAATTATGCTGCCATAAACTAAAGGGCTACCAGAAACTAGGAGGGAGCCCTGGAAAAGATCTTTCCCTGGCACCTTGAGAGAAAGCATGGCCCTGCTGACACCTTGATGCAGGACTTCTGGTCTCCACAACAGTGAAACAGTAAATTTGTGTTGCTCACCTAGTTTGTGGCATTTTGTTAGAGTAACCTTAGGAAACTAACACAGTGAGTCATGAAAACTGTATCACTTCACTTCCCTTGCTCAAGCAAACACCTTAAATTTCCTTAATAGATGCATTTTTTCCCTAGTCTTGTCTTGGCACTGGCAGGTATTTTACTTTGGTTTGTCCTTTCTCCAAACCAAGATCCTCCTCTACTCCCCAACTTTATATTTTAATCTCATTATTACACAGAGCAATTCAAAAGTACCCCCAAATTCTACTCCAAGTAATAGCATGGTGATTTGAATTACATACATTATTTTTTTTCCATTCTTATAAACTCCTACATTCTAGGTGTTACCATATTCAGATGACAGTTAAAGAAAATGGAACTCCAAATGCTAAGTGGCTTAAGAACGCAGCAAGGAGGTGGGGCAGCCTGTGTTCCAACCCAGATTAGTGTTTTCATCGTCAAGAGCACATAACTTCTATTTTGCTATGCCCACACATACAGGTAGTTTCAGTGAACTGAACTTTTGGTTTAGTTTAAAAATTGGTCAGATTGAAATGAAAAAGTAACTAAATTTAAGATCAACTTGACTGATGGCTCCACTCAGTCTAGTGAAAGTAAGTGAAATGGCTCTGTGTTAGACAGTCTGTGACTCCCCTTACTCTAGTTGAGTAAATCACTTGAATATTTCCCTGAGGAGCCATAGTCAAGATTCCTTGCTATAGAAGACTTTGGCCTGTGCTTTAACATATGTTCAGCAGTGTGCAGATCCTTCTGGGACATTCCTGCTAGATAATCAAATGGCTGATTATTATTGTGAAAACCACAGGAGAGACATCCCCTCCCAACCCACATTCCTTTCACAAAAAGTTTAATGTATTACTCTTCACATATCAAACTTATCTCTTCCCTTTTTCTCCACTCCTACTCTCTGTCATGTCTCATATTTTGTAATTCACACAGACATATCTGATAAAGGCCCATCAAAACCACTGAAATTCATCCTTTGTCTTTCCAGTTCTCATCACTCATTAGTGACACATACAGATAAGTCTTTGACTATTTTGCTCTCTCTCTCTCTTTTTTTTAATTCCTCATATTTTAGTGTGCACAAAGAGCTAGAGACAAAGGCTCATCAAAGCCATCATTAGGCTACATTTATCTGCTGTGATATGCCTTTGTCTTCTATTAGTTTTTAAAATGGTCCCAGTCCTTGTGTTGCTAGCTGGATTTTTTCATTACTTTTGTTCCTTTTTCATCTGTTACTGAAATAGCAGTGCTACTTGGTGACTTTTTGTCTTGTATTTCCAGTGATGAGAGTATCTCTGAGCAATCTTCTAGAGGTTTGAATTCAAAAGAGAAGTTTTTTTTTTAATTAAAATATTAAGTGCTGCCTGCATTTATGTTTATCATCTGTGAAGTGTTCATTTTTCATACTCATTCCCTTGCGGTTTGAGAGCATTGTTATGCAATGATTATTCCCAATGCCAAGCTATCAACAGGAGTATTTTGAGATAAACAATGTGTTTACAATAGGAGCTGTAGTGGTGTCTTTTGTTTTGGAAGATGTTGGCATTTGTATTATTATTCTGCTCAGGAATGAGCCTGTCTTTCTCAGCCCATTGGAGAATTGCTGTAATTTTCTCAGTGATTGTACACAGAATTGGACCTTTCCTCCATGTCACCACCAGCTGAGGTAAGGTTCTCTAGTTTTTTGGTGACCCTAGTTACTTTATTCACTCATATGTGCATTCACTTATTCACAACTCATTTATCAACCATTAACAATGCAATTTGAAATAATGTCTAAGAAATAGTCTTTGGTAACATCCTCTCTCATCAAACTATTAATCTATGAATTTGCAGAAAAAATAAAGTTTACAGTAATATGGAAAACTCAGACAGACAAATCTAGGGGGGATTTTCACTAATTCCAGGCTGAGTGATTTAGATTATGAAATGTAAGTGATATCCTGTAAGACTTGCCATCACATAACAGAAAGTAGATAGAAGGTTCATGGTCTCTTCCATTCTATTTGATACCTGGAGTACAGTGACCCCAGCTTTAAAACAAACAAACAAGGGGCTCCTGGGTAGCTCAGTGGGTTAAGCCTCTGCCTTTGGCTCAGGTCATGATCCCAGGGTCCTGGAATCGAGCCCTGCATCAGGCTCTCTGCTCAGTGGGGGGCCTGCTTCCCCCCCCCACCCCACTGCCTCTCTGCCTACTTGTGATCTCTCTCTCTCTCTCTCTAATAAATAAATGAAATCTTAAAAAAAAAAAACCCAACAAAAACAAATGAACAAGCAAAGAAATAAACAAATAAACACTATATGCCTTTGCAAAGATCATCTCAGAAATAATGGATAAAAGGTGAGAGGAATTATGTGAGAAGATAGCAAGGTAATTTGGAGGAAAATAATGGCACTCCATTGGATCACAAGGGATATAGTTCTCATTTGTATTTCTTCAAACAAGATCTTGGAACTAAGACTGATGATCATAGAAATGCATTCTGGCCCTAGGAGTTACTTATTTGTGTCCTCCCATCCTCTCCACCAAATCTCAAGAAACACAGCAATAAGAGTGGGAGACAGCCTTGTCTCAGAGCAGCCACTGCATGAGAAAGGACCTATTCAACCCAGGAAACTGAGCTACTCCTGTCTATCAACTTGGCTCTCAGATCAGAGGAGTGTGCACTCAGTTTGCAGATGTAAAGGAGCAGAGCCAAATAAAGTACTATACTATACTCCGTTATCAAGTGGTAAAACAAAACAAAAAAGATTAATAGCCTATAATTATCTATTTATAAATTTTGTGACTGCATCACAGATTTCTGGTAGATGGACACTTCTAGATAAACTTTTCTGGATGCTTTATTTTGCAAGACATTATTTGAAATTAGTAATGATTATCAGCTCTAACTCTGCATTCTGTGGTCTATGTCTTTAAATACCTAAAGAAATAACTTATGGAAGTTTAAGATATCTCTGAATATTCAGGTTGATATTCTCCTTCCTTTAACACATACTATTAGGTTTTCAATAATTTTTCCTTTTTTTTTCCCAAATGACAAATATGGCTATGGTGTACAGGGCAAAAAGGAGGAAGTATCTTTACTGAAGTATTACAGTGGACTCGACAGAAAACGTAAGGTTCGTATTCTATGAGGACAGGTACACTCTGGTTCCTTGTGCTACCATATTTTAAATAAGTGGGGATTTTTGTTTATATACTGTTTGAAAGTTTAATATAGGATTTTAGGGTTTGTTTAAGACTTTAAGGTCAAACAATAGTTAAATATCCATATACTAAAGCATCCTGGTATTGCTTCTGCTGCAATTCATTTTCTTTAAAGCTTCTCATAGAACCTGCTTGGTGTAATGAAGAGTATCAACTTTGCACAGAACAATCTGGATTTGAATCCAGGCTTTATTAATTATTATTTTTTGTGATCTTGAGCAACTTGCTTACATCTCTGAGCCTTATCAGTAAAATGACAATAATGATTGTATTTGATTATCAAATGAAATTATCCATATAAAGAACCTAGGGAATAAACATTCAATTAAGGTTTTGTTTTGTTTTCTAGTGCATACTGCTAGGGTATACACATACCCACACACACATCCACATGCCCCAGTATTTTAGCTCCAAGTCTTATGGAGGCAAGTTGATTACTACCTTAAACATAACTTTGCAAGGACCCTTCTCTTCTCTGTTTCTTTTTTTCTTTTCGTTCTTTTTGTTTTTCCAAGGGCTCTCTGAAGATAGCCTAATAGAAGATGGGTCATAACAAAATTATCAAGTTTTACTTTTTTAGAACTTTCTTCTGGAGAGAATAATTTTGTTGACACTTGCTGAGATCCATACTTCGAATATATGTATTTGCTAGTAAACTCACCTGGGCTCAATGTCAGACCACATTTCCCAGCTTCACTTGCAATCAGAATTTTCCATATGATGGAGTTCTAGCCAGATAAATAGAAGGTCCTTCTCAAGTCTGGTCCACAAAAGGGTCTCATATGTGTTCCTCCCCTTTCTTCTTTCCCATTTATGCTGGCTGAAATAGAGGAGGCCTATGGGAAATCTTAGAATCATGAATTGAAGATTGGAGAGGTCTAAGGTACTAGGAGTTTGAGCATTGCTTGGAGGACAGCTGTCCAACCAAGACACCAACTTATCTGAGCAAGAAACAGACAAACTTTGTATTAAGCCTATATTGCTTAATCAGTATAAGTACTTAGCACAAGACTTAGTACACAGTAAGCATCCAACAATTGTTCCCCTTTTCCCTTGTCAACACATTTTAATTCAATACATAGTCTAAAATCTGGACAGACTTTGGAAATAATCTCTGATACTGCCCAACTATAATTATAGCTTTCTGACCTAACCACTTGGTTATTTATGTGCTTCCCACTACCATGCTGGTAACCTTTGAGCGGCTTAAAAATTGATAGCTTTATTCATTGTCCTATCTCTGTTGCATTGTTCTAGATACTTAATAAATGTTTCTTGAATGAAAGAAAGAAAAATATGTAGGCAGACCAGGGCTAGAAAAGCAAATACAGCTAAGACCAGGACATGTAAAGTAATTAGTGGCTAAAAGCTCAGATTCCTTTAGTAGGAAAGCCCGAATTTTGTTGCCAGAACCCTGAGTAAACACCTTATTAGCTAAGATTACTTGACCTCACCAAATTTTATTTCCTCATCTATAAACTGAAGATAATAATTGTCCTCATAGCATTAGCCATGGTTAGTGTCTTATTATTGTTATTATCATTAGGAAGGGAATTTGCAGTTATGTGAAGACACCAGAGAAAACATACACATTCTTCAAAAATTCCTAGAGTGATAGGCTCTACCTCAGATCCTTACAGTGAATATTTGCTTTACAAGAACAAGACTCTCATAGACACACCAGGCATTACTAAGCAATTACTCATCCGTAGCCCATAACAGTGTTGTTAATGTCACAGTGACTCTTAGGTATCCCAGAAACATGTTAACTTTTGGAAATTTTGAGCAAATTGAACTCATGCCTGGAACTCAAAAGAACAATCACCAAAATAAGGAAAGAAAGAAAGAAGGAAGGAAGGAAGGATGGAATGGGAGAAATAGAAAAGGGAAAAAAATAGAAACCCAAGTAAATGAAATGAGAAGCAGTTTGTCACTGAATCAGAACAAGAGAAGAATAACATAGGTGTATGTGACATAATCGCTGCTTACAGCTGAATTAGCATTGGCAATGCTAGCATAATTTGACATCTAAATAAAGATATTGAAAGTGGGGGAAAAAAAGGTGACATTTCAAAAGAGTGAACTGTGTGATTAGGCAGTGCAAAAGTTGTTTAAATATCAACCTTACAAATCATTTAGAAACCATTTAACACACAAAACAGTTGGAGATTGGAAAAATAAAATGCTTAGATGAAGACAAACTAGGTGGTTTTTAAGGAGTATGAATTATCAGGGATATAGGAAAGATAATTCTGTAGATATTACCTTTGCTTATTACTCTTTCATTCCTTCTTCTTAAGAAGAAAAGAAAAATGTGAATTATGCAGTCCCCAAACTCTTTTATTTAGAATCTATACTCAGTGTGCATTCTTTTTTCCATCTTTCTACAAATTAGAAAAGCTGTTCAGGATAAAAAATAATAGATGCCTGATTAGGAAAAAGTCTATCCTAGAAGGAAATAGAAGACCATGGTGTTTTCAAGACTGCTGAATGGCAGTGCCAGATGGACCTTTAGGGCAAAAATAGGTAGTTTCATATTTTGGGTCCACTGTATATCAATCATGGATTATTTCATCTCACAGACCCTCAGTTTCTTCTTCCATCAAAATGGATAATATTATATAATAGATCTGGGATATTGAAATATTCCTAAATATTCTTGCTTGTGTGCTCCAAGCATTGAAAGAACTCTCTTGTCCTTGCCCATGATCAAATAGCAAATTAGTGGCAAAGACAAGATTACAACAAATATACAGTCTAATCTCTTATAAATCCATTTATTAACAAGTAATTGTAAAGCTTCTGCTATATGTCAGACACTATTCTAATTACTGGCCATAGGCTGGTAATCAGTAGAGACATATTGTTTGACCTTGAGGAGCCCATGGCTTGTCCAGGGATAGAAGTGGAAGAGCAGAAGACAGAAAATAAACACATAAACAATACATATATCAGATGGTGATAACTGCTAGTTAGGGAATGAGAATAGGATGCTTTGATAGAAAGGTGGCTCTGTCAGTTAGGGTTTTAAGGAAGGCCTCACTGGGGAGATAATATTTTATCTGTGATCTGAACTACATGATGAAGTTAGCCATGCAGAAGAAACCAGTATTGAATGAGTAGAGCAGAAATAGGCTTAGCATATTCAAGAAACAGAGAGAGGCAAAAAGAGTGGACAGAGTACTATCAGATAAAATCAGAGAGGTAGGCAGATACCATTCATCATAATACATGGGTTTCTAAGCCAAGGTAAGAGTTTGGATTTCACTTTATGTGTCATCAATAAAACAAAACAAAACAAAAACAAAAACAAGGAACAATAAAACAAAACAAAAACACTGGAAGGTCTTAGCTGGAGTAGATCTTAAACTGAGTTCCAGCCATGTTCCAACTCAGGGACACAAAAGTTCTTCCTTGGGATTCCCCTGATTAGTAAGTACAAAAATCTAACTGGTAGGAGTGGGAAAGTTGTGATTGACTAGTAATAGTAACAACTTATTTTAAAAAACAGAAGAGGGAATCATACATGGATCAATGCTATGGATCCTAACTATAGGCGGCATTTTAAGATTAACTCCAAGATTCACGCCCCCTTTGAGTGTGTGTGGAATTTATGATTGTGATAGATATAACTCTTATAATTAGGTTACATTATATGACAGAGGTAAAGGGATTTGCAGATGTAATTAAGACTCCTAATCAGTTGGCATTGAGCTAATCAAAAGGGAGATTATCCTGGGTAGACCTGACCTAATCTGTTGAACCTTGTATTAGAGATTTTTGGCCATGCATGAAGAGAGAAATTTGAAGCAAGAGAGCTTTCCCCATTTACCTCGAAGAAGTGAGATGACATGTTGTAAGACAGTCCACAGGAACATGTGGCCACGATCCAGGGGCTGAGGGTGGCAGCCAAGGATACGGTATCCTCAGTCCTACAAACTCAAGCAACTAAAGTCTTCCAACAACCACTTGATCTTGGAGAAGAACTCCAAGCTCCATTGAGGAATGCAGCCCAGTCAACACCTTACTTGTAGCACACTGAGACCCTATGCAGAGGACTTAGTCTCAAGTCTCCAGAACCTAGATTCCTGACCCATGGAGACTGAAATAGTAACTGTATCTTGTTTTAAGCTGCTCAGTTCATGATAGTTTGCTATGCAGCAGGAGAAGACTAATACAGTCTGTGGAT
The DNA here is from genome assembly GCF_963455335.1 of Martes martes. NCBI lineage: Eukaryota > Metazoa > Chordata > Mammalia > Carnivora > Mustelidae > Martes > Martes martes. The sequence goes on from NC_137898.1 coordinate 66,218,153, forward strand.
AACATTTATAGATCTATATATAGTGTTGTTGACTGTGAATTCGATGTTAATAAATTAATGATATATGCAAAATAAAGTATCTTCAAACAAGACACATGTAAAATAAGAATATGCATTGATCAACTGACAAAAATGTTGTGAATAGATGCTCACAGGAAGCTAACCTTATATTTACCTTAGGAACCATGATTCCACATTTGCTAGTTCAGTGTTCACAGCAACTTTATAGAACATAGCTACTGCAAATAATGAGAATCAGCTGTACTTGGTACATTTTTTTCACTGCCACCTAAGAACTCCCAAGTGTGCCTTGTTTTCTCATATCACTGCTTCATCTGTCTATTCGTTCATCCACCTGAGTGTGCACTAATTATTTATTTATCCTTTTGCCAGGTACTACTTGGGACTGAAGATGCAAGAACAAATAAGAGAAACTTTATCCTTGTTTTCAGGAACTCACAGTCTAGCAGTGAATAATACAAAGTGGTAAATTCTACACTGAAACAGATACAGCGTTTATGTAAGTTCATAGGATGAAAACCAAACTTACAGTAGGATGTCAAGTGTTTCTGAATAAATAATAATAAAAAGTAGCTGGGTGAAGGATGTTGACCGAAGGAAAAATGGTTCCTGAAGTGTGAGAGAACTTGGTATGAGTAAAGAATTGAAAGAATTCTAGTATAGCTGAAGGGTGGCAATTCAGAGAGAGTGGAATGGGATAAAGCTAGAGACATGGACAGAAAGGACTTAGCATACTTTTGTAACAAGCTGCTCCTCAGCACAGAAAATGCTCATTAAAAAGTGAATATTGGGGCACCTGGGTGGCTCAGTTGTTTAAGTGTCTGCCTTTGGCTCAGGTCATGATCCCAGGTCCTGGGATCAAGCCCCGAATCAGTCTCCCTGCTCAGTGGGAGCCTACTTCTCCCTCTCTTCAGCTTGTGCTCTCGCTCTCATATTTTCTCTCTCTCAAATATGTAAAATCTTAAAAAAAAAAAAAGTGATTGTCAAAAAGAATAATAAAAATAACCAATACATGATGGCTGAATGAGTGAACTGAATTTTATATAAACAACACAAAAGGTACATTTTTCAAATGGATTTATTCAAAATGAGTAGCAGTTACATTTTAAGATATATATTTATATGCCATTAGTTAAATTAGATGTTCAAATGGTAAAACTCTTGAAAGGTTAAAAATCAAAACAAAACAAACAAATAAGCAACCCCAAAACCTCACAAAACATTTATACAGCATTTTGTGTAATAGAATAATTCAAGTCAACTTAAAGAGTGTCATGCCAATACTTATTAATTTTCCATCAATCAGGTAAATTAATTCACTATCGATATAGCTTTTGAAAGCACATAATCCACTAGTGGCTTATAAAACATTAATATAGGCTTATCATATCATGAAACAATCATTCTCATTTGAAATTCCAGACCTGATGAATTTTGATTCCTGCTGCTTCTACCAAAACAATAACGACAGGCTAATTACTTTCCGTGGAATTCCCATAATATAGAGGTTTTTATCCTGTTAATTTTAATGTTAACAGTGAAGTCTTAAGTTTTTAAATTTCTTTTAAATTTCAAGTTTTTCATGTGCTAATGACTTCTAGTCAGGTTAAATATCTCTCAAAGTAGATGCAGTCTTGTTTCTAAACATGTGGGATATTAACTATTTGCATCTGTACTTTGTTGAGTCCTTGTGGATCAAGGACTTTTCGGTTGACTCTCATATCACCCAGCCTGTGACCACAGTTCTTTGTGAAATTAAATTACTCTCAAAAATGTCATCATTGATATTAATCTTGCTATAAATAAATACTTATAGTTATTCCACTGGGAATACTGAAGCATGTATCCCACTTAAAGGGACATATGGTTATCTATCTTGAAAGGATACTATATCTATCTATATGTCCATATATCTATATCTCTATAGAGAAGAGGAAGGAAGGAAGGAAGGACGGATGGACAAAGGAAGGGAGGAAAGAAGGGATGAAGGAAGGAAGGACTTATTCAAGGACTACTAGTCCTTGATTTTTCCTGAGTCTCCGAGGAAACTTAATTCATGTTTTGTGATTTAAGTAAATAGGGATACATGAAAGAAAGCACACATGATTAAATGAATTTTTGAATGTATATCATACTGCTTTATTTGGCAGAGTACGAGGGAAGATTAGTGTTTTTTATTGTGTGTTCCAAGGCACAGTAATTTTATGGGAAGTTAATGGATCTTGCCTGAAAAAAAGAAAGAAAGGGCTCTTTAGAGGATCACAAGATCATTCAGAGAAATAATGAGCTGCAGAGGAAAAATTGATCTTTACAAGATGCTGATCACACCTGAAACATGAATGAAAACAATAAGGAAAAAAGAAATAATTTTCATTTATATGACAAAAATAAAGAAGAATGGTACTATTCAGAATTACATGTAGAGGAACCAATTCCTAGAAATAATTAGGGAATCAAGCAAAAATAGATGGGCCCTTATATTTACCACGGCATTTTAAAAATAATGTATTTTATAACACTACAAATTAAGATATAACCTAAACATTAAGCATGTGGATGTCAATTCCATACATTGTGATATATTAAAATGAAAAAAAAATTAGGGTCATAAATTGATTATGGAAGGACAGTCATTATAAAATACATTGTTAAATATGGAAAAGTATATTACAGTATTATACATATGAATATTCATGAATATATTCATAAGTTAAAAAGATAAGGACAAAATATTAACATTATTATTTCTGGATAGTTAAATGGCTTACTAATGATTCTATTTTATATTTGTATTCTTTTTTATGTACTTACATGATTTTTTAATTTTTCTATAATGATTTAATGTTAGTGCTTCGTATATATGAAACAAATTTTAGTTAATATCTAGTACTCTATTTTCTCATATGTTCCTTTCTCACCTCCTCAAATGATTTTAGTTTTGCTGGGAAGAAGCTAGAATAGAGTGGTGTTGTCTTACTGAAGTTAAGGATGAGATTCCATAGGCTGTTTCAGCAGAAGAGGAAATTTATAAGGACTTCTACAAATTCAACCTTCAAAACCGGCTTCTAAACTACTTGTGGAAGGGTTCACTTAGGCATGCAATTACCCATCGCAGGTCTAATTGCCCATTTGCATGCACAATTTAGAAAGGCACAGTTGAAATTTAGTCCCAGGCTCTCCAACACTAATTTTCTCCCTTCAAATTGACATTTCAAAGAACATCAGGTGGCTAAAACCCCAGATTTGTTATTTATTTCAACAGGAAGAAAACTTTTTTTTCCTTTCCAAGTTGAAGATGTGGTTTTAAAAAAATTAAATTAAAAGATGAAAGGGAAAAGACAAACATACAAAAGAATATACCCTCCCACCACACTATCAAGAAGAGCCTCTTGTTTGCCTTGAAAAGAGTTAAAATGTGACTGGTTCTCCAATTAGCAAGGCTAGTCCCTACTTCTGTATGGGAAGGAAAAGATATTTAACCATGCCTCCATTTATAAATGTCTCTCTCCTCCTCTGTAAAAATAGGGATAATGGCACATATTTCTTCAGGTAGTTTTGAGAATTAGAGCCAGTAATGCATATAAAAAATTTATATTAAGGCCCTCAGTGTTCGTCCTCTCTTTGTTCTTGTGTTCTTATTTTCTGTACTGTAAGCCTTTACCTTCATAGGTAATGATATACAAAATTGCTTCGTATCACCTTATGACGGAAAGGATTAATAAGTGGTAAAACAGAGACCTCTCTTATTTGCCAAGTCGGTTTTGGGGGCCTTAATTGTAGAGATTGGAAATGGATGAATTTGCTAATTAGGCTCGTTCATTGAGCTGTTTAAAATCGTGGTTATCAACAGCAGTTATCAATGGTAAAGAAAAGGTGAAGTGCCTACTAGCTGGCAGGTTATCATGAAAATCTACCAATCAATCTTACCTGTATCATAAAGCATTAAAAATAAAACAAAACAAACAAAATAACAACTGTGGAGGCCCTTGGGACTGTATTATACACATAAAAGGTGCCTAACTTCCATTTGAATCATGAAGGAGCAAGGGGCAATCTGGCCAGCTGCTTTGGCAGTAAAGCAAAGGACAGTTGTGCTGCATTGTGGCTGGCTCAGACCCTCAGAGAAAAGGATATGGATTCCTATGAAGTAGCTGTAGACACACAAGAGAGAGCTAGAGTAGGATGATCTTAGACTTGTCCAAGAGGGCCAACTGGAAGGAGAAACATCCCTTGGCAGAGACACATTGGAAGGCAACCATGCCGCCCTTGCATTCCCAATCCCTACAGCTTTTCTGATTAATGTCATCTCTGGCTGAGGGAGAGACCTCAACTCTAAATCAAGTAGAGTTTTAACTACTGCATGAACTGAAGCATGTTTTTGTGAGTACTAGCTACGTATCAGACCTGTTGATGCCTGGAGCATCATAAATAATCAATACATGGAAGGGAGGGGGACAGACAAGGGAGGGAGGGAGAAAGGAAGGAGGAAGGGAAGAAGTGAGGAAGTGTTTATGAATACGGATGTACAGACTTGTGTGTAAGACATAGCAGGGCAAATTTCAGGAATGAGGGAATAATCTCTCTCTGCCTTCTTTTCAGATCATCCTCTGTCCTGCTCTTTCTATCTTTCTCCTACCCTTGTGCATTCCAGAGTCATTGATGTCCAGGCTTCACAATACCTTTTTTCATGGACAAACTCCCTTTGTAAGGAATTATTATGATCTGATATTAGCGAAGGGAGTAACATCAAGTTTAAAAAGAGGCATCCTGCTATCCTTCCTACCACCAAGGTATAATACTGTTTCTGTTTCTATTATTCAAAATGTGTGGGTTAGGGAATATAAACCTCCACTCCACACCTTACCTGAACAAGTGTTCTTGCATTTTTTATAACAAGGAGTTTCTACTGAAGTTATTGAATAGCTCCCTGTTTAACTCCAATAATTGGTATAGGTGGTGGTGTTGAAGGATGCACTGATCAATTAGTTACTTGGTAGAAAGAGGGTGAACATAATACCTGAGCAGGTTTTTGAAGAAATTAAAAAAGAAATGGATACCACACACTATTATAGGCTTAGAAACCAGCATGTGTCTTTTGAAGTACACCCATGATATTATCTCTGGGTGCAATCAATATTATTTCTGCATGAATTCCCCCTTGCCTATGATCTTTAAAAGTGGGTGAGCGCTTTCGTTGCCATCTCATAAAGTTTAAAGATGTGTGAGCAGCATTGTAGGGGAAGAAGGGTGTATGTGTTTGGCTGAGCAGAGTGGAATTAGGAAAATAGGCTGCTTTCAGAATTTTGGCATACTTATAACCCCCTTCTACGGGGCTCTTTTGCTGATTATGGGGCAGTAGTCCTTCTTTAACTACAGATGACCACATTTGTAATCCTTCCCATTGACCTAGCCTCAATCTCCTTTGCTTGCTATTTCTCCTTTGCTTGATTTCTGAATATTGAAAGGCTTCTGAGCCTGGGCCTCAGTGTCACCCTTAGCCCAATTCCACCATCTCTATAGGTTATCTCTTCTACTGACTACTGATGCTATATGTAAAGCTCCTAGAGAATGATATAATATAATTAGTATAATATATTTAGTTCTGGTTTTACAGATAAGCTCGAGCCCCACATGTTCAACAGCCTCTCTCTCTGACATTTCCACTTATGTATCTAATAGCCATTTCAACTTAACACACACACACACATTATTTCTGTATCTCTACTCTCTGGAATAGCCACCCCCAATTTTTTCTCCTCTGGTGTTTCCATTCCATTAAATGGCAGAACCATATACTCAGTTACATAAACCAAATATCTAGGAATTATCTTTAACTCCTACCCTTCTTTTCTCTCTTTACCTTATACTTCTATCTACTCTAACAGCAAATCCTGCCCAGTTCTAAATATATTGAAAATTTAACCACTGCTCTTAATTTTCAATGTTCTCCATCTACCCTACCCAAAGCCATCATCATCTTTCTCCCATACTACTGTAATACCTGTCCAACAGTGTCTTGACTCCATTTCTTTGCACCTATAATCTTTGCGACCACATCTTTTAAAAATAGAACACAAATCATACAATCTCCTCAACCATGACCTTGACATAACATCATCCAATAGGATGTAATCTGTATTTGTAATAAAAGCAAATTCCTTAAGATGAGTATAAGACCCTACTTTGTTGAAACCTTAACTCTTCTTCTCACTTTATCGCTCACCACTCTCTTCCCAGCTCATCCTGTTTTGGGCACATGACTTTCTTTCCATTCCTATTTTAGAGACTATTCCTCCTGCTTAAAATGCTCTCCTCCCACACACCAATGGTTCGATAACAAGTCCTTCTGTCATTTATATCTCAGCTCTAATGGTACATCCTCAGTAGATCCTATCTGCTAACTCAAGCACCAATCTTCTTCCCTCTTTTCTTCATTGTGCTTACCACTCTGAAAATACTTTGGCCATTTATAAATTCACTTGCTTGTTTTCTTTACTTCCCTACAAGTATGGAAGCTTTCTTATAGTGCTTTGCATATTGTCGATACTCATTCACATGAATTTAGGGAATAATGTTCTAGATATTGCAGCCCACCATACTGGCTGTACTTGTAAGTTATCTAGTGAACTGAGAAGAGCTGCTGCAAAAACTCTACTTGAGTACCTAACATTTACTAAGAGCTAACTATGAGTTAGAGACATATTTCTAAGTACTTAGCGTGTATCAACTTGTCAACCATTCTGTAAAATCTATATTGTTTTATAGATGAAGAAAGTAGGCACACAAGAGTAGATAAGTGTCTCAGGTCACATCCCAGTACTCAGCTCTGGGATCTGGCTCTAGGATCTGTACCACTAACTGCTAAGCTCAGTTGGTGTCAGGAAGCACCTTTATTAGCCAGACCACTTAGAAACACTCTTCGGGACTATGAACTGAGGAGGGACAGAGAGCCAGTCATTATTAGAAATAGGCAGGCAGGGGTGCCTGGGTGGCTCAGTGGGTTAAAGCCTCTGCCTTCAGCTCAGGTCATGATCCCAGGGTCCTGGGATCGAGCCCCGCGTCAGGCTCTCTGCTCAGCAGGGAGCCTGCTTCCTCCTCTCTTTCTGCCTGCCTCTCTGCCTACTTGTGATCTGTCAAATAAATAAATAAAATCTTTTAAAAAAAATAGGCAGGCAATAGAGACATGAAACAGCAGAGACTATGAGAGACATTTTGTACAGAAGATACAACCAATCAACACCCCCAAAATATAACCAGAGATCAGATAGGTGGTTGGTAGCTTAGAGAAGAAGAGAAACAGAATGAAGTCACCTTTGCTTTAGAGGCCACAATAAATATCATGATCACTTGCTTCCTTGGATCTAAAATGACAGTTAAAGTGTCAGTGAGGGTCAGTTTCAAGCTATGGAGCTATCTTTTGTTTGTTTGTTTTCTCATGATATTCCTATTATTGTTGTTATTATTGTTGTTATTTCTGTGTTTATAATAAATAGCCAGTATTTGAGTTGATCTGCCTGAATCTTTGTTCCTTGCAAACAAAATTTCCCAGTATAGCCAATAGTTATTACCTTCACCATTCCCATTTAATGACCTCTTTCCATTCTCAGTTGGATGTCAATGATTCACTAAGGAGGTATTACTTACTAATTGTAGGTCTGGTTTAAGATGGCTTTGTAGATGGGCTTCTCCACTGAAGTGGTCTTCAGGGCAGGAGAGGTGAATGGGTGCCCTTGGGATTTCAAAGTACAGCACCTGCAGTAATCACTACAAGAGAGAAAGAAGTTTGCAGTCTTGCATATCAGTTTACAAATCCAAATGACTTTTGTATTCTTTCACCATATGACCATGCTTGTTTTACTATAAAATTGTTTATTTCATGGTTTTGAGAACCGCCGCACAATGTACCATGTACATTAGTTTGAAAGGCACAACATTAAAGTATAAGCCCTTTAAAAAAATATATGCAGTTTTAAAGTAGTCCTCACAAGATGCAAAAAAAAAGAAACAAAGCCTTCAGCATCTAAAGCATTTAGTTATAATAGTGGAAATCCAAACAATGAAATTGCTATTTGCTGACATGAAGTCCTGACCTGGACACCTCTCAAAGAAATTTATAGATCCTATGAACTGCAGAGGCATCTGCAAGTGACACCATTAGTTATTTCTATTTTTATTTGTTTTTTAGACCAATGGCTTTCAAGAATTTTGTCATTGACTCACAGTAAGAAACACATGTTACATATCAACCTAGTATACACATCCATACATCTAAAGCCCAAGTTAGTACACATTACATTCACTGTTCCAACCTATTTTATTTTCTAAGATATGGTGGCCAAGACCCACTAAACAGATTCTATAGCCCAGGAATATGTCACAAAATTTGAAAGACTATGCATTAGACAATGTCCTTTCATGCTTCAAAAAAGGGCAATTTATGTATGGGAATGACACAGATGTGAAATAGACAATAGGGAAATCAAGCTTAAGAGAGACATACTATATCCCCCAAAAGAAGTTTAGAGCCTATGTGGTCACTCTTTAAAGGATCTTACTTGTACTTGCTTTTCCTCCTAAGAGTCATAATAGCCAAGGCTCTACTTGAAGACATAGTTCTCCCTTGACCAGACAGCATTCATTGCATCTCCTCTAAGTGACCCTAAGAAATACTTGGGTTTCAATCTCTTCATTAGAACATTTAAGGACCATGACTTGTTTATTTTTTTTTTCATTTGAAAACTGTGGAAATTCACAAGAGAAATGTTTTATAAATCACCTGCTATCCTGTCACTTATTATTTTTTTTAAGTATATAAAGTCTAAAGTGAAGCCGCTTTCCCCCATCCTTCCTTCTCATTACAATTTTCAGAAATAATTATTATTAACAGTTTGATGCTATGAACTTGTAACTTTGATTTTCAAGCATGTATCAGCCTATGTGTGTTATATAGAGATAATTTCATACACGTACATATATACTTTTAAATGAAATTTTGTCATATGTAGTTCCCAATTGAGTTTTTCAAAATAAAACATAACATGCATCTTTTGAGTGTAGTAGATTACATATACTCAACTGACATTTACTTACTGAACGGCATTTAATCTCTGCATTGATCTCAATATTACTACATGCTACAATGACTTTCTTACCCATATATATTTATCAGCCTGAGCTATTTTTGTGGTAGATTCATAAAAATTAAGAGCAATAGTCAGTTTTTAATTGAGTCTTCAAATTATTCTCCAAAATATTTTTACCAATCTATGCTTTCACTAATATCCAAGAGTGCCATTTCCCAGATCTTTGTCCACACTGATATTATGAACATTTAAAATTTCTGGTAAATTTTATGAACAAAATATGCATGTCTCATTATTTAATTTTGTGTTTCTCTGAGTTTTGCAGTGAGTTTAAGCATATTTTCACACCCTGCGTATTTCGTTTTTTCTTCTCTGAATTACTGGTTTACTTATGTTGCCCATTTTTCTATTTGGCTCTTTACCCTTATAAAAAAAATTCATTGGGGCGCCTGGGAGGCTCAGCGGGTTAAGCCTCTGCCTTCGGCCCAGGTCATGATCTCAGGGTCCTGGGATCAAGCCCTGCATTGGGCTCGCTGCTCAGCGGGGAGGCTGCTTCTCCCTCTCTCTCTCTGCCTGCTGGTCTGTCTACTTGTGATCTCTTTCTCTCTGTCAAATAAATAAAAGCTTAAAAAAAAAAGAATTAAAAAAAATACATTTATAGAAAAAACATGCAATAAAGTCCTATTCTCTCTACTCCATTCTTCCTTTAGCAAGTCATTGTCTTTTAACACGTTTTGTGTTTGGCCACAGAATTTAAATATCTTATATTTAAATTTGATTATTAGACATGCACTTAAATGTGTTGCTATTTGTTGATGACCACTGTGTCTGGGCACACTAAAAAACACTTCTCCACTTCGAAGTTAAGAAACAGCTTTGTGGATTTAAACAAAAATACTTTTAAAGCAGTGTATTTTTATTTATTTTTTTTAACTTGATATTGTTAACATAAGCACTTTTTAAAAAAATTTATTTTTTCAGTGTTCTAAGATTCATTGTTCATGCATCACACCCAGTGCTCCATACAGTATGTGCCCTCCTTAATACCCACCACCAGAGTACTTTTAAATGTAATATTCTTGATATTTTTATGTAATTGGGCCAATTTCAATAACTTACATTTTGCTAGAAAATCATCCATTTTATATACTTCAAATTTATTTGCATACATATAGAAATAAAATTCTCTTAGAGTTTTGTTTAATCTCACTTGTATCTACAGTAAGGCTTTTTTTCCGCTGATACTATATATTTTTGTTTTTTAAAATTTTCTGTGTCGGGGCGCCTGGGTGGCTCAGTGGGTTAAAGCCTCTGCCTTCAGCTCAGGTCATGATCCCGGCGTCCTGGGATCGAGCCCTGCATCGGGCTCCCTGCTGAGCAGGGAGCTTGCTTCCTCCTCTCTCTCTGCCTGCCTCTCTGCCTACTTGTGATCTCTGTCTGTTAAATAAATAAAATCTTTAAAAAAAAATTTTTTTCTGTGTCAAGCTTACTAGGTGTTCATTGATTCTTCTGTTGATTTTTTTTATCAAAATATATTTACTTTTATCATTCTTACTTTTTATTTTAGTTTTATAATATATTAATTTTTTATCTTTATTAACACTTCTACTTTTCTCTCTTGGTTCATTTTGTTTCATTTCCCAGTTTCTGAAGTTGAATTTTAGTTTATTTATCTGTAATAACTTTATTAAGGCATACGAAATTATAAATTTTGTTTGAGTTCAGTTACAGTTGCATCCCATAACTTTCCCATTAACTTTCTGTTAATTTTCCAAATAGTTCATATTTAACATTTTGATTTCCTTTTCAAAATATCTATTTGAAGCAGCCGTGAACATTTTAATTCATTTAGGAAATTAGATACATCTAGGCATATCTACTAAACTAGAAAGAGCTATATGACTAAATTCTCTTTTCCCTGTACATGTGGAGAATTTCAGTAGGGTTGGAAGGGAGAAGTAGTCCTTCCAGAGTGGAAGGTAGGAGGAAAGAATGAGTGTTCTCCGAACCCTTGGCCTAAAGCTCAGTGAAAGGAATAGGATATTTGCCTTCAGTCTTCTTGAAGAAAGATCTGCCTGGAGAAGCTTAAGGCACTGTTTTCACCAGCGGCTCTCTCCCTGACACAGTAGTAAAAGCAAGCCAGCTTATGAAACCCTACTGGACAGTAAGATGGTGAAGGGAGAACAGAGCTATCTCTGTGTTTCTGGCACGGACCATAATGAGACTCCAATACATTCCAAATTCCAGGAAAGGCTTTGGTACCTCTCTTTTTTTTCTTTATATAGATGTTTTTAAGCACCTATTTCATGCCAAGTGCTGTGCGCAATTCTGGAAAAACAACGAGGGACAGTGTTGACTACATTGTAGACTGAACCCTTAGCATAGACAACTGCTCTGCCATACTGGATATTGGTAGCTGAGGGCTGTGGAAGATTAGCATGGGGATCTGAGACCACTTTTACCTCCAAGGGATCTCAGAAATAGAAATAGAAAAAGAAGACAGAGAAGAATTTGAGAACACATTAAACTTTTTCCCAGGAACCCCACAAATACTTAGGGGAAAACTTAGTGGGATTTGTGAGGGTTCTACATTCATAAGGTTGCAGCAAGATCTAGAATTATGTAGGCTATTAAAATTTGTGTCCCTGCATTGTTTCCAAAGGCTGGCAATGCTATCACATATGCATTTGCTTATTACTGACACTAGACCATCTACTGGGAAAAAGAAGGGACATCACCTTTTTTTCTATCATACACTGACTTATCCAGTGTCTTCTCCAATACAACAAGAGGATTTCAAATTTATCCAAATAACATATGTGTCAGATTTCCACTTTTCTGGGACTTGCCTACATAGCACTGTATTTTGGAGTAAAATGACTGTATGTGGTAATTACTGCTACAAGGTAAGAAATAGGCTGAAGAAGACTGAATCACTGACTGAAGTCATATCACAATCACAGGTAAAGTCATTCCTAAGAATTGCTCAGTCAGTGTCTGTTAAGTCAAGGATGGTGTGAGCCACAGCTTTATGACTTGTTCAGTTGCAACAGTTTAAATTGAGATTGATTGAGTAATATCCACTGAGTGATTGAAAGGAACTTGTAAGTGCTCTCTGTTTCAGAGTAGCTTATAATACAATTTTTAATTTATAAAATAAAATAATAATATTTTTTTTAATTTCACTTCTCACCACAGATAGTTTTATAGAGGTATGAAAAGACATTATAATATGTAATTATCTGGAGTAAAGCATTGTGATGGGCACAAACAAATAAGGAAGAAGTACTAGTTTTATTATAGTTGTTCATTAGATTTAGTCATTAATTTATTTAGATGTATGCCTTGAGCATCTACATATTATCAGCTACTGGACTAGACAGTTTGAGAGAAAAAAATATGGACTTTTTTCTAAAAGAAATTTATAGTTTAGGAAGGTAGATGAGATTTGGATTCCAGATAGAAAGGACTGTCTGTCATCTGAAACATAATAGTACACAGCAGAAAGAATAGTAGAAGTGAATTTCTGCCCCTACCACAGATCAGATGTACATCTTCATGCTGTTGATGGGGTTCAGGTTAGGCCACCCCAAAATAAGCCATTTGGGCATATTGATTATTTTTTTAAGATTTATTTATTTATTTGAGAGAGAGAGAGGGAGAGAGAGAACTAGAGCAGGGGGATGGAGAGGGAAAGAGAGAATCCTCAAGTAATCTCCCTGCTGAGCATGGAGCCTGACTTTGGGCTCCATCCCAGGACCCTGAGATCATAACCTAAGCCAAAATCAAGAGTCAACTGAGCCACACAGTTTTTGATTATTGTGAATTAAAGTTACTTAGGAAATAGCCAGTGCAAGGACACTCTGACCCTCTTCTGTCCCTCTGAAAGCAGGAGATAAATTCCCCATGTGAAAGCTTCCCTGCCTGCCCCTGGAAGATGGAAGCATCCTAATGGCAGAGGTAGGTAATTCAGGGCTGAGGAGGCTGTATAAACAGACTGTTACTTTTTCCACTTGCTTCCTGCCCTAATCCCAAACCCCTTCATCAATTCTTCACAAATACTTGTTTCGTTGTTTCAAAGGCATAAAAAGCTGCCTTCTTTGGTCACTTCAGGGAGTCTCTTGTATTTGTGTGAGCTCCCACATATATGAAATTAAAATCTGTTTTTCTCCTGCTAATCTGTTTTATGTCAATTTCATTATTAGGGCAAACAAAGAAACTAGAAGAAAAGAAAGGAAAAAAATTTTCTCCACAGCATCCTTATGTTTTCTCTCTGGAGCTGTTTTCTCTTCTATAAGATGAAAGTAGTAGCTGAGGAGATTGCTAAAATCTCCAGTATTTTTTGAGTATAAGAATTTTATAAATTATTTAGGAGAGATTAATTCTACCTGGATTTGGAAAAACATTGAAAAGGAGGAAATGCATTTGAATCTATTATGAATGATTTAATTTGAAAACCATGATAACAAACAAAGGGGGAATAAGTCAGCTTTTAGGGAAAACATGTTTATTACTATAATAGTCTATTAAATCATGACATTGTTTTAACCACAGAACATCCTTTAGTCCTCAGCATCTATGGAGAGTGTTTGAGGAAGTAGCAGGAAGAGATTGGACGATCTTGGCAAAAACGATCTAGAGATTAGATTACCCCTTTTCAGTTTCCTAGAATTTGTGCCTTTACTATCATTTGGAAATTGTTCGCATGCCAGCATGCATTCTTTTAAATTTAATAGCAAACCTTCTTTATACAAGTTACCCACGTTTCAACACCTTCCCTTTCATCCTATAAAATTGATATATCTTGTTCAAGAGTTTCTATTTATATTGAAATCATACCATTATCAATCTTTATCTCGCACACATTTTTGCAAATATGTCTTGACTGCCTACCCAACACTGAAATAGTCTCATAAAAATGAAAAAAAAAATCAATCATCTTGGTGTCAAGCGAACAGTTGGCAGACTGGACTATTCAGCATTCATCCAGATGTTAAGTTATAGTAATCAACCAAAGGCAGCGTATGTCTGATTGAGCGTGCACGTGCATGCGCGTGCATGTGTGTATTCTGCAGTATCTTATATATTTAAATATTTTCTTTAGATATACGATCTTGAAATTCTCCTGATTTTATCTGTGAATTATATTAAAATCACTACTAATAGTGCCACCTTGTGTCTGAAATTTAAAAACAAGGGTGTATGTTTACACATTACCGATTTTTCAAGCTAAAAATAAGCATATATATCAATATACTCCAAAATTCTCTTTTCAGAGGAAAGTGGCTGGAGGTCTTAGGGAAGTGAATTGACTTGTTAAAGCTGCTTAATCAGTGAATGATGCAGCTAGGACCAAAACTCAAGATTCCTGATTTTAAGGTTGGTCTTTTTTTTTAAAATATAATCACATATTTTAGAGAAACTGACTTTTGATGACAGAAGAAAAGTAATCAATTTTAGTTTTATTAAAGCCAGGTATAGATACTATATTAAGTTAGCTTTAATTTATAGTCACAGTAGGGTTCATTTTTGGTACTTCAGTGCTTCAAAATCCCCACAGTTAATGAATGTGTATAGCAATAATGTAGGTTCCTATTATTAATGGGTGTCTGGGACAATTAACTTGAAGAATATTATCATTTTAATTGTTTTTTTAAACATGTTAATTTAAGAGAAGTCACCCAAGACATCTTCTCCCATATTATCTAATTTTATACTGAATTTAAGGCATGAAACCATATTCCTTTTCAGAAGTAATTTTTTTAAAAGAAGGTTGAGCGTAAACGGCACAATAGCAGTACAGCAACAAACGATCCAAGATAAGGGGTTTGACAGATCTTTCATCCATGTATTAGAAAGCTGGTTATCATGTTTTTTCATAGAATATAAATGGAGGCCTCCTTTCATTAGACTTTAAATCAGACTTTTCCATTATAAAGGAAGTGCTATGTGTAGCACTCAGCTGGCCAGAATAGAATGCAAAAAGAGTACCTAGTCCCCATCCTGAGAGTATCCAAGCATTCTTTGGTTATCTTTCAAAATTAAGTTTGATTTACTAACACCGAATCAAAAATTAATGCAACTCCTTTTTTTTTTTTTTTTTTTGGTTGTGGGGAAACGGAAAGCATTTTGATGGGAAATGGAAAGTAAAAAAAGAAAGTATTTCTTCACCACTTTGTATATGCTGGGAACATCAAAAACACTCTGATCCTATAAACTGAGAAAGGGCTTTAGAGATTATCTACCCCAGTGCCCACTGAACCCCCATGTTGCTTCCAGGCTGCTGTTCTGCTTTGTCAGCCTTTCCAGTGGTCAAAAGAACAATCTCTAAAAAATTTAGAGAACTAGGGCCTCTCTCTCTATCTCGAGAAAGCAAGAGAGAGTGGGGTGAAAACTGACTCTCTATAATGTGGTTCAGGATCTGTCACCTAGGTAAGAATATAGAACAAAAGCTCCATTCATTCTCTCCCTTTGTAGATTTTGGAATTAAGAAAGTAATGAATTCACTTCATTTGAAGTTTGCTGATTTACTAAAGTCTAGAATGACCTTAAAAGATGAACTATGTTTTCTGGTCATTATTTCGCAACAGGAGCAAGTCAAGCCAATGTACTATTTCCCAACACTAAGGTATCAAATGCATCCAGTTGTCTGAGAAAAATTATCCTTCCAGAAGTGAAAGCTACTGCAAAGAAGAAACTAGGAACTATTTTCCTTAAATGCCTCCATGATAATATGTAGTCATACCCTCTCAATCAAAAATTTGTCCATAAGAAGAGTGCAAAAGCCAAAATCTTGGCTAGCCCCATTCTCCTTTAATAAATTTATATAAATTCGGTTGTGTCATCCTGGTTGCCATGATGGAAGTGATACAACCCAGATGAGAGTGTCTAGTACCATGTTTTAGAAGAGGGTAAGGAACAAAAAAAGAGTATGACAGATGTGGAAAAAAAGAAAAGAATAAACAAGGGGGGGGGCCTTAAAGGCATAGCTGGGTTTATAGAATACCCCATAAAGCATCTGTTAAACTCAAAAGGAAAACAAGCAAATAACAAGTATCTTCTATGTAAAAAATCAGGTCACTTGATGCGTCATTCAAAATTGGCACATTTAGCTAAGAATGAAATTCCCAAGAGTTGCTTTGCTCTGTCAGCTGCCTAATTAGGAAGGACATCAGAGTACTAACCTTCAGTACAAAAAAAAAAAAAAAAAAAAAAATGTAGACCCAAATGGCAAAAAATGCATAGCTTAACTACCTAGCTTCTTTCCTGGTACTAGTCTCTACTTACCAAATGAGAATTTATGAGTTCAAAACATTTGGCTTTCTGAAGGTTGTCCCATAGTGACTGTTAAGACTTCTTTCCAGAACACTGTATTTTTAAAGAAATCACAATTTGCAGTGTTCCTGGTGAAATATAAATATGGTCTGCAAATGGTGATATCTTCTCAGGTAAAGATAAAATAAAGGCTGTGTCAAGAACCAAAGAGATTAGTTTAATGCTATCTCAGCACTGTTAACTAACTCCTGGCATTTATGAAATATTAAGAGAAGGATTTATCTCCTGACCTGAAAGGGAAATGAGAAAACTATGTACTGAGTAGAACTAAAATATTTGTCCCAGCTTAGGGACTTGATAAATTGACATGCTTAAGAATTAGTCCTCAAATCAATTTTTAAGAAATTGGAAAGACCAATGTCCAGACATACAAATGGAATAAAGAGAAAAAAAGTGCTTGAATTTCCCAGTATATCTGCATGGGGGTTATAGTAGGAAAGAACACCACACAGGCATTCCTCTCAATCCAGCTTGGTGTGAGCAGGTCAAAGGAAACCACACACACACATACACACACACACACTGCTACTATTGGTTTTACAAATCCCAGTGTAGGTGGGTAATTAAGGCCTACCCAGATACTTTTTTTTTTTTTAACATACTAGAGTATTTTAGCATCATCAGTAGATATTAGTGTTAAAGAAATATGATCAAAAATCATTTGTTAAGTATGAGGACACAAATTAGAAAGCTAACTGAATCATCATTCCATAAAAATAAAGCAAGAAAACAAGAAGAAAAAACTGTGGAAAAATGTTTATTTTTAAGGTAGTAATTTGAGTTATGCAACATTTGTCATTCCCTCATTTAGCTTACTTCTAATTTCATTTTTTCCTATAAGCATATATCACTTTGGCAAAAAATAAAATCACTATATTAAATCAAAGAAGAAGAAACAACAAATACAAAGTTTTAAGATAGAATTTTTCAAAGAATGATGGGACAGTGCCTGAAAGCCAGAGGTCACAGCTGTGGGTCCTGGGTCACTCACAGCGCTGTTCATTGCAAGCAGATGTGATAGTGCTTTACTTCTATATGGTGAACCTCCAGAAAGCCAGCAATTTGGAAAGTCTGAGAACAAGGCAATACCCAAAAACAAGGTAAAGAGTAGGAAATGGATGAAGAGAGGAAAGAGAGAGGAAAGTTGGAAGGGCAAGGAGAGAAACAAAGAAAAGTTAAGGAGTGGAAAAAAAAAAAGAAGTATGTAGAGATGTAAAATCACACAACTCATTTATTAAATCTCATATACTGTACTTCAAAGTTACCACAAACTATACTTTATAGTTTCACTGAAATAATTTTTTAAGAAGATTTATTTATTTATTTGAGAAAGAGAAAGAGCGAGCAAGCATGAGCATGGGGAGGGGCAGAGGGAGAGAATCTTCAAGTAGATGTCCCACTGAATTTGGTGTTCACCCAGGGCTTGCGCTTGACCTAATGACCCCTGAGATCACGGCCTGAGCCAAAATGACAGATGCTCAACTAAATAAGCCACCCAGGCACCTCTCACTGAAACTGTCTTGAAAAATAGGTATGATAATACTTTCCTCATATAAAGATTAAATTGAGAAACAGAGAAAAGACTACCGGTGCCTGGCATACAGTTAGTATACATTGCACATGTTGGATATTTTAAGGAGTTTAGTGATCTGGTTTCACTCTGTGGTACACTGGAAGATAGAAGGTGAAAACAAAGCTGACAGCAGGATAAAAGCGAGAGCAGATAGTTGGGAAAAGACAGAATAACTATGCAAAACAGACAAAATGTGAAATGTGCAACATTGGTGATCCCATCCTAATATACTTTGGAAGGCACTGCTATTTTTTAGCTTATTATATTATTGAAATTTCAAATGATGACTCAGATTATAATGAAAATGCTATATTATACACAATATCCTTTGCTTAAGAAATCAGAAATATAATTTTTAATTAACATGTCAGTTGGGACAGGATGACACTAAAACTTCCTTATAATGTTGATGGTAAAGTACACTGAACCTTATTTGAAAGAAATAATGTATCATTATTCATTATAAGCTGCAGAATTTTTTAAACCATTTTATACAGTAAGCCCAAGAAATTCAGATATGGATAAATATATATGAATATACATATATGCTTATCACAGACTTATTTATCATAGTGTTTGACATGATAATATTACCTAAATGCTCAGCAATACAGCAACAGTTAAATAAATTATAGTATATCTTTTTTGTGGAATATAGTGAATGCATTAAAAGTGTTGCTCTGTGCCATTTCATAAAAATATCTATGATACAAAGTTAAGGAAATCAGAATGCAGAAAGAGCATAAACTGCAACTATATAAATATGCATCAAATACCTATTGGAAAGTAAGAATCTAAAAGATAATATTGGTTGAACTGAGATGGTGATTTAGGCATATTACATTTTCTGGCATTTCTTTTTATTTTTCTAAATTATTCTGTATTATTACCTTAATTTTTAAAAGGTATGTGCAGTAGAGTGTTTTGCTATGAAATAAATAAATAAATTTATTTGGTGTTTATTGGAGTTCATGTAAACAAAATAATTTGGAGAACTTTCCATCAGAAAAGGTTTAAAATATTTAAAGCCAGAGTGGCCTCTAAATAAACACTTTTGGGCAGTAGGATTTACTGTGCATAATCTCTGGGAGGGGGTTGTTTTGTTTTCTGTTATTTACTGACTTTTAATTTGAGTGAATGATCCGTTGTTTGCTGACATGTGGATTACGTGTAGAGCAAGGCAGCTATGTGAGTATGGCCAAGGCTGAGTGAATGTATCAGGGGTAGGGGTGGGGCGATGGGCGGGACATGAAGTCTGTGGGCTGAGGAGTTTGGTCTCCAGCTTAGTGTGTGATGCGGAAACGTTTATGTATTTTACTCAGAGGCATAAGGTGAACGTATGTGAATTTTCAAAACTTTTTCTCACTTAAAGTTCTGATTTTGTCCCAATTTAGCCTACAGTGGGTATTTCCATGATTGTCTCTTCTCCATTGCTTGGGAAGTTGGCCCCAGTTGGAGGCAGAGCCGGTACACCACACCTCAGGATGCAACTTTCTTTTATCTACTGGTGTCCACCTCTCTGGTTAGATGGTGAACACTTAATGGTTTGGTTTTGTTTATACTGATTTGTACATCATATTGGTAAATAACTGAAATAATAAGAATGAACAGCGTCAGTCCCCTGGTTTCTTGATTAGATTTGTCTTAAAAAATATAAAATTAAGAAAATGCATTTGTAAAAATTACCTGGAATGGCTGAGTCAATTATGGCACGGTAACAGAATTATGGACATTTACATTAGATAATTCAGACAAGGAACCTACTTTGGATTTTGATCTGTATGGGAAATGACAACAAACAATAGAAAATGACTAACAACTTGCCAAAATGCCACTTGAATTTTGATAGTATATATCAAGTTAATTTTTAGCTTCTTTAAATTTTAGATATAAGAAAGAAACATTCATGAGCCAGGCTCTATAAATTCCTTTATTTATAAATTATTTTACATTTTTAAGTAAAAATCATTTATATCTTTCATAAGCATCTACCATGTCATTATACTCTTAAGTTCCTTCTACCACTAAGTGAATTTGGTGACATTACTCTCCCAATCCTCACCCATGTTCCTCATTCTAAACTGAGAATGAGGTAATACAAATGCTTTGTTAAAGTCACACAGTAGCACACTGTGGCCTGATTCAAAATAGGAATACATTTTCAACATGAATTACCTTTCAGTGTTCTGAGAATTTTATAAAATGTCATCATATCTTTTTCTTCAGTATGTGCTATACTTCCAAGATCCCTTAGACCCTTTTTTGAAAGAATTATCTCATATTAAGAAAATGTTTAATCTTTTATTATATGTAAAAATCCCAAAGAAAATGAGAATATGAAACTTCATCCAAAATTTATTTCTATTCTATTATTCTTACCCTACATCTAAGTAGACATAGAACATTTTGATCCTATAATCCAAATGGAGACCTTGCTTTACTATCTATTAAGAATCATTTCAAGCTTAATCATATGAAAATTAATCCTAGCGGTTAAGATAAGAGGTAGGCTCTAGGCAGCTTGGTCCCTTACGTGTCTGCCTTCCACTCAGGGCATCGTCCCAGGGACCTGGGATTGAATCTCTCATCAGTTTCCCTGCTCAGCAGGGAGCCTTCTTCCTCTTCCTCTGCTCCTCTGCCCTGCTCATGCTCTCTCTCAAATAAATAAATAAAATCTTTTTAAAAAAAGATAAAAGTATTACTTCACATGTTGAGAAGTTTTATAATTAAACTGAGGGTCTGTGATACTAAGACTTAAAAAATAAAGATGTATAGCCAACTATACAGATGGGCAGCAGCTGTTCTAGGACATCAAATAGTCCCAATCATATCTTGTTAGATTAATCTAAACATGGTCAGGCCTTTGTTCCTGTGTCACTGCCTGGTCTAGTTTGCCCTCCAGATACTCCTTTGGCTCCCATTCTCACTTCTTTAGTGGTGTCAACTACTCAAACGTCCCCTGATGAAAGATAATGTCCTTGATTACTTCCACTCCCATACACTATAGCCCTCTTTTCTGATTTATTTTAATCAAAGCCCTTATCACCACAAATATGTCACCTATTTTAATATCTATTATTTCTTTTCTATTTATCTTAGCTATGATTTCTTACCTATAATTATATATTATCTAATATCTACCTCCCTTCATGAGAATACAAGTTCCACAAGAGAAGGTTTTTGACATGGTTTGCTCATGAGAATCAGTGTCTGGCACAGAGTAAACAGCCTATAAATAATTGTTGACTGAATTGAATCCATGAAAAGGATGATGCAGATTCTACCAAACTTAGGTTATAGCACTAGGCCTGCCTCCAATCCATGGGTAATTATTGGCAAAAATCACCTTACAAGTTGGGGAAATTTCTAAGAAGGGGGATTTTGAAACCCAGTGTTTGGAAGAAAATTGCAAGAGTAAGGATAGAGGGGAGAGCATGACATCTGGATGCCCTTTTCAGCAGATCAATGAAATCTGAGTCTCAGAGAGGTGGGAGAATACTATAGACTCAAGGCACTGAGATCTTAAAATGTTAACTCAGAAGTACAGAGGGTCAATCTGCATCTATCTATCTATCTATCTATCTATCATCTATCTATCTAAAAATAAAGATGCAAGGAATGGAGTTTGTTTCCTAAGGCACCTCCAGAATAAAGACGAAGAGTGAAAGTAGAAAATACCTAGCAGACAGATAGCACACAAAGGCTAAAATATATAGTAGTATCTGATGAGAAAACTACTAGAATCTTCCAGAAATAAATGGCAATAAGGAAGTTTGTATGAGTTAGATGGCCTATGAGATATGAGTGTGCTATCTTATTGAGAACTGGGGTAAACAATGGAAGTATGACTGCATTTGAACTCGCAGAGTAATAAGGGGTACACAGTCAACCATAGAGAAACAACTGAAACAAGAGTGAAAATCATTTATACTTACTTATTAACCACTTCAGGCTATTAACTCCTCAGATACATTGAGATGAAAACAAATTATTCATTTCAACAAATATTTAATGAACCTGCTATGTAAGCTAGGTAGTGTATTAGGCACCAGGCATATGGAGATGAATAAAATAAATCTCTGCCTTTGACAAGTTAGGATCTCATCTCATCTCTCTCTCTACTCCAGTTTGGCAAATTCCGTAGTAGAAATAAATGGGAGTCTCTTCATCTTCATAGATCATGATGAATATATTGTAAGTATACAAATACTAGTTAATGGTTTAGTTTACATGCTAATGGGAGAAGAAAAATAACTTTCACACTTAAATAAAGAACTGACATGGAACTAATTGATGAAAAATAATTCAGGAAATACATTCTTTCCATAATAGTTTGGTCACAATCCCCAAACTGATAATGACACTCACTAATCCATTCATCCATGAACTCAGTTCCCATACACCACTAGTAGAATATGCACAGAAAATTTCTAAATACATATTGTGATTAAATTAACGGAATTTCACTCAATATTTACAAGATCAAGAGAACATTGGTGTTAGGTGGATACACTTTTTATAATTCAATCACAATATTAAATTGGAAAGATCAATTTGAAAATGCTTGGTGTAGCCATCTCTAACACTGGACAAGAAAGATGTCAGCTACAAGCAGAGGCCAGTACTATTATTCCTAGAATTTCAAAAGAATGAAGAACTCTGCTCTACCCTAGCAACTATGATATCTACAAGAACGTTCTAACCTAGGGTAAAAGAGAATGTCACTTCGCAAAGCCTAGACTTTGCCTTTCCACACCCACAGTGATACAAGATATGGTTATAAAGAAGTCCTCAATACACACTGTTTCCTGATGATGATTGTGAAGGTCTCTCTCTCTCTCTCTTTCTAAATAATTGAATCCTTAGGATGGAATAGTACAGGTAAAAATAGTATCTACATTTCTGTGATAGAACTAGAGGAAAGGAAAGAAAATAAGTTACAGAAAAAGGAATAGAGGGAGAAACGGAGGAAGACATATCACCAGATAATGAAGCCCAAAGTTTTTGACTATTAATCTAGAGAGTATACTGTGGTCAAGGCCACCTCAAGTAATCCTGAGACATCTGGGAAGAAGTAGGATAGAATGAAGCTTATTCTTTTCTCAGAATTGTATTAAGCTTTGTGCTTCCTTCCTCATAGCTGACCACTAAACTTTCTCAAGGCTCTATCTTCCTATATCGCATATATATCTTCCTTTATCCTAATGATGACACAGTCTCTTGTTGACTCTTCCCTTTGCAGTGACTCTGCAAGCCCCGTCCCATTGTTTCTCCACTGCCAACCAAATGAACCAGAATTTGCTGAAGAGAAGCCCAAGAATTGGTATGTTAAAAACTCCTAAGGAGATAATTTTTATTTTTAGTTAACATTCTGGACTGAATATTTGCAACCCCCCGAATTCATATTAGTTGACACTCCAACCTCTAATGTTTTAGTATTTGGAGATAGGGCCTTTGGGAGATAATTAGGATGAGATGAGGTCATGACAGTGGGGCCCTCTTGATGGGATTCTGCCAGTATAAAAAGAAACACCAGAAAGCATTCTTTTCCTCCTTTTCCCATTGAGTGTACCAAAAGGTCACGGGAACACTTAGTGAGACGGCAACTATTTTCAAGCCAGGAGAAGAAGACTCACAATGAGACCTACATTGCTTCCACCTTAATCTTTAACTTCCTAGCTTCTAGAACGGCAAGAAATGAATTACTGTTGTTTAAGCGCCCCAGCCTATGATATTTTGTTATGGCAGCCAGAGCCGACTAAGACAGGCCAGTTCAATACAGCTTTACTCCCTGGGCTGGCAGGTCTTCCTGTGCGTTATCTGGAAACTCCTATTAAAATTTAGCATCTGGGTTTCACCTTGAGAGGTGTCTTCCATAAAGTTTACTATTAGAATAGTCCTTATTTGGATACTCTAAGTGATAGTATGTTTTATGGAGGTTTGAAGGGCAGGAAACAATAGTTGAATTTATCCACATGGCAATTTTCTACAAAGGAATCTTCTATTTTTTCGCTGAAGAAAATGGCTCTATTTGCATAGTGGTTTTCAGAAGGCTATTGAATTTCTTGCTGGAGACTTTTATTGGAACCATTTAAAGCATCTTTTGGGAATGGATATAAATAAGAAAAAGGAAAGTAGGCAAGTTTCCCTTTCACATTATTTTTTCCTTTCGGATGTTTGGTTCAGGGAAGAATTCAAGTACCAAAATGTATGGGGAAAAATGGAATCTTTTGTGATTCTAGGCCTTGTCATCTTAAAATATGTATAAAAGGAAAGTATGTCAAGTGCATAGGTTTTTATTGATCTTGTTCATTAATGTGTCCCAGTGTTTAGAACAGTTCCTCACTCATTGTAGGTGTTCCAGAAATATTTGCTGAAAGAATGAAGTAAGGAATAAATGGGTAGATGAGGAAGACCCCTTGGGATATGCCTCTCAGCTATATAGATGGTCACAGTGGCAAGCTCTTCAATGAGTGAGGGGTAAAGCAAATGTGACACAAAGCAACTGATAAATTTAAATAATGGATATGCAGGTGTTCACTTTACTTTTCTTTCAGCTATTCTGAAGATTTAAAAATGGTACAAAAATAAAGAGTTGGAGAAAAACATGATAGAATAATTGATACATATTCCCATCCCTGTCTCTGTTGACCTGGTCCCATTTGCTTCCATAGATTTTTATTATTTTCTTGTGTATCATTTGAGAAAACTTTAATGCAGATACAAGCACATATGCATACATATTCTTATTTCCCCTTTCTTATGTAAAAGACAACATACTAAGTAGTTTTGTTGTGTTCTTCCCTCATTTCTCCTCTCTTTTCCCCCCTTCTCATTCTCACTCTTTTTTTCTCCTTCATTCTTGGTTTAATAAATCCTGATACATATTTCATGTAAGCGCAAAGAGGGGTTTCTTATTCTGTATTTAGCAAAATAATTCATAGAGTGATTATGTCACCAATCACTGGTTAAAAAAATCATACAATTAATAATTTCATTATATACTAAATTCTTATACATACATGTATACATAAATATGTGATATGATACTATTTAATAATTGAGATTTTATATAATATGTTTTAAAATCTGGTAAGATCATTTCTCCTTTATTTTTTTTTTCTTTTCTAGACTTTTCCTCAATATTCTTGATTGGTTATTTTTTTCATATCAACTTGAGAAGTAACCTAGTCTCAGGGAAGCAACTTATATGTAGATGGTGGATAGGCTGATTGATAGATTAAGTTTTTCAGAGAACATTTTACATTAAATTTATAAATAAACATTGGAAGAATTGTCCTATTTCTGTTGTCATTATTTTTAAAAACATGTTATATCTTTCCATTTGTTTTATGTATTTTTCAAATTCTTGATCAAGCATCATTTGTTGCTCTGAGAATATACAGCTGAATCCCAACATAGTTTTTTCCCCATTTCCTCATCCTGTTTATTTGTTACCATTTGTTCTATCATTTTAAGTGTCATGTGATTAAATTATTCCTTTTTATGATTATCCCCCTGACAGTAATTCTCATTAGAGAAGGAGTCATGGATTTCATATGAGGAACTCAATGTGTATTTGTTGGAATGAAGAAAACTATGAAGTATACTTTCTCATTATTCCCACGTGATAGTTTTCTAAGGTAAGATTTAGAGACTTGTGACTTGTATAGTCTTAAAATGACCTCACTATTCAGTGAAGCTTATTCTTAGATGAAGACTCTCTGATTTAAAATCCTATATTCTTCCATACCCTAAGCTATTTAAAGGGAAAGTTACATGCTAAAATGTTATGGTTTTTCAATTTTATGTTTTTCTACCTCTAGAAAAATTAGCATTGCCACACAAAATTGTTGTGATAACATGAAATCTAAAGACACCTCTAAGTGATGAAATGTTATGCTACAGCATCAGGAAAAGAGGTACGCTTAGCCATTTGATCTTCCTGCTAAGGCTAAGTTACATCATCATCATCATCATCATCATAGAAATGAAGCATTATGTATCAGATTTTGACTCAATATTCTAACATGATTTCATTAAACTTGTCAACATTGGTATTATCATAATGCTTTTATGGATGAGGAAACTGAGGCTGAGAGAATTCAAGCAACTTGTCAAAGTTCCCAGGATTGGTTGGGGCAGAAGCAGAAGTCAAATCCAGATTACCTTCAAACTCAAGCTCTTTCTGCTGAGATGCTTTCCACAGAGGCGGCATATACTCTATCCATGTCTAAATTTTGCAGTCAAGGATATTTCCTTGGAATCTCCAATTTCCATCAAGCTAAGATGGATCTGGAACAAGGTAGTATGTCAAAAAAAAAAAAAAAAAAAAAGAATGCCCTCTCCTGTTGGTAAAGTATTCAGTGTCACTATTTATTTTTAACCAAATGCCCCTTGGAGTTTTTAGTATTTCTTCTCTGTGAAAAAACATTTGCATATCCTGTAGCTGAAAAAGTCAATTAGTAATTCATGAGTAATTTAGGAAATGCTGGCTATAAACTTGTAGATATTTACATAGTTCCCATAAATTATAGTCAAAAACTATAATTTGTTCAATTGGAATTCTGCTAAAAGCTTGCATTTACATAGGATATCCAAATGCCAAATGTTGACATGCATTTTTAAAACCAACATATTGGGGCTGTTTCCTCATATGATTTAAATTAAATGCATACCCCATACCAGAAGCAATAAGTTTTGTCTTCTTCTATCCAGGGGGAAAAAAAGACAAAAAGTATTTGTGCAGAGTTAGAGGCAAGCACATGGTAGAAATAACTGCAAACCTATAAAGATGGCAGAAGCAAGAAATGTTTAGCAAACATAAACTGTCTGAGTAGCATATATAATGCAAATATTTATTACAGAAATGGAATGTATAGAACACTTTACAGAAATAGCTATCGGAATAAAATTATAAACAAATTGATAAAACTAAAGTGAAGGTGTAGTCAGGAAAAGATGGCATTTTCTGAGTGGAGAATATTGTGAGAAGTGGAGGCTTATGTTGGGAATCAAGGAATGAACTTTGGATAGGTGCAGGTGGATCCCTAGCAAATGCTCACAGAGCGATATCTGAGTAATCCATTAGATAATACGACACTGAATTGCAGGAAGAAGTTGGGCTATAGAGGTAAATGGGAAATCATTACCATATAACAATACTTAAACTCCTTAGAAAAACAGACATGGTGCTAGATGAAACTTCTTGGGGGTCATTTCCAAATATATCATTCCTGATGTAGATGGAAAAGAATGGTGTATCCAGGATGAAATCCTATGGTTTTCTAACATTTTCTAACATTCAGACCTGGAATCAATGAAAAGGAACCCACAAAGTACACTGTAAGGAGTTGTAAGTAAAGCAGAATATGGGACAACAGAAAATGGTGACTTAGAGCTATATGAAGAAGGAATCTAATGAAGAAGAGTTGGTTAATTATATGAAACCTTATAAAAGCAAAGTAAGATAAGGACCAAAAACTGTCTGTTGTATTTAGCATCAAAGAGGTCATTGATAATGTTCATCAAAGGTATTCCAGTAGAATCATGGGTATGACAGCTCAGTGGAATGGGTTCCAGAGAAACTGAGGGGGGAGACAATAGGGAAAAGAGCTGTCAGCTCTTTTGAGGAATTTGTAAAGTGGAGCAGAGAAGTGAGGTCTTCGGGGAGGGAATTTGAGTCTGAGGAGAATTTTTTAAAGATGGGAAACAGGATGACTCATGTCTTTGTGATATAAATGATAAAATAAAGACAAAAATACTACTGAAACAGAAGACAGAGGAAACTAAAGTGTGAGAAGAGGTGAGAGGAGGTAAGATTCAGTGAAGAGGTCAAGGAGTTGGCCTGAGGGAGGAGCACAGTCTGTTGACCAAATAAAGAAGAATTTTCTAGCTTGACTTAGTGATAATAACTGCTCTTGTCTGATTTCTGAGGACCTCATGGCTTCTGAAAAAAATGTGGCATTAATCTCTAAATATAATAGTGACCTTCACTATATGTTGAGTAGATCAAACATGCAATGGCTAATGTGAGTGAGCCTAGTGGAAATACATGTGGTATTAAGCAGCAAAAATTTATCTTCAACAATAAAATATCAAACCCATAGCTTTCGTTCACAAATAATTTTGAGAATTGTTTTGAATTCATTTGAACTGAACTCTTTTTACAGGGCTAAATATGATGGTAAGGGTTTCTTTCTTATTCAACAAACTTCTATTGAAAATATATAAAGATGGGTAATATATAGTCTTTGCTTTTAAGGGGCCAGTAAGGAGAGTGTCAAAGAGAATTAGCAATTATAGTTCAGTATGGTTAGTGCAATGATAGAAGTTAATGCACATGGGAATACAGGAATATAGAGGAGAAGTAAATCATTAATGAGATAGAGCAGGATAAATAAATACCTCCCCTATACAGATGTGTAACCAAAGTTTTGAAGGAGGATTTGATAACAACATGAACTGTGAATAGTAGCAGAAGCAAGACAGTCCAGAATAAGGGAACAGAACAAAGGTGAGAAACAGCCTGAGGGCATTAGGCCAAGGGATCTGAATGCTGCTGCATGCCTCCTCTCCTGTCATGTGAGTTAGTACAATTATAATTACTGTTACACTGCACTACCAAACCTCCAGTTTGGTAGTTACCAACTGTAACTTTATTGTAAATATATGTATGAACTGTGAATTAACATTCACAGTCCATTAATTTATCATTATATTACAATCCAGAAGATATACTATGAAGTATAAAACCCGTGTAAAAAAAATCCTCTTTCAATTTCACAGTAATTCTTATGTATATGTTATTAGGAATACGTCAATGTTTATCATTGGTTCTCTTTCATAAAATAATTTCTTATTTTAGTGGTTCCAGATAGGATCTATTCAGTTTGACACACATTTTAACTGTTAAATGTTATTTTTCTATTAAAATTCATAAAGTCAAGGAAAACTTCAATTCAATACAAGTTAAATGCCTTACCTCCCACCTGCCATCTGCACAAAGCATATAATTTCCCTAAAATTATGCAAAAATTAGCTAATTAAGATTTAATTTGCTAATCCTTGCTCAGTTAAACTAGTGACATATGCAAATTGCCTGCTGAGCCCTTTAAAATTTTTGAAGCAAATGATAAACAAGATTTCTTTTGAGTTTAAAAAAAATGTAAAGAATCTGGTGATTGACACAACATAGCAGTAGATAGTTGCATAAATACTTACTATAGTTTTATTAGAAGCACAAATTGGCATATTCATAAAAAGCTGATGAAATGCTTGTATAGGCATGTTAATTACAATGTCTCAAGAATCATAAAGGCATTAGAACAAGAAGAAATTAACAGTGTGGACCTCCATAAAGAAAATATATTCCCGTCCTTATTTATACAATTAGGGAAATTTTCATGGTTTTTCTTTTTTTTTTTTTTTATTTTCAGTGTAACAGTATTCATTGTTTTTGCACCACACCCAGTGCTCCATGCAATACGTGCCATGGTTTTTCTAAAACACTCGTTCACTGCTTTTCACTTTTGAAAAAATCCTCTTCAATGAGAAACAGAATCTTTACTATATTTTGGGGGGAATTACTTGTAATGACTTAGCATTGATTTTTCTTAAGAAAGGGTCAGTGAATGTCCAAACAATTCCTTAAGTCAATATGGTATGTGAATATTTTCTAGACTCCAAAACTCTAGTTGTCTTATTGAATCATTCAGTGTTAAGGAAGCTATGTTGGTGTTGTATAGAAATGGATCAACCAACAGGAAAGATAAGGTGTGGGTGAATAAGTGTGTTGTGTGATATATGAGTATATGAATAGTTGATTTTTCAAATAGTTATAACAGAGAGGAGGACTAGCAGATCCACATTAAGTACATCCTAAAAAATCCTTTAAAAAAATTTGTCTGTTGGCAAATGGTATTTCTCCTTGTACTATAACATGATGCAATATCAATTTAAATAGTTGAATATTATATATTTGAGGATCCCTAAAATGATATGAAAAATTCTCATTTGTTTATTTTATAATGCAAAACAAACACTCTGCTGGGTCTTTTACCTATATTGTTTAGGAACATCTAGGACATGTGATCTCTGGAATTATAAGATAACACATGTGTACTGTTTTAAGCAACTACATTTATTGCAGTTTGTTATAGCAGCAATAGGAAATTAATAAA
The DNA here is from genome assembly GCF_963455335.1 of Martes martes. Classification (NCBI taxonomy): domain Eukaryota; kingdom Metazoa; phylum Chordata; class Mammalia; order Carnivora; family Mustelidae; genus Martes; species Martes martes. Next base: position 66,248,347 of record NC_137898.1, read on the forward strand.
GCTACTTATTATTATCATTACTGATACTATCTACAGAGAACACTTATTTTGCAGCTGACCTGGGAAATGAAATGATTATCTCTAGAGATGTCTGGATGTCTGGTTTTGACTATTGGCTAAATAAAGGGCAATGAGATTGATCAGGTGCTTGTTAGAGTTTGAAACTCCCTTGGGGACCAGCAGGGTCAGTTTGTTACTGATGGCTTCACTTAGCACAAGTGATTAGACAATCTGGCTTGGCTATGTGACCAAAGGGGAAAAAAGACCCCACTGGAAATTCTTCCTTGAATTTTCTTGAAGTCAAGATTCACAGAACAGTTCCTGGTGATTTAGTCTAGAGACAAAGGGTTTCCATGTGTGAATCAGGATCCTTGGAAGCTTAAACTTGAATGTGTTTCTACCAATAATGCTCACCTATACTATCTTCTCTTACTGTACATATCCTTTGCCTTTAAATGAAAGCCTTGTGTATATATGCTTGGTAGAGTCTTGTAGGTTCTTTCAAATATCCAAACTTGATAAGTTATTACATTATTATTTCACATGTTTTTAACATTTTAACACTTAACATGCTTTCTAAATTAGGCTTTAGAAATGGCATCCATACCCTCAGATATCCAGGAATCCCTGTAAACTCTTGTTACAGGGATTCTTGGATATTTTCAAGAAATTTGTTATACAAGGTCTTATTAATTACACTAGGATATCACTCTACAATTTTGTTTTTTAAATGTTTACAGCCCCCCCCCAATTATTGTGAATGTACTAATCACTGAACATTGTGTTAAGCAACCTGCAAGGGAAATGACTGAATTCATCTTACACAGATACACACACACACACACACACACATACACACAGATGCACACACAAACTATACATAATCTCAAAAGATACGGCTTTTAGCATCATTTGCATCATTGACTAATAGTTCATAAATGGATATTTCTTTAGAATGCTCATTAGAATGCTTGAGAGGACTCTCAAAACAATCGCCAATGTGGCAGATTAGCAAACATGCAAAGAGCCCACTTGCTATGAAGTGCATTTCATGTTAAAGCAGCAGAAGGTAATCATCCAGAAATTAATCCTTTTCATGTTGTGACCCATATAACTATGAAGCAAAATGTGATCTTGACATTAGGAATTAGAGTTACTTGCAATCAGGCAGGAGTAATGCTATTCACGTGACACCATTTTGTGAGGTTTCAATTAGTTCACACAATAGGGGGCTTTATGATGATAGAAGCACAAGTCAAACCAGTATCAAGGGGTTGTCAAAACAATGTTATTTCCATGAATCAGTCAACCATTCCCGTTTTGCTCATCATTGAGTTTAGATGTAGGTCTCAAGAGTTGGTTAATATGGAGTCTTGTGGAGGTTTGGATCTTGGATATTGAAGTCAGGTGATCTTCATTTTTTTAAACTTCCTCCTGTAACACCTGCTTCTTTTATTATGTGATAATGATGAAGGCAAAACGAATCTCTGCAGGATTAATGATTTGAGGAAGGGAAGTGCAAGCACAAGAGGAAGTTGCTAGCTATCAGCCCTCAGTGACCTGAAAAATATACCTGAGTTAAACTGATGGTAAAAATAAAAGAGACAAAACAAACTTCCACCTTACATTCATTTAAAAAAGTCTTATACATTAAATGATCAACCAGCTTAACTATACTAGATGTTAAATATGCTATGCCAATTACAGAAATTAATTTATTTATTCATCCACATAACAAAAAAGCTAACTCTTTGCTATATGTCAGGCATTGTGTTGGATTGTACTAACACAAATGGAATAATAATGCTATTATAGAGTCTCAAGACTACTGTATAGGATAGGTTCTAGAATACTACCTAGAAGTAGAATTATCTTTTCACTGAGTTTATATCTTTAATTTAAAAAAAATTTAAAAATAAGTGTTAGAAATCACATACGTATATGAGTATATATGAAAGCATCACTTATAGAAACAAATGCAATTATAATAAGTGAAAAGCTAATTAATGACATAACCTATAATGGAATATTACACAGCCATTAAAAACCATGTTGTTCAAGAGAACCAGTAACATAAAAAGTCCTCGAGATTATACATTCAATGTAGAATCAGCATATCAAATAAAATACACATTATGAATCAAATTGTGATAGAAAATATGTGACTATTAAAAAAGACCTGGAATAAAACAAATAGCAGTAATTCCAGTGGTCAAGATTTTGAAAAGCAATTTGTCATGTGGTATAAGAATCTTTAAATAGGGTCATATTACTGGACCCAGTAATTTTATCTCATCAAGGTATTATATATAATTTTTGAAAATCAAAAAAATCTGAGTGTCTTTGATGATAAGTAGAAATTTATATAGATATTCAAAACAACTAAAGAATAATTTTAAGGATATGAGAAATACTTGACACAATGGTAACTGAAACCATCAGGATGTTTTCAACCATGTGAATATACACAAGCATGTTAGTAGTATAACTTTGAAGCTGTTACCAAAGATTCAAACATAACCTTAATAGCTGCAGAATCGAAATGGGTATCATTTTAGCATCTAGGAAGACAGCGAGACCTTCTAATAGACAAGATGGCTCAAGACAATTTTGTCATTTTTTAATTATTTAGATAGGAGGAAGATAGTTTAGTATCTTAGCCAAAAAAATTCAAAAAGGAAACAAGATATTTGGCAGACTGAGGAGTTTGGAAGCTTTCTGTGTAGATCATGGTCTTGAACTATGTAAATTTTGAGGATTGTAAAACAAACCCCTCTTTATCACGAAGTCTTGACACAAACTATATACAGGATTCAGTGTATTTCAGCAAAGGATTCAGCACAAATTAAGTTAGAGCTCCAGGGAAACTCAGCCCATCATGCAAACTCTGCCTCCTGAGAAGACTGTCCATTAATTAGGATACACAATTATTTTATTAGTGAGTGAATGTTAATTTTCAAGAATAGGAAAATGAAATTTATACAGTAAGTACTTTGATCTTAAGAAAAAAAAGGATAGATATTTTGCATTTTAAAGGTTTGTAATGTTCAAGATAATCTGACCTACTGGAGTAATACTAAGCTTTCTGAAGCCAAATCACCATGTACAGTTGAGTAACTTAGTTATGATTTTTGGTGGAAGACTTTCTAAATTTGTATAAAACCTTGGAACATGAAATGCCTCATATCTGTGAATTTAACATATTAGATTTAAGTGCTTTGGAAGGTTTTCTTTTATTATTATTATTAAAATATAAAATTGAAGTACTTAAAAATGGAAATCAAGCACATAAATTCACAATTATAGTATAAAATAATTGAAGGAGCTTGAGGAACTTTGTATTTGGGACCAAATATTATTAGACACCCTACAACTGAATTTTTAAGATATTTCAGATTATATATTTGTCAAATGTTGGCAAAATGAATGTAATGCTTAATGGAGAGCTATTTTTCTAATTATAATATTAGTAGCAATCAATAATTTCAAAATTGTACCTCTGAATGAACATATTTTCTAGGCACCTATAACTGCTACTGAGAATATTCGATAGCTACATTAACAATATGATATGCATACAAATAATAAATCTGAAAGAAAATATTCCAGAATATTTACAGTATTACTCTCCATTTCATGCAATTATATATTTTTATATTTTCTCAATTTCCTTTTTTTTAATTTTTTTTTTTTTTTAATTTGAGGGGAGAGAGAGAGCTCATGCAAGAGCAGGGGGAACAGCAGACAGAGAGAATTAGACTCCCTGCTTAGCAAGAAGCTGATGATGGGCTTAATCCCAGGACCCTGGGATCATGACCCAAGCCAAAGGCAGATGCTTAACTGACTGAGCCACGCTGGTACCCCTATTTTCTCAATTTTTCTACAGTAAACATATAACATGTTATAACTGAAAAATATTAAAGATTAATCTTTTTGTGAGATTGAACTGTGATTTGCCTCTTTCTCCTAAAAACAAACATAGCATCCAACCTCTAAAATTAAAAAAGTTTAAAAATTAGAATGTAAATTCTTTGTAATTTTGAGATTAACATATTAATTATCTTGCTGGTTCAAACATCAAGTTACAATTGTCAAAAAATAACAATAAAATATACTGTTATTTAAATAAATTTATATAAAGATGTGAAGCTATTTTGTTATGGACTTGGATCATGAAAAAAAAAATTCCTTGTTCACAAGAAGTAGGCTCTTGCCTGGATTCAGAAAATCTAATTGCAAGTTACCAATTCTGCAACCACTTCACTTGACCACAGTGTGACTCTGGACGAATGACTGGGCTCTCCTTGCTTCTTCCTGAGCAAAATGGGAATAACACTACCACTTCACAGGATTATTATAAATACTTAAAAAAAAGTAAAAATGAATATGCTATTTAAACTATAAAATCCTATACCAGTGGAAAGTTTTTATTTTCTTCTTACAGTCTTTATAGAAATATCATGATAGCAAACACATTTTTTGTCTTCATGAAACTTAAAATTTAGCCAGACATTATAGAGTGTATTAAACCAGCCCCTATAGTGAACAAATTCTTCAACCAAAAAAAAGCATTCTGATGAAGAAAACAGACAAGAGTGTGAATGAATAGGTCATATGAATAGGAAGAATATGAAAGAGAATAAACTGATGTTGTGAAAAATAAAGACTGCTTTGCTTAAAATGCCATAGGCTAAGTACTGTGATAAACAGGTGAAATGTACCATTAACAGCAGCATATAACCTAGTGTGAGAAGTGACAGCATAGAGATGAATATATACTGATTGCCGGTGGGGTTTGTAGGTATTTCAGAAGGATTATAGAGAACTTCACAGTGATGTTTGATCAGGGTTTTGAAGAATGAGCAGAAGCTTCATCAGGCAAAAAAGAGGAAAAAAGGTTACCTTAGGTAAAGGGAACACCACTTTTATAGGTGGAGCTGTAGGACATTTCTCGGAGAATCTGAGAATGCTTTAAACATTTCTCCACCACTGGATACTGGGCAAAGTTCTATCATATCTTTTGCAACATTAGAGGGCAGATATATTTCAGGAAGCATAGGGAAGCATTGGATTGATATTATACACCTCAACATCTCCGTTTTGTGGTTATGCTTTTTTTTTCTGTTGTATATAAATGTGCTTCTCTGTGCATTAAAATGTTAATTGCAATCAATACACGTAAGCAGGGATGCTCTGAAGGTTATGCTGGTTTTCAGGCAAATATGTTTTTTCCCTTCAAGTGTACACCAATTGAAAGAAAAAATAATGCTTTTAATAAAAATAATGCTTTTAATAATGCTTTTAAATAAATTATGACAAGTCAAAGACTCAAATCTCAGATTGATGGCAAACTTTCCCATAACAAAACATGATAACTGCATGGTCTCAGGTAACAAATTCCAAGATTACACTGCTTCATTTGCCTTTTGTAGTAGTTTGATTCTTTTTCCTTTGGTGTTTTCTTTAACAGTTTATAGCATAGGCAGAACTGTCTAATAGTGCTTGGAATTCCCTAGACATCAATTAGAAGAAAGAGAATCATTGTTCCTGGCAGGTGTACAATTGCACTGACACTTAAAATCACTTACTAACTCATCTAAAAAATAAATCCCCCAAACTAACCTTTGGGAAGAAGTCAACCAAGATTTGATATTTTTAATTCTATTGCCAATAGCAGCAATTTCATTTCTTTCTGCATAATGAAATAATTACTTGCTCACCTACAGACTCTTACATTTCCCTTGGGAGCAACGATAGAAGGAAAGAAGTGCAAATTATTTGACTAAGATTTTAAAATATTAATGTTTCAGGAGGATTAAGTAGTGTCAAATAATAATTTCACCTCAAAGAACAAGATAGTCTGGGGAAGGAGTAGGGAGAGAGACTACTGAGGTAATTAGAATCAATGTTCAGTTTTCACAGGGTGAAGGTATCAAGTGATTTTATGTATGTGTGTTTTGTTTTTGCTCCCAAGTTTATTGAGATGTAATCTAAATAAAATTCACCTATTTAACCTGCACAATTCAATGTTCTTTAGGTATATTCACATTGTTGTGCAACCATCACCAGAATCTAATTGTTAGAACACTTTTGTTCCCCCTTAAATAAGCCCATGCCCATCTATAGTCACACCGCATTCCCCATTCCTCCACAACCTTAAGCAACAACTAATGTACTTTTTGTAGATTACTATGTGAAAAAATGTCATTTTTTGAAAAGACTGTGAGGTATAAGTCCAATGTCATTCTTTTGCATACAGTAATGCAGGTGTCTTTGTATCATTTGTGGAAAAGAAAAATTCATTCCCTACTGAATGAACTTGGTACCCTTATTGAAAAACTATTGATCATAAGAATATAGGTTTATTTTTGGACTCACAATTATATTCTTTCTTCATATCTTTGTTCTAGTATCACACCACTATTACCTTAGCTTTGTCATAAGCTGAAATCAGAAACAAGAGTCCTTCCACTTCATTCTCCTTTGTCAAGAATGTTTTAGTAATTATGAATAACTTGCATTTCCATATAAATTTTAGGATTATCTTGCCAATTTCTGCAAAAAAATTAAGTGGGATTCCAATAGAGATTTTGTTAATCTGTAACTCAATTTGGGAGGTATTGTTCCTTTAACAATAGTAAACTCCTGGGGTGCTTGGGTGGCTCAGTGGGTTAAGCCTCTGCCTTCAGCTCAGGTCATGATCTCAGGTCTTGGGATCGAGCCCAATGTTGTGCTCTCTGCTCGGTGGGGAGCCCACCGCCTGCCTCTGCCTACTTGTAATCTCTCTGTCACATAAATAAATAAAATCTTAAAAAAAAACCAAAAAACAAAAGTGAACTCTTGATCTGTGAACATGGAATATTTTCCCATTTATGTCAATCTTCTTTATTGTCTATGAAAAATGTTTTATAGTTTTCAGTATATAAGTCTTGCACTTATTTTGTTAAACTTATTTGTAATTTTTTGGATATTATTATAGATGGTTTTTTTTTTTGTTTTGCTTTCAGAGTATTCACTGCCAATTTACAGAAATACAAGTATTTGTGTATGCTGATCATATATCCTGTAACTGTTGAGATTTTAATAGCTCTAAACATTTTCTATTTGATTACTTAGGATTTTTTTTCTGTTCAAAATCACATCACCTTTAAATAAAGATAGCTTTGGGGCATCTGGGTGGCTCAGTTTATTAAGCTTATGACTCTGGATTTCAGCTTAGGTCATGATCAGGGTTGTGAGGTTAAGTCCACGTGGGGCTCTGTGCTGGGTTTGGAGCCTACATAAGATTCTCTCCCTCTTCCCCTCCCACCTCCCTGTCAACAAACAAACAAACAAACAAACGGAGATAACTCTAATCCTTCCTTTGAAATCTGTATTCCTCTTATTTAATTTTCTTAATTGTCTTGGCTAGAACTTTCATTAAAATAGTCAACACAAATAAGCAGAGTTGGCTTTTTTCCTCTCGTCCTTGATTCCTAATGTCAGCAGGAAAGGATTTAGCCTTTTAACATTAAGTAAAATGTTAATTGTGGGGTTTTTGTAGATATTTTTTAACAAGTTGATTAAATTCTCTTCTTTTTTTTTAAATTTATTTATTTGTTAGAGAGAGAGTGAGCAAGCACAGGCAGACAAAGTGGTAGGCAGAGGCAGAGGGAGAAGCAGGCTCCCCGCCGAGCAAGGAGCCCGATGTGGGACTCGATCCCAGGATGCTGGGATCATGACCTGAGCTGAAGGCAGCCGCTTAACCAACTGAGCCACCCAGGTGTCCCTTAAATTCTCTTCTATTCCTAGTTTGTTAAGTATTTTTATTGTAAAACAATATTGAGTTATGTTAGATATTTTTACTGTGTTCATTGTGATAATCACATGATTTCTATCCTTTATTCTATTGATATGATGTATTACATCAATTGATTCAACTGATTTTCAGATGTTAAGCCAACCTGGCATCCTAGAATAAATCTTTCTTGGCTTTGGTATATAATTCTTCTTATACATTGCTGGATTCACTTTGCTAGTATTTGATTGATTTTTTTGCATCTATATTCATAAGGGGTATTAGTTGGTATTCCTCTTTTGTTGTGATGTCTTTGGTCTCAGGGGAACTTTGGAATTGAGGTTGCTTAACTGACTGAGCCATCCAGGTGTCCCATTCCTGATTTTAGTAATTTGGGGCTTCTCTCTTTTATTCTGGGGCAGTCTGACCAAATGTTTGTCAAATTTCTTCATCATCTCAAAGAATCAAATTTTTGGGGTATTGGTGGAAGATGGCGGAGAAGTAGCAGGCTGAGACTCCATCAGGTAGCAGGAGATCAGCTAGATAGCTTATCAAACCATTGCAAACACCTACAAATCCAACAGGAGATTGAAGAGAAGAAGAACAGCAATTCTAGAAACAGAAAATCAACCACTTTCTGAAAAGTAGGACCAGTGGAGAAATGAATCCAAAGTGATGGGAAGACAGACCGTGGCGGGAGGGGCCGGCTCCCAGCAAGTGGCGGAGTAATGGAGCACTAAATCAGGACTTTTAAAAGTCTGCTCCATGGAGGGATATCACTCTGGAGGCTAAACCAGGGGGAAGCCCTTGCGGGGTCAGCATAACCCCAGGTCCCGCGGGGTAACAGAAGGACCAGGGGTGTCTGAGTGTCACAGAGCTTGCAGGTATTAGACAGGGGAAACTGGCTACAGAGACAGAGCCGAGGAGTGAGCTCTCAGTTCGGGGTTACCTTGAACTGGTCGCAGGCTGGATGGGTTCCGAGCGCTGCCAGAGGCCAGGGAGACGGGAGTGATTGGGCTCTTTTCTCTGAGGGCGCACTGAGGAGTGGTGCCCCGAGCTCTCGGGTCCTCCAGGCCAGAGACTAGGAGGCTGCAATTTTCATTCCCGTCCTCTGGAACTCTACGGAACCGTTCTGGGGACAAAAGCTCCTGAAAGCGAACCTGAGCAGATTACTTAGCCCGGCCAATGGTAAGGGTGGTGCAATTCCACCTCAGGCAAAGACACTTGAGAATCACTACAACAGGCCCCTCCCCCAGAAGATCAACAAGAAATCCAGCCAAGACCAAGTTCACCGACCAAGGACAGCAGCAGAATTCCAGAGGAGGAGAAAGCAAAGCACAGAACTCATGGCTTTCTCCCCATGATTCTTTATCCTTGCAGTTAATTTAATTATTTTTAATTTAATTTTTTTCTTCTGCTAAAATTTTTTTAAGTTTTACCCTTTTCTTTTTTAACACTTATTAACTAGTTTATCTAATATATAGGTATATTTTTCTTTTTTATATTTTTTCGTTATTTGTTTTCTTTTTTTAATTTTTTTTTCCTGAACTATTTTTATCCCCTTTCTCCCCCCCATGATTTGGGGTCTCTTCTGATTTGGTTAAAGTGCATTTTCCTGGGGTCTTTGCCACCCTTTCAGTATTTTCTTTGCTCCTTCATATACTCTTATCTGGACAAAATGACAAGGCAGAAAAACTCACCACAAAAAAAAAGAACAAGAGGCAGTACCAAAGGCTAGGGACCTAATCAATACAGACATTGGTCATATGTCAGATCTAGAGTTCAGAATGATGATTCTCAAGGTTGTAGCTGGCCTCGAAAAAGGTATGGAAGATATTAGAGAAACCCTCTCTGGAGAGATAAAAGACCTTTCTGGAGAAATAAAAGAACTAAAATCTAACCAAGTTGAAATAAAAAAAGCTATTAATGAGGTGCAATAAAAAAATGGAGGCTCTGTCAGGATATAAAGTCAATGCACAGAAATCAGTCGCATTTCTTTACACTAACAACAAGACAGAAGAAAGAGAAATTGAGGAGTCAGTCCCATTTACAATCGTACCCAAAACCATAAGATACCTAGGAATAAATCTAACCAAAGAGGTAAAGAATCTATACTCAGAAAACTATAAAGTACTCATGAAAGAAATTGAGGAAGACACAAAGAAATGGAAAAATATTCCATGCTCATGGATTGGAAGAACAAATATTGTGAAAATGTCTATTTTACCTAAAGCAATCTACACATTTAATGCAATCCCTATCAAAATCCCATCCATTTTTTTTAAAGAAATAGAACAAATAATCCTAAAATTTATATGGAACCAGAAAAGACCTCGAATAGCCAAAGGAATATTGAAAAAGAAAGCCAAAGTCGGTGGTATCACAATTCCAGACTTCAAGCTCTATTACAAAGCTGTCATCATCAAGACAGTATGGTACTGGCACAAAAACAGACATATAGACCAATGGAACAGAATAGAGAGCCCAGAAATAGACCCTCAACTCTATGGTCAACTAATCTTCGACAAAACAGGAAAGAACGTCCAATGGAAAAAAGACAGCCTCTTCAACAAATGGTGCTGGGAAAATTGGACAGCCACATGCAGAAACATGAAATTGGACTATTTCCTTACACCACACACGAAAATAGACTCAAAGTGGATGAAGGACCTCAATGTGCGAAAGGAATCTATCAAAATCCTTGAGGACAATGCAGGCAGCAACCTCTTTGACCTCCACCGCAGCAACTTCTTCCTAGGAACATCGCCAAAGGCAACAGAAGCAAGGGCAAAAATGAACTATTGGGATTTCATCAAGATCAAAAGCTTTTGCACAGCAAAGGAAACAGTTAACAAAACCAAAAGACAACTGACAGAATGGGAGAAGATATTTGCAAACGACATATCAGATAAAGGGCTCGTATCCAAAATCTATAAAGAGCTTATCAAACTCAATACCCAAAGAACAAATAATCCAGTCAAGAAATGGGCAGAGGACATGAACAGACATTTCTGCAAGGAAGACATCCAGATGGCCAACAGACACATGAAAAAATGCTCCACATCACTCGGCATCAGGGAAATACAAATCAAAACCACAATGAGATACCACCTCACACCAGTCAGAATGGCTAAAATTAACAAGTCAAGAAATGACAGATGCTGGCGAGGATGCGGAGAGAGGGGAACCCTCCTACACTGTTGGTGGGAATGCAAGCTGGTGCAACCACTCTGGAAAACAGTGTGGAGGTTCCTCAAAAAACTGAAAATAGAGCTACCCTACGACCCAGCAATTGCACTCCTGGGTATATATCCTAAAGATACAAACGTGGTGCTCCGAAGGGGCACGTGCACCCGAATGTTTATAGCAGCAATGTCCACAATAGCCAAACTGTGGAAAGCGCCTAGATGTCCATCAACAGATGAATGGATAAAGAAGATGTGGTATATATACACAATGGAATACTATGCAGCCATCAAAAGACATGAAATCTTGCCATTTGCGACGACGTGGATGGAACTAGAGGGTATCATGCTTAGCGAAATAAGTCAATCGGAGAAATATAACTATCATATGATCTCTTTGATATGAGGAAGTGGAGATGCAAGGTGGGGGGGTTTGGGGGGAGGTAGGAAAAGAAAAAATGAAAAGATGGGATTGGGAGGGAGACAAACCATAAAAGACTCAATCTCAAGAAACAGACTGAGGGTTGCGGGGGGGAAGGGGGATGGGGGAGGGTGGTGGGGAAATGGACATTGGGGAGGGTATGTGCTATGATGAGTGCTGTGAAATGTGTAAACCAGACGATTCACAGACCTGTACCCCTGGGGATAAAAATACATTATATGTTTATTAAAATAAAAAAAATTAAAAAAAAAAAAAAAAAAAAATGGAGGCTCTTACTGCTAGGATAAATGAGGCAGAAGAAAAAATTAGTAATATAGAAGACCAAATGACAGAGAATAAAGAAGCTGAGCAAAAGAGGGACAAACAGCTACTAGACCACGAGGGGAGATTTCGAGAGATAAGTGACACCATAAGATGAAACAACTTTAGAATAATTGGGATTCCAGAAGAAGAAGAAAGAGAGAGGGGAGCAGAAGGTATATGGGAGAGAATTATTGGAGAGAATCTCCCTAATATGGCAAAAGGAACAAACATCAAAATCCAGGAGGTGCAGAGAACGCCCCTCAAAATCAGCAAGAATAGGTCCATACCCAGTCACCTAATAGTAAAATTTACAAGTCTTAGCGAAAAAGAGAAAATCCTGAAAGCAGCCGGGAAAAGAAGTGGGTAACATAAAATGGTAAAAACAATAGATTGGCAGCAGACTTATCCACAGAGACCTCGCAGGCCAGAAAGAACTGACATGATATATTCAGAGCACTAAACGAGAAAAACATGCAGCCGAGAATACTATATCCAGCCAGGTTATCATTGAAAATAGAAGGAGAGATAAAAAGCTTCCAGGACAAACAAAAACTGAAAGAATTTGCAAACACCAAACCAACTCTACAGGAAATATTGAAAGGGGTCCTCTAAGCAAAGAGAGACCCTAAAAGTAGTAGATCAGAAAGAAACAGAGACAATATACAGTAACAGTCACCTTACAGGCAATACAATGGCACTAAATTCATATCTCTCACTAGTTACCCTGAATGTAAATGGGCTAAATGCTCCAATCAAAAGACACAGGGTATCAGAATGGATAAAAAAGCAAAACCCATCAATATGTAGCCTACAAGAAACTCATTTTAGACCCAAAGACACCTCCAGATTTAAAGTGAGGGGGTGGAAAACAATGTACCATGCTAATGGACATCAGTATATCAGATCCGTATATCAGATCCGTATATCAGATATACGGATATATCTGGATATATATATACAGATATATATATACGTATATCCGTATATCAGATCTATTAGATGTTAAGCCAAAACTATAATAAGAGATGAGGAAGGACACTATATCATACTCAAAGGGTCTGTCCAACAAGAAGATCTAACAATTTTAAATATCTATGCCCTTAACGTGGGAGCAGCCAACTATATAAACCAATTAATAACAAAATCAAAGAAACACATCAACAATAATACAATAATAGTAGGGGACTTTAACACTCCCCTCACTGAAATGGACAGATCATCCAAGCAAAAGATCAACAAGGAAATAAAGGCCCTAAACGACCAGATGGACATCACAGATATATTCAGAACATTTCATCCCAAAGCAACAGAATACACATTCTTCTCTAGTGCACAAAGAACATTCTCCAGAATAGACCACATCCTGGGTCATAAATCAGGTCTCAACCGGTATCAAAAGATTGGGATCAGTCCCTGCATATTTTCAGACCACAATGCTCTGAAGCTAGAACTCAATCACAAGAGGAAATTTGGAAAGAACACAAATACATGGAGACTAAACAGCATCCTTCTAAAGAATGAATGGGTCAACCAGGAAATTAAAGAAGAATTGAAAAAATTCATGGAAACAAATGACTATGAAAACACAATGGTTCAAAATCTGTGGGGCACAACAAAGGAAGTCCTGAGAGGAAAATATATAGTGGTACAATCCTTTCTCAAGAAACAAGAAAGGTCTCAAATACACAACCTAACCCTACACCTAAAGGAGCTGGAGAAAGAACAAGAAAGAAAGCCTAAACCCAGCAGGAGAAGAGAAATCATAAAGATCAGAGCAGAAATCAGTGAAATAGAAACCAAAAAAACAATAGAACAAATCAATGAAACTAGGAGCTGTTCTTTGAAAGAATTAATAAGATTGATAAACTCCTGGCCAGACTTATCCAAAAGAAAAGAGAAAGGACCCAAATAAATAAAATCATGAATGAAAGAGGAGAGATCACAACTAACACCAAAGAAATACAAACAATTATAAGAACATACTATGAGCAACTCTACGCCAACAAATTTGACAATCTGGAAGAAATGGATGCATTCCTAGAGACATATAAACTACCACAACTGAATCAGGAAGAAATAGAAAACCTGAACAGACCCATAACCAGTAAGGAGATTGAAACAGTCATCAAAAATCTCCAAACAAACAAAAGCCCAGGGCCAGACGGCTTCCCTGGGGAATTCTACCAAACATTTAAAGAAGAACTAATTCCTATTCTCCTGAAACTGTTCCAAAAAATAGAAATGGAAGGAAAACTTCCAAACTCATTCTATGAGGCCAGCATCACCTTGATCCCAAAACCAGACAAGGATCCCATCAAAAAAGAGAATAACAGACCAATATCCTTGATGAACACAGATGCCAAAATTCTCACCAAAATACTAGCCAACAGGATCCAACAGTACATTAAGAGGATTATTCACCATGACCAAGTGGGATTTATTCCAGGGCTGCAAGGTTGGTTCAACATCTGCAAATCCATCTATGTGATACAACGCATTAATAAAAGAAAGAACAAGAACCATATGATACTCTCAATAGGTGCTGAAAAAGCATTTGACAAAGTACAGCATCATTTCTTGATCAAAACTCTTCGAAGTGTGGGGATAGAGGGCACATACCTCAATATTATCAAAGCCATCTATGAAAAACCCACCGCAAATATCATTCTCAATGGAGAAAAACTGAAAGCTTTTCCGCTAAGGTCAGGAACATGGCAGGGATGTCCATTATCACCACTGCTATTCAACATAGTACTAGAAGTCCTAACCTCAGCAATCAGACAACAAAGAGAAATTAAAGGCATCCAAATCGGCAAAGAAGAAGTCAAACTCTCACTCTTCGCAGATGATATGATACTATATGTGGAAAACCCAAAAGACTCCACTCCAAAACTGCTAGAACTTGTACAGGAATTTAGTAAAGTGTCAGGATATAAAATCAATGCACAGAAATCAGTTGCATTTCTCTACACCAACAACAAGACAAAGAAAGAGAAATTAAGGAGTCAATCCCATTTACAATTGCACCCAAAACTGTAAGATACCTAGGAATAAACCTAACCAAAGAAGTTAAGAATCTATACTCAGAAAACTATAAAGTCCTCATGAAAGAAATTGAGGAAGACACAAAGAAATGGAAAAATATTCCATGCTCATGGATTGGAAGAACAAATATTGTGAAAATGTCTATGCTACCTAAAGCAATCTACACATTTAATGCAATCCCTATCAAAATCCCATCCATTTTTTTCAAAGAAATGGAACAAATGATCCTCAAATTTATATGGAACCAGAAAAGACCTCAAATAGCCAAAGGAATATTGAAAAAGAAAGCCAAAGTTGGTGGCATCACAATTCTGGACTTCAAGCTCTATTACAAAGCTGTCATCATCAAGACAGTATGGTACTGGTACAAAAACAGACACATAGATCAATGGAACAGAATAGAGAGCCCAGAAATAGACCCTCAACTCTATGGTCAACTAATCTTCGACAAAGCAGGAAAGAATATCCAATGGAAAAAAGACAGCCTCTTCAACAAATGGTGCTGGGAAAATTGGACGGCCACATGCAGAAAAATGAAATTGGACCATTTCCTTACACCACACACGAAAATAGACTCAAAATGGATGAAGGACCTCCATGTGAGAAAGGAACCCATCAAAATCCTTGAGGAGAACACAGGCAGCAACCTCTTCAACCTCATCCGCAGCAATGTCTTCCTAGGAACATCACCAAAGGCAAGGGAAGCAAGGGCGAAAATGAACTATTGGGATTTCATCAAGATCAAAAGCTTTTGCACAGCAAAGGAAACAGTTAACAAAACCAAAATACAACTGACAGAATGGGAGAAGATATTTGCAAACGACATATCAGATAAAGGGCTAGTGTCCAAAATCTATAAAGAACTTAGCAAGCTCAACACCCAAAGAACAAATAATCCAATCAGGAAATGGGCAGAAGACATGAACAGACATTTCTGCAAAGAAGACATCCAGATGGCCAACAGACACATGAAAATGTGCTCTACATCACTCGGCATCAGGGAAATACAAATCAAAACCACAATGAGATATCACCTCACACCAGTCAGAGTGGCTAAAATTAACAAGTCAGGAAATGACAGATGCTGGCGAGGATGCGGAGAAAGGGGAACCCTCCTAAACTGTTGGTGGGAATGCAAGCTGGTGCAACCACTCTGGAAAACAGCATAGAGGTCCCTCAGAAAGTTGAAAATAAAGCTACCCTATGACCCAGCAATTGCACTACTGGGTATTTACCCTAAAAATACAAACGTAGTGATCTGAAGGGGCATGTGCACCCGAATGTTTATAGCAGCAATGTCTACAATAGCCAAACTATGGAAAGAACCTAGATGTCCATCAATAGATGAATGGATAAAGAAGAAGTGGTATATATACACAATGGAATACTATGCAGCCATCAAAGGAAATGAAATCTTGCCATTTGTGACGACGTGGATGGAACTACAGGATATCATGCTTAGTGAAATAAGTCAATCGGAGAAAGACAACTATCATATGGTCTCCCTGATACGAAGAAGTGGAGATGGAACTTGGGGGGTTAGGGGGGTAGGAGAAGAATAAATAAAACAAGATGGGATCGGGAGGGAGACAAACCATAAGTGACTCTTAATCTCTCAAAACAAACTGAGGGTTGCTGGGGGGAGGGGGGTCGGGAGAGGGGGATGAGGTTATGGACATTGGGGAGGGTATGTGCTATGGTGAGTGCTGTGAAGTGTGTAAACCTGGCGATTCACAGACCTGTACCCCTGGGGATAAAAATACATTATATGTTTATAAAAAAAATTGAAAAAAAAGAATCAAATTTTTGTTAAATTTTTAAATATTTATTTATTTATTTATTTTTACATAGCTTCCATGCCCAGCAAGGAGCCCAATATGGGCTTGACCTCACAATCCTGAGATCAAGACCTGAGCTGAGATTGAGTCAGATGTTTAACCAACTGAGCCACCCAGATACCCCTGTTTTGATTATTTTTGCTACAATTTTGTTGCCCTATTTACTTCTATTCTAATCTTTATTATTTCTTTCCTTCTGCTTATTTTCGTTTTGTTCGTACTTGTTTTTCCAGTGTCCTAAGGGAAAAATCAGGTTATTGATTTGAGATCTTTCTTTTCAGACATACACTGCTGTAAATTTTCCTCTATGCTCTCCTGTAGTTACATGTCCTATGCTTTGTTATTTTTCGTCTTCATTTTTAGTCATCTTAAAATAGTCTCTAATTTCCCTTGTAATTTCTTCTTTGACTCACTGGTTATTTAGATATATGCTGCTTAATTTTCATATATTTGTAGATTTAACAAATTTCTTCTTTTATCAATTTCTAATTTTGTTTTATTTTTTTAAAGATTTTATTTATTTATTTGACAGACAGAGCTCACAAGTAGGCAGAGAAGCAGGCAGAGAGAGAGGAGGAAGCAGGCTCCCTGCTGAGCAGGGAGCCCAATGCAGGGCTCCATCCCAGGACTCTGGGATCATGACCTGAGCCGAAGGCAGAGGCTTTAACCCACTGAGCCACCCAGGTGCCCCCTCAACTTCTAATTTTATCTAAGTGTAGTCTTAGAACATACTCTGAATGATTTTAAAACTTTTAAATTTATTGAGGCTTTATTTGGAACTTGGATTGCAAAATTGTATCTATATGTTGGAGCTTATATTAGGACATTGTACCAATTTTAATATTATATCATATGAGAAATTCACATGGTTTAAATGCCATCTTTATAGTCAGATTAATCTGTATTTAAATCTTGCTTTCATTCCTTTCTAGTTATGGAACCTGGGTGAAATTACTTGGTTTTCTGAATTTCTTTCCTTATGGACTTCCGTTACCTGCTGTCAGATACCTTTTTATTCTCATGCACCACCACTAACTCACTGGCACCCAGGTTCCTATTATAGACCTTTTAATAATTGTATTTTTCCAGGAGCACCTGGGTGGCTCAGGGGGTTAAGCCTCTGCCTTTAGCTCAGGTCATGGTCTCAGGGTCCTGGGATCCAGCCCTGCATCAGGCTCCCTGCTCTCTCTCACTGCCTCTCTGCCTACTTGTGATCTCTCTCTCTGTCAAATAAATAAATAAAATCTTAAAAAAAATAATTGTATTGTTGCATATATTTATTTATGTACTTTCTTGTTTTTACTTCATAGATTGTCTCTCCTCTTTCCTTGAACTTTGATAATATTTTCCTACATCCAACTCAAGCATCATCATCTCTGCAACCCAGTAAAGATGATAATTGCTTTTATTATCTCACCATACACCTTATATAGGCTACTTGTTTAAAATATTCATTTAAGATCCCATTTCCTTTCAACAGAAATATTTCACTGAAAAAAGGAACTTTCCTCTTTGCCTAGCTCCGTGTCTGCTGCATGCAAGGTATTAAACAAAGACTTGCTGCATTGGACAGAACTGAATCAAGAGTTATAAAAACACATTCTGAAGCAAAGGTCAAATAAAGTTGTTCTCCTTTGTAATCAGTACATAATAATGCTCAACTTAGGAAACACAGATCTAGGCTGGTAAGCCAGAATGATTGTGTCTTTTACAGGTCACTGAATCAGGAAAGGAAAGAACATAGATTTTGCACTAGGAGTGCCTCTGCAATCTTTACCAATGTTCTTATTGTTCCTAAGTCAAATTCTTTGCCTCTGAGCCTCAATTTATGCTGTTCCCCAACGTTAAAAAGTTATAATGATCTGTCCCACCAGCCCAGCCTCATCTTTTGCTCCTATCTCTTTCATTTCACGTTGTAGGACCAGCAGGTTCTCGCTCATAAATTCTCTCTCACACTTCCTTGAATCACTGTACATGCTGTTACCTCGCCTTGGACATCCTCCACCTCAATTCTAAACTTATTCATCTGGCAAACCTGCAATTTATTCTTGAAGCTCAGTTTAACCTACATCATCTGTGAAATAGTTCCTGACTTCCACAGCACTTTTAGGGATTTTTTTTCCTGTGTTTCCACTGGAATCTGTAGAAATGAGGTAATGATACTGTAATTAACTGCATTTATGTAAGTTATTTGAGGTCATATAATGGTTATTTCACTTTTGAGTTCTCATAACACAACATGGCTCCTGGCATACATTGGGGCTTAATCAATATTAGTTAAATTAATGAACTGTAAATTCATTAACTAAGATTTTCTTATCCTTGCTTTGCCTGCAAAATAAATATTAACTTAATCATAAAAATTAACTTTTTTTTGCAGGTGGAAGTTAAATCAGTATTATATATGATGAAAAACATGTCTGAACACATTTATTTTAAAGTTAAGTAATTGCATTAAGAAAGCCTTTTCTTTTTTCTTTAGAATTTATTTATTAATTTGAGAGAGAGCATGCAATCAAGAGGAAGGGCAGAGAGGAAGAGAGAGAGAGAGAGAGAGAAGTAGACTCCTTACTGAGCATGGGCCTCAACAAAGGGCTCAATTCCATGACCCCAAGATCATGACCTAAGCCAAAATCAGAAGTCGGACACTCAGCCAACTGAGCCACCCAGAAACCCCTAGGAAAGACATTTCTAATTTGAGGAAGACTGGGCCCTGTCATTAAAAAGCTCAAATTGTAGAATATGAAAATTGCTTGGGCAGGTTTTTAATTACTTACAGTTCCTATCTTGGTGTAAAAAAAAGGCAAATGCTGCAGTATTAACAAAGTTTATCTGAGCACATGTTAATAACTATTCCATAAATATACACTGAAGACAAAGCTGAGACACTATATTGAGGTAAGGTGGGAAAAGGATGAGAGTGGGTTATTAACTGGAAATAAATGAAAAGCGAATTTTCCATCTTTTTTTTATATAACAAAAAACCTTTATGTCAAAAATCCAGAGCTGGGGTGCCTGGGTGGCTCAGTCATTGAGCGTTTGCCTTCAGCTCAGGTCATGATCTCAGGGTCCTGGGATCGAGCCCCACATCAGGCTCCCTGCTCCATGGGAAGCCTGTGTCTCCCTCTCCCACTCCCTCTGCTGTGTTCACTCTCTTATTTTGTCTCTCTCTGCCAAATAAATAAGTAAAACCTTTTAAAAAAATCCATAGCAAAAAAAAAAAAAAAATCCAGAGCTGCTATTATTTAATATAGTAATTAATTTTGGCACTCTAATAGAGTTGATCAGACCACTATATCACATTAAATGTAGATTCACTATATTTAACTATCCTTCTGTGGTTGGATAACTCAGGTATTTCATTTTTGAAATAAAGCTTTTTCACACTTATTTTTTTATATTCTTGGTGCATTAAAATTCAGAAGTCTTATTTTTTGAAGATGATATGAATAAATGTTTAAAAATAATGAACATTATCAAGAAAGTAAAAAGACAACTTGCACAATGGGAGAAAGTATGATAATTATATATCTGTTAAGGATCTAGTATCCAGAATATATAAATACCCCTTACAATTCAACAATAAGAAGATAAATATTCAAAATGGGTAAAGAACTTGAAGGACATTTCTCCCAATAAGATATACAAATAGTCAATAAATGCATAAAATAATTTCAACATCATCAGTAATTAGGATAGTACAAATCAAAACCACAAGATAAGTACTTCACATTCACTAGGATGTATATGTTTTTAAAAATCAGAAAATAACAAGTATTGGTGAAGACGTTGAGAAACTGGAACCTTCCTACATTGCTGGTGGGAACGTAAAATGGTTCAGCTACTATGGAAGACACTGGCTGTTTCTCGAAGAGCTAAAGGTAGAAATAGAGTATGACCCAGCAATTGCATTCTTAGTTCTATACCAAGAGGAACTGAAGACAAGTACTCAAACAAATAGGTGCATATGCATGTTTGTATCAACACTAGGAGTCACAGCTAGAAGGCAAAAAATACCCAATGCCTATAAACAAATAAATGGATAAGCAAATTCTGGTATATACATACCATATACTATTCAGCTATAAAAAGGAATTAAGTACTGATCAATCAGGATGAACCTTAAAAACATCATGCTAAGTGAAAGAAGCCAGACATAAAGGTTGCATGTTGTTATTCCATTCATAAGCAAAATATCTACAATAAGTATATTCATGGAGACAGAAAGCAGATTGGTGGTTGATTGCCAGAAGCTAGGAGGAATGAGGAGAAGAAGAATAACTGCTTGATAGGTACAAGGTTTCCTTCAGGGATGAGGAAACTCTTTTGGAGCTAGACAGAGATGGTAGTTGCAGTGTGAATATATTTAATGCTACTGAATTGTTTACTTTAAAGTGGTTAATTTTATCTTATGTGAATTTTACCTCAATAACAAAAAAAAATCAAAATGTTTATCGTATCATTATATTGAAAAAACAAAAAGCAAATAGAATTTCCAGGGTTATTTTGGCAATGTAAAATATAAATGTAAAACAGACTGAAGAAGATATGTCAATGTGTTAAGAGTAGTAAACTATGGATAAGATTATGGATATATCTTTTATTTATATTTGCTTAGAATAGCAACTCCTATTATTGATGACCTCCTATTTCCTAGATGCTGTGCTGGGTACCTTATATTATCTAATTTAATACCTCCTTATAATTACCTAATTTAATACAACACCTAAGTATTATTATATTTATTTTATAGAGAGAAAACTGAGAGTAAGAGGACTCTAAGCTCACCTCATCTGACAGATACAACTAGATAACACTCACATCAGCATAAATAGCCCCCAAATGATTTGAAGACTGGCAGAGCAAAATGTACAATTTAAGGTAGAGAAGAGGCCACACCCAAGATGGTAGGAAGGGCAGAGATTCAGTGGGGACCTAAACAAACTGAAGCCATCCATGGTGAAGAGGGAGCCAGGGGTGCAGAGAAGGGCAAGAGACAGACTTCCACACTGGGGATCTGGAACAGGAAGATGAATCCTCATAACATCTGGCTTTGAAAACTTTCCTGAGTTCTTATAAGCAGAAGAACTAGAGTTTTAAAAATCAGGAGGCTTGGCTCTCCCTATAAAAAGGTCACTATATAATAAAAAAGGGGACAGTCCAAAAGGAAAATACAACAATTATAAATATTTATGAACTCCATGTGGGAGCACCTAAATACATAAAGCAGTTAATACCAAATATAAAGGAACTAGCCAGTAATCAAAGAGTAATGATAGGGAACCTCAACATCCCTACTTACATCAATGGACAGATCATCTAAACAGAAAATCAACAGGGAAAGAAGGGCTTTGAATGACACATAGGACCAGATTGATTTAATGGATAAATTCAAAACATTCCGTCCTAAAACAGGAAAACACACATTCTTTTAAGCACACATGGAACATACTGTGGAATAAATCACATAAACAAACTGCAAAACAAGTCTCAACAAATTCAAGATTGACGTCCTACCATGCATCTTTTCTGGCCACAATGCTATCAAACTAGAAGTTGACCATGAGAAGAAATCTGGACCACAAATACATGGAGGTTAAATAACATGCAACTAAACAATGAATGCATTAAACAGGAAATAAAAGAAGAAATTAAAAAATTCATGGAAACAAATGAAAATGAAAGCACAACAGTGTAAAACTTTTGGGATACAGTAAAAGTGGTTCTAAGAGGAAGTTTATAGCAATACAGACCTACATCAAGCGGCAAGAAAAACCTCAAATAAATAAACTAACCATATACCTAGAGAAGCTAGAAAAAGAACAAACAATATCTAAAACCAGAAGGAAATAATAAAGTTTAAGTAGAAACAAATGATGTACAAACTAAGACAAAACAAACCAAAAACAATAGAATTGATCAATGAAATCAGAAACTGTTTCTCTGAAAAAGAAATCAAAACTTTATAAACCTCTAACCAGACTTATCAAGAATAAAAGAGAAAGGACTCAACTAAATAGAATCACCAATGGGAGAGGAGAAAGAACAACCAACACCACAGAAATACAAACAATTATAAGACAATATTATGAAAAAATATGCCAATACACCAGACAACTTAGAAGAAATGGATAAATTCCTAAACATAAACTACCAATGTGAAACAAGAAGAAATAGAAAATTAGAACAGACTGATAATCAGCAAAGAAATGAATTGAAAAACTCCCCAAAAATAAAAGTCCAGGACCAGATGGCTTGACAGGCAAATTCTGCAAACATTTAATGAAGAGTTAATACCTACTCTTCTCAAACTATTCCAAAAAATAGAAAAGGAAAACTTCTAAATTCATTACAGTGATACCAAAACCAGATAAATACACCCCCCACATCCCACACATAAAAAGAGAGAACTATGGGCCTATACCCCTGATGAACACAGATGCAAAAATTCTCAACAACATATTAATAAACTGAATTACAACAATACACTAAAGAAATCATTCACCATGATCAAATGGGATTCATTTCTGGATTGCCAGGTGGTTCAATATTTGCAAATCAATCAACATGATGTATCTCATCAATAAGAGAAAAGATAAGAACTATATGATCATTTCAATAGACACAGAAAAATTATTTGACATAGTACAATATACGTTCATGATAAAAAACCTCAACAAAGTAGGTTTAAAGGGAACATACCTGAACATAATAAAATCTTTATATGGCAAACCCACAGCTAACACCATACTCAATGGAGAAAAACTGAGAGCTTTTCCGCTAAGGACAGGACAAGGATGACCACTGTCACCACATTTATTCAACAAAGTACTGGAAGTCCTAGCCACAGAAATCAGACAACAAAAATAAATACAAAGCATCCAAATTAGTAAGGAAGAAGTAAAACTTTCACTGTTTGCAGATGACATGATATTACACACAGAAAATCCTAAAGACTCCACTAAAAAACTACTAGAACTGATAAGTGAATTCAGTAAGGTAGTAGGATACAAAATCAATATACAGAAATCTGTTGCATTCCTATATACTAATAACAAAGTAGCAAAAAGAGAAATTAAGAAAACAATCCTATTTACAACTGCACCAAATATAATAAAATACCTAGAAATAACCTTATCAAAGAGGTAAAAGACCTGTATTCTTAAAACTATAAAACACTGATGAAAGAAATTGAAGACATTGCAAAGAAATGGAAAGGCATTCCGTGCTCATGGACTGGAAGAACAAATATTATTAAAATGACTGTATTACCCAGAGCAATCTACACATTTAATACAATCTCTATCAAAATACCAATACAATCTTTCACAGACCTAGAACAAATAATCCTAAAATTTTTACGGAACCACAGAAGACCCTGAATAACCAAAGAGATGTGGAAAAAGAAAAATGAAACTGGAAGGCATCACAATTATAGACATCAAGTTACATTACAAAGCTGTAGTAATCAAAACAGTATAGTACTGGTATAAAAATAGACACATAGATCAATAGAATAGAATGGATAACCCAGAAATAAATCCAGGATTATATGGTCAATTAATCTTTGACAGAGGAGGCAAGAATATACAGTGGGAAAAAGACAGTCTGTCTTCGACAAATGGTGTTGGGAAAACTGGTCAGCTACCTGCCAAAGAACGAAACTGTACCAGTTTCTTAGGCCCTATAGAAAAAAATAAATTCAAAAATGGATTAAGGATCTAAATGTGAGACCAGAAACCATAAAAATCCTATAAGAGAAAAGGCAGTAATTTCTCTGACATTGACCATAACAACATCTTACTAGATATGTCCTGAGGAAACAAGGGAAACAAAAGCAAAAATAAACTATTGGGACTACATTAAAATAAAATCTGCAAAGCAAAGGAAGCAACCAACAAAACTAAGAGACAACCTACTGAATGGGAGAAAGTATTTGCAAATGAAGTATCTGATAAAGGGTTATTATCCAAAATATATAATGAACTTCTACAACTCAACACCAAAAAACCCCAAATAATCCAATTAAAAAATGAACAGAAGATATGAATAAACATTTCTCCAAAGAAGACATACAGATGGCCAAATGACACATGAAAAAATGCTCAACATCACTCATCATCAGAGAAATGAAAGTCCAAATGACACATGTCGGAATGGCTAAAATCAGTAACTCGGGTGCTTGGATGGCTCAGTCAGTTCGGTGCTGGACTCCTGATTTTGGCTCAGGTCATGATCTCAGGGTTGTGAGATTGAGCCCCACATCAGGCTCCGTGCATGGCATGGAGTCTGCTTTAGATTGTCTCTCTCTTCCTCCACCCCTACTCCACCCCTGGATCATGCTCTGAATAAACAATAAATAAAGTAAGGAAGGAAGGAAGGAAGGAAGTAATAAGTACGTAAAATCAATAACTCAAGAAACAACAAGTGCTGGCAAGGATTTGGGGAAAAAGGAACCCTTGTGCACTGTTGGTGCAAATGCAAACTGGTATAGCAACTGTGGAAGACAGAATGGAGATTCCTTAAAAAATAAAAATTAGAACTACCTTATTATTCAGGAATTGAGCTAATTTGAGGGGATATATGTACCCTTATGTTTATAGCAGCATTATTTATAATAGCCAAAATTAAGGGAGCAGTCCAAGTGTTCATTGTTAGATGCATGGACAAAGATGATGTAATTACATATATATATACATATATATATGTAATATATAATATATACATAGGTAATATGTATACATATGTAATATATATATGTAATATATAAGAGATATAAGAGAGAGATATATATGTCATTGTGGTTTTGATATGCACTGAATGGGTTCGTCTTTAAAGAGACATCACTTTTGCAGCACCTAGAAGTCTCCGTTGTTTAGGTGTCTGATTCTTGATTTTGACTCAGGTCAGGATCTCAGGGTCATGGGCTCAAGCCCCAGTCCATGCTGAGCATGGAGCCTGCTTAAGATACTCTCTCTCTTTCCTCTTCTGCCCCTCCCTGCTCAGGCCCTAAGTCTTTCTCTAAAAAATTAAAATAAAATAAAATAAAATAAAATAAAATAAAATAAAATAAAAGACACCACCCTTTGAATGGGCCCTGTGTCATGTGAAAGTCACTAGACCAGAGCATACATATGGGATAACAATAGTTTTTAGTCAGAAAACCAATTTCAGAACCTAGTACTTTCTACCTCTTTGACCCTACGGAAGTTAGATAAGTACCTTTTAAAATTCAGTTTCTTACATGAAAAAATAAAACCAAAAAAGTAAAAATGGGGAAATATATTAACTAACACTCAGGGATTTATGGTAACCATATTTGTAAAGTCTGTAACACTGTGTCAGGAATACAGTAAGCACTATAAAACAGTAGATGTGAATTTTTTTCATATACATGTTTGCAATATTCTTACCGATCTTTTATATGTTTTACTTTAATAGAAAAAATATGGAGTTAGTTGCTTATGGAAGTGCCAAGTGCAGCTTCCCCTTCAGGTCATAAAACCAAGCTTTGGCCCATCTTGTAGGCACTTCCTACTTGATTTTGAATCTCCTGGGTTTCAAAGAGCCTTTAAGTGTGGTCCTGGGGGCTGACAGAGCAATGATTGAACATGATGGGAGAGAGGCCCTTCATCCTCTACTCTCCCTGTGTATACACATCAGCAAGACAAGGATCTGGCAGCTGAGAAGCTTGCAGTGAAACCTTGCCTCATCATCGTCCAAAGTCCTTGACACAGAAACCCAAGAGCATTAAAAAGAAATGAAAAAGGTTGCCCATGCCTGTCTGAAGTAACTAAGTTACAAGGACCTTTGAGGATTTTTGTGAACCACTGAAATAGGTTTTGGAGGGCTAAATTTGTATTTGTCTTTACATTTTATTACATTTCCATCTGACCACAGCCCGCTACAGATGCAGCTTCATGCTCCAAGTGGTTCAGCTAGTGAATTTGAAGAAGGCTCCTGGGATAAGCATCTTTTAACACTCAACTGGTCCCCCCCCCAACACACACACATACACTCTTTTCCTCTGGCCTCTCACGGAATCATTTTCTTGTGCACTTGAAGGGGCTTTTGTTAAGTGGCCTGGAAGTGAGATTGCTGAGCATCATCCCGGCAAAATTAATCCAGGAGTGAAAATGCCAAAAGGGAACCAGTTGTTTCTATTCCAAACACTTTTTTCCAGTGTCTGAATGAGAAAGCAAAATTCTTCCTGCAAGCCTCTCTCGTAAGTCCGCTGAGGGTTATCAATGCCTCTTTCTTCCAATCAAGGCTTTCATCAAAGCTGAAGGAGAGCAACCAGAAGACTTAATCTCACAATGAAAAATCCAGTTGCTGATCTCATCAGTCACACCTGAACCTGCAATTGAATTCTTTAGAAATTATACAAGGGAATCGATGATGCAGAGAAAAAATAATTCATAAGGTTTTCAAAATGCATACACTCCCTAGCTTGCCTGGGAAATAAAGGCATTGTCTTTGGGGTCAGATGATGGGGCCTCAGAGGCTACTTTCCTACTTTCCAATCTTGAGGATTTAGACAACCCAATCTCTAAGCTTCTGGTTCCTCATAGCTAAACAGGATTACTAGTGAGGTGATGTTAGGTACAAAGCATGTAGGAAGAGGGAGAAGTGATGGGGGATGTTTAGTTAAAATGGGGACAGATTCAAGATAAGGATGGTGCATTGACGAGAACTTACTCAAGATGGCCTCATTTAATAACAAACTTTGAAAATGATATGAGGCCCTCTCTGTGTCCCTCTCTGTTCTCCTCTTGTACACTCCAGTGTGACACTGGCACTGTGCTCAGAGCATTGCCTCCCTGTGAGGTCTTTGAGGGCAGGGCTGTGACCTGTTCATGCCTAATCTAGCTTTCTATTCTTGGGATCTGCATAGAACTGGAGAAGCCACTTACCAAAAACTAATTCCATGGATACATTAAGGATTATATGAATAAATATATTCTGTTTTGCTAAACTAACAGAATCTTAGAACTGTAAGAGAGAGCTGCTATCATCTGATCCTTTTATACACAGTTGTAACCTAGTGAGTCTGTTTGTCCCACAGTCCAAGAGAATTAGAGGTAGACCCAGAGTTAGAATGCCCACCTCTAGCCTCCCAAATGCTGTGTCTTCTCTGCTACATCACACTACCTCCCTTCATTGTGCTTCTTTTTCATTCAGCTGTCAGAAAATGAAGAATTGGGGTCTGTGCGGTTTCTTATAAAGAACTACCATAATTGATTTCTTGTTTTACTTTTTTAAAAATAAATCTTTATAAAGCAACCGCAACCTTTGCAGATTACTTTTATTAGATCAAGGGTATACTGAAATGTTTAAATTCGTTTTGACAGAATATTTTCTGGCAAAGCACATGGACCAGAGACCCGACAAAATGCTGATTCCAGGCAGAGGAAAGCTAGTGCTTTCTAACAAAATCTATAAAAACACAGAGAAATGAATACTATTATGCTGAAAATAAAAAAAATTAAAAAAAAAACACAGAGAAAAGTGCAGTGTTATATTTAGAAATTGGCTGGATTATTTTATGATGACTGCTTATTTGAAATCTTCATTGGCTGGTAAAATATAATTTTATAGCTGATCTTAAAATACTTATGCAGTTGAAATAGGATGAGGACTGCATGTAAATCATTAACTTCGATCTCACTGATTCAAGATTTGTGATAAGTATAATTGAGAAAAACTGATATTTACCTTTAAATTATCATAGAAAAAGAGCTGTTAGCAAGTTTCCATATGGGTAAGATTGTCAGTGTGGTGATTAAATTCCTTAGGTGAAAGTTTATTTTGTCCACTTAACTATTAATGTTAGTTTCGAGGGCAAAGTTCCTTATGCTTGAGTTCCGCTGAGCCCATTACTTAGTAACTATAACTTGGGACAACTTAGTGGGCTTTCCTAAGTGTCAGCTTCCTACTCTGTAAAATGAGGATAATGCTAGTGACTTGGCATGTCTCATAGGATGGCTGCGAAGAATAAATGGGAGAATGTACCTGTATTGTAAATGAAAAGATGCTCTCACACAACGCAGACTAAGTTATGATTATCAGCAGTAATAACATGATAATGATGACAAATTTTTATCTCTCATCAAGCAAATCTAGCCATGCCATATGTTTTTGCTTGTATTGTGCTTCCGGATATACTTGAAAAATATTAAAACTATACTTTACAGTATGTTGTTAATTCAGAGCTATCTCTAATTTATTCCAGTTTATCTTCTAATTATTCATTAGTGAGGTTCCCTCATATCTAAAATATGCCCAAATATGGTCTTCTGTAGTAGACTGAATTCCTGCTCAAAATATTTGCTGCCTCCCTGCCCACAGGGTTATGTTCCCTGAGGAAGGATTATGTATACGCTGTCACATACCTGAGTGGCCACGTGATTTACTTTGCCAGTAAAATGTGAGTAAATGTAACAAATGTCATTTCCAAGATAAATTTGGTGTACAAGCCCATGGTTTTCAGTGTCCCTTTTTTCCTCTCTGTCACCAAACTACCAGAGTACCAGAGAGAGGCTGCTTTTTCAGTTTGGGTCCCAGAGAAATGATGGCATAGAACAGAGCTACACAGAACCCATAATGAACATACGATGTAAGCTAGAGATAAATATTGAAATATTAAGTCATTCAGATTTGGAGACAAAATATAGAGCTGGTCAAGCCACTCCCTCCTTAAACACTTCACCATCACCCATGCTGTAACGTCCAAATTCCAAAGCAGGATGTTTTCTGATTCTAACGCCCCTATTCCAGACAACCCTTCCCCAGGTTCACTGTCCTAACTCCCAAATGCTCACATTACCACATCCAGTAATTTCAGACTGCATCTAGCTCTTGCAAAGTTTCATGTGGCAAATGGGCCTGTGTGTACACCTCACTTTCTACAATCCTAGAGATTTGCAAATTTTTCTGGCAAAATCTAGCTCAAACCATTCTTTCTTCAGGAAGTTGGGCCCTGCACCCCTTGATCCTGGTAGAGATAAATAATCCATCCCCTATATTCTTTCTGTCTCTGTGTTTTCTTCTATAAATACACTTAGCACAAAATATTAAAAGTAAAATGTTTTAACTTCATGAGAGCAGATCCAGGATCATATTTACATTTCCTTTCTTGATGATGCCTGGGACAACGCAGACATTCAATAAATATTGATTTACATTGCCTTCATTTATTTTAAAGCCAGGGAAATTTAAACACAAACCATATGTTTGAAATGGAGGAGCCATATTTTGTGGCCTGAGGAGGTTCATACTCTGTAAGTCTCAGTTTTTCTCTCAGGAATAATAGTTTTTTAAATATCACAAAGTGCTCTAAAGTTATTGTCAAACACTAAAAGTAGAAGTTATTAATCATTTTCAGGGTTATTTACAAACATATTTCACTAGCTCCCCCTAAGACTCACTGGGCAAGAATTAATAGGGATTTTATTGACAGAAATCTTTTAAAAAGAGAGTTGTCTCATTTGAAAATCAAATTAATGTGTCACAATGCAGATGAAATGTTCTAACCTTTTAAAATTCCATTTCATCTATTTTAGTTGAGTGACATGCACCTACCCTCATAATACCTTTCTGAACCTGGTATTTATATGAGCAACTCTCCAGAGTGAAATGAGTCATATATTTGGTAGAAAAGACAAGAATTTTCCAAGTCACAGCCTTGTAGGAAACCTGCAGGCAAGGGTGACTTTTCAAAGTCTACTGTGAATCCCTACTTTAAAATAAAAATGCTACTACTACACACCCTAAAAACATTTCTATGAAGAACTGGCATTATAATGCCCACTTTAGAGATGGGGAAACTGAGGCCCAGTTTGTCATAGGTGCTCAACACAAGTGAGGTGTGCAAAATGACAAATTAGGTGTCAGACACAAGCTAATAAAAGAATGGCACTGGCTCAGATCTCTGTTCTCAGAGGTTTCTGGTGTAGTGGGGAGAGTACCTCATAGATTAAGAAAAGAACCGCTACACTGAGAGTGGTAACAGAGGTATGAATCAAGTCATAGAGCTAAAGAGCATACAGAGAAAGTTATTCTTCCTGCAGTTGGCTAGGGAAAGGGAGAGGAGTAGATGAGGTAAAGCTAAAGGAAGCCAATATTGGATTTGACTTTAAGGGATGAATAGTGCCATGTGGACATGTCAGAGGACACAGCATCTACAAAGTTACGGCCATGTATAAAAACACAGCCTGCTCTTCAAAACTATGAGTGACTTATTTCTGAATCAGACAGAAGGAAAGCAGGCTATAGATTGATGATTGATCAAGAACATGACCTCTGGTCCCATGTTGCTTTTTCCTGGTGGGGGGAGGAATATCAATTTTTGTGTGTCTGTAATGAGGACATTTAAGATCTTTTCTCTTATTAAATTTCAAGTATACAATACAGTACTGTTAACTACAGTCACCATCCTATATATTATATCCCCAGAACTTACTACTCTTATAACTGATCCTTTGACCAGGATCTCCCATTTCCCCTGCACTCCAGCCCCTAGCAATCACCAGTCCAATCTCTGTTTCTATGAGCTGGCTTTTTCAGATTCCACATATAAGTAATATCATGCAATATTTGTCTTTCTCTGACTTATTTCACTTAGCATAATGCCTTCAAGTTTTATCCAGTTGTTGCAAGTGGTTGGATTTCCTTTTTGTTTTTTTAATGGCTGAATGATATTCAATTTTATATAGGTTTCACATTTTTTATCCACTCATTTGTTGTCTTGGTTATTACAAATAATGCCACAGTGAACATGGGAGTGTAGATTTCTCACTGAGGTAGTGATTTCACATCGCTATTATTTGAATACTACCTATGCAACCCCTCAGACCGAAAGCTTCATCATAAGGGTTGGGTACCAAACTAGGGCAGGAGATAGGGACTTGAGAAAAAGACATTCTCTCCCTTGGGAGGATAAGTGCACTAAAGAGTAAAGCATTCTAAAATTCTGTGGAACCAGGCCTTCTTTGTCCAACCAATTTAGTTACCACTCTAACCCAAATTGTTTTGCTCTGCATGTGTTATAGTCATCAGGTAATTAAACGACTTTAGCCTCATGAGATGGGGGTCATGTGAGCATTTAAATTTTGTTCATAAAAATTTTTAATAACCTGGAAAACATTTATGATACAGCTTTTTATTTTATTTTTTTTTAAAAGATTTTATTATAAAGGGGCGCCTGTGTGGCTCAGTGGGTTAAAGCCTCTGCTTTCGGCCCAGGTCATGGTCCCAGGGTCCTGGGGATCGAGCCCCACATCGGGCTCTCTGCTCAGCAGGGAGCCTGCTTCCCTCTTTCTCTGCCTGCCTCTCTGCCTACTTATGATCTCTCTCTGTCAAATAAATAAAATATTTTTTAAAAAAAGATTTTATTATAGAGAGAGAAAGAGAAAATGAGAGTAGGGAAGGTTGGGGGGAGAAGCAGACTCCCTGCTGAGCAGGGAGCCTAATGTGGGGCTTGATCCCAGGACCCTGGGATCATTACCTGAGCCGAAGACAGACACTTACCCAACAGCCACCCAGGCACCCTACGATACAGCCTTTTAAGAACACAGGAATAAAATTGTAAATAGTGTGATTTCAACCTATGAAAAACAAGCGTGAACATCAACTGTTTTAACATTAGAAGGAAGAACACTGGCATTGCAACAGGTTTCTCTGGGTGGCAGGTTTTTTTTTTTTTTTTTTTTAATTTCTTCATAGGCTTCTGTGTTCAGCAATTTGTGTAAAATAAGTATATATGTTTATAATTACACACATAGAAAATACGTATTGCTAAGAAGAAACCTATAAAATATCAAGGTGAGTATCATAGTTTGTCCTTGGTAAGATTAGTTTTGCTTATAGTAGGCAAGGCAGTCCAGTCTCACACTGGGATATTCTCATTGGAAATAATTGAATCTTATTATCAAGAGTGCTTTATGAAATGCTTATGATTTACCTTGATCAACCATTCAAATATGTTTCTACTTCAAGAATTACCTTAACGCCTTACATAATGCAGGATTTGGTTGACCTTTTATATAGGATTAAAGTACCGTATAATTAACTTTTTTATATACAGAGTTAAAACTTAATGAAAACGTGAGGTGAAAAGCCAAGACTTAATTTGCAGACTGACTCCTTTCCTATTTCACATGTGAGCAGCAAAGTCTTGGTTTAGTGCTCTCTTTCTCTCAGGCACTTTGATTCTGACGAGGCCAAGACTGGCTAAATGCAACCAGGTAGCTTAGTCAGAAAGAAGTAGGAGAGGCAGAGCCCAAGGAGAAGGGTAAGTTTGAGCTCTGAGGCACAGCAAGCTCCTTGCTACTCTGACTCAAGAATCAGACCAACCTAAATTCACATCTTAGTCCTAAACTTAATAACAACATATTGTAGGAAAGTTCATCTTTAAACCTCAGTGACCTTAACTTTAAAATGGGAATAAAAATTATTGTATCTCATAGAGTTATCTGGAAGATTGGATGAAGGCAGTACATATAAATCATCACTGGCATATTTTTAAGAGTAAGGTAAATATTTACTGTTAATTCATTGAGCACTCTTCATGTGTGGCCCCTTTTTATGTCTCCAGCTTTAGATCACACCATTCTCCTTCCCATCCCCCTTGCCCCTCTCCACTCTCAGTCTAAGTCACATGGAAATAATTGTAATTTCTTGAATATCTTACTATTTTCTGTTTACAGGCAAAGCTGTTGTTTTCCTCCAAAATCCAATCTCCTCTGCTTTCATATAACAGAATGTTCACTTGACACAGGGCCTCCAGGAACATATACTACAAATCCCAGCCTCCTTAGCAGCTAGATACCACTAGGTTTTGGGAAATGAGATGTAAGAGAGTGATTTCTCAGAATATCCTTTAAGAGAGGGTTAGAGTGCAACTTTTACACTCTATTTCCTTCTTTTTTAAAGAATCCTGCTGTCTAAATACAAATGCCAATTTGGACCAAGAGAACGAGGGTCATGCCCAGAGATACTAAAGAAGTGAATTAGAAAAAGGCCTGGAACCCCAAGGTCTTTGCCAGTCCTGCAACTACATTTGATGCAGAAATAAACATCTCTCTAGCTTAAACCACTATTATTTGATATTTTCCAGCTACTTTTAGACAAATCCAATCCTCTGTGAAAGAGTACCAAACTCTTCATGTATGCTAATGCTATGTAAATCCTATTTTCTGGGCCTATTTTTTCATAGATTTCTACTACTTTCCATGAAGATGCAGCTCAATTAGTTCCTCCTCTAGGATTCCTTCTTAAATTCCACAGACCAGACATCATCTCTATTACAGCAATTATCATTGTGCACTTTGATGATTACTTTTCTTGTTTGCCTCCCTCTCTACGCTGTGAGAACCTTAGGAGCTAGGTGTCGTATTTCATTTCCTTCTTAATTACACATGCTCTATAGAGAAGCTGGCCCGGGTAGACACAAGAAAACTATTGAATGAATGAACAGGTGGATGAACGAATGATTGGAATAAATGGCAAAAAAAAAAAAAAAAAAAAAAGAAAGAAAGAAAGGAAGGAAGAAAGAGAAAATAAAAGAATCTGTGAGAATTTCTGTTACTAGTCAGCCAATGCCCTCAAATCACTCAATTTTTTTTTCTCATCTGCTCATCCCCTCTGCCAGCAGCAGAAAGGAGCTGTTTCAACACTGAGTAACAATTGCCTCCAGAGTTCCTTAGTCACATCAGAATGCCCTCCTCCAAGGTTCACCATAAATTCCTATTGATTTTTCTAAACAGAAATCTCATTCACTGATGTGACTGCAAAGGAAAGTAGGAAGAATAGTGTGAAATCCATTCCCTACCTAAATCTTCATTACCTTCTGCTGTTCTTGTTCCAAGATGATTCAATTACATATTATGTTCTCAAGTTCTTTTTTTTTAACCTTAGGGCTGCTTATGAAAAATTAAACTAGTTACATAAAAGAGATTATATTGCTGTTCTTCCACATCTCAGGGAAAAAAATGAATCATCAGAAACTAGAATAGACCAATACAAGTTATTTTGATTTAAATTTCAGATTAGTTCACTGGTGGGGTTTATGTGCTAGTATATTGCTACTACAAATTTTCCTAAAATATCAATACAAAATGTGATTAGATCTTTTTTTCAAGGTCTTATTTCCTCCAATCTACAGAATATAAATTGCTTTCTAAAGACTCTCTTTACCTTACCAAATAATCCATATTGCTTAAATTTTTGTATGTGGTAAACACAGCCCTGGCAGTATTATCACAATTCAGACATGTTTAAATTCAGATTCAACTGGCTCCAATTATGGTGACCTCAGCCAATCGAAAAGGGATTTTAATCTAAAATATACTTTCAATGGTTCAGAGGATTTTAGAATCTAAACCCTGCTTTCTCAGTTAGCTTCTTTAAGTGAATGGGAATGGGGAAGGGGAACAGAGGCTCACCTTGATTATGACATAATTCAAACTAAACTACTGGTAACAATGATGCACAAAGTCCCTAAGCAGTTAGAACTGGTTAGCGTTAACTCCTTACAGATCAGGTACCGATCTATTTGCACAGTTTTATATTTGGGGGACTTCTAAAGCCATTCAGGTCAACTTAATAGTTTTTCTTGAGCAGTTGTCAGGTGCCAGTCACCTGCAGGTAGTTGGGGAAGCTCCCTCAGCAAACACAATGCAATTCAGTGGGCACTTAACAACAGTTTGTCAACTTAAAGGGGGGAAAACACAGAGCTCAATGAACAGCACGGAAGGGGCACCCAGCTCAGTCTTGGCCGAACAAAAGCATCCTTCACAGAGGACCCGGTATCTAGGTTGAAATTATAAAGACACCATGTGATTAGTCAAGGAAAATAGTGCAGGGAAAAAAAGTGTTCCAGGCAGAAGGGGAATTTTGGGGGAAGAGTTGAGGTAGAAAGGTAAGGACAGGTTAAGTTATCTCCCATCACTTCTATTTCATAAATTTGGATCTGGATCAGTTTAGCACACTGGCCTCCTGCCGATTGAGGAGCAAGAATCATTTTTCATTCTATCCGAAAGGAAGTAGAGTGAGGAGGCAGGGAGACTCAGGAGGCAGGCAACTGGGTTTGAACACAGCTCTGCTACTTCACGCATTCATTCCCTTGTTCATTATTTAATCAGGAGTCTTCTACTGAACATGCACTGTGTTTCAAAGATTGTTCAAGCACATAGAATACAATAGTGAACAAAACTGACAAAACTCCTGCCCTTGTGGAGGTTATATTCTAGTAGGGGCAGATCAACAATATACATAAGCAGAGTATTTGGTCCTTGAGAGCAGGAAATAGCTGGGAGTGCAGTGGAGAGAGGCTAGGGTTCTAATCTTAAATAGAATGGTTAGGGTGGGCTTCAGTGAGGAGGTGACATTTGAGAAAAGACTAAAGGGGGTGATGGGATTAATCATGCAAAGGTCTGAGGGTGAGACTGTGCCTAGCTGTATGGTCTTTACCAAGTTTACATCTCTCTGCTTCAGTACCTTATCTGTAAAATGAGAATGATAATAATATTGGACTCATAGAGTTGTAATGATTAAATGAGTTAATGTGTATAACTATGCTTAGAGCAGTGTCTGGAGCAGAGTAAACATTTATCTAAGTGCTTGCTACTATTATTGTTGTTATTGTTTAATTTGGGTGCCTTAAATTAAGCCCATTTCCCTCTTTCAGAAAATCTGCAAGAGGTTATCCTTGCTTGCATCCTCACAGAACTGATACAACAGCAAATCTTATCATTCAGTGTCCTAAGTATGTACTCTGTCCTCCCCTACCTTCTCTGCTGCTACTATTGTGTTGCTGGTTTTTTTTTTTTTTTTAAGATTATTTATTTATTTATTTGACACAAAGAGACAGAGAGAGAGAGAGAGAGAGAGAGAGAGACTGCCAGAGAAGGAACACAAGCAGGGGGAGTGGAAGAGGGAGAAGCAGGTTTCCTGCTGAGCTGAGAGCCTGATGTGGGGCTGATCCCAGGACCCTGAGATCATGGCCTGAGCAGAAGGCAGACACTTAATGATTGAGCCACCCGGGTGCCCCTCTGCTGCTACTGTCTTAATATAAGGTGACTGGGATTACTCCAAAGTCTCTCAAGTTGTCTCCTTGCCTCCTTTCTTGTTCTGTGACAATCTATTTTCCGTGAGTGTACTTTTTAAAATATAAGTCAGATCATGTTACTTTCCTGCTTAAACCTCCAATAGTTTCCTATGGCACTAATAATAAATTTAAATTTATCCTCCCAGTCTACAAACCGAGAGACCACATGGGTGGTTTGGCCTCTCTTTGCGCTTTTGCTCTGGTCAAACTGATCTTCTCGTGGTTACTTGAAGAAGCTGAGCTCTCCCTCAGGAATTTCTCCTTACTTTTCCCTCAACCTAAAACAGTCTTCCCACTTGCCCCTGAATAGCTGGCCATATCTTTGATTCAAGTGTCAGCTTAAAAGTCATCTCTTCAGAGAGGCTTTCAGTGACTACTCAGTCTAGAGTCAGCCTCCACTCACTCTCCCACACATTACCCTGCACTGTTCTCTTCACAGGGCTATTCTCACATCTGTGTAGTAGTACCTGTCTCAGAGATAAATAAGATGTTGAACCTTCTCTCTTGATCAAACTGTACATGAAAACTGAGGCTGGTGGTTATTATCCAGACAAGGAGGACATCCTAATAGATCAGGTACTGAAGCTTCACAGTCTTTTTAGAATCCTTGGGGCTCTGCTACTCTACAAACTGCTGAGGACAGTTTTCTATTTTAAATTATTTATAGTTTCCCAACTATGTTCTGTTGATATCAACTCCTCATTCTTGCACCTGTACAGCACACGTTTTCTACCTTACACAACTGGAAAATTCCAAGTATCACTTAAAAACCAACTTAAACATCATCTGCTCTAAAATCATTTTTCTGAACCACCTGTTCTATGTCACCCATTGAAATCCATGCAAACCTCAATTTTATTATTTGTCATGTTGTTCTGAAACTATTCATCAATATACATTTCCTTCCCTTCCAATCTGGGAATTCTTTGAGAGAGGGGAAAATATATTAATAATCTTTGTACCATAACACTCCATGCATAGTAAGTATTCAGTGCTTGGTAAAATGAGTTGTGAAGGGACAGATTACCTGCTGTTCATCTCATGAATTATGGGGGTGTTGTAACAATTGTGCTGATGTGGTCATGAATCTAGACCCAAAATCTGAAGTTTCAACAGGTTTACCCTTTTTTAAAACAGAAGACTGTGCATTCATATTTACGGTAGATTGGCTCTAAATAGAACTTTGACATAAAAATAGGCTTGACAATAAAGATCTGTAAGACTGAATTCATGTTTCATCTCAGAATGGGGTAATGTCCACTCAATTATTTAATCAATAAATGAACTGAATTGCTTCAGGAAAATTACAATTTACCCTAAGACTTAAATTAAATATTATGGAATAAAATGTAGCCTTGTGTCACAAATGTCTATATCTGATGTAGATAAAGACAAATAATTCTCTCTCTCAATCTTTTAAATGGGTCAAAAAATACGGAATTCAAACCTAAATGACACAAATGGGCCAAAATTTATGAGATAATTAGTTTGTAATATAATCTTAAAATTGTTTTTCAAAGGTATTTATGGAAAAGGGTGAAGTCAGTTTTGCACAAAGCAAAGAATAAATTATGTCAATACTTAACAATTTTAATCATGTTGTGAACACTTTCATTTAATTAAACCAAATGTCTTTCCAAAAAGGATTTAAGGTGATTTACAAAAAAGTCATACTACAAAAAGAAAAAAAATATGTAACTAGAAAAAATTAGAATTATGGATTTTTTTAAAGAAGCAATTTTAGTCATTTTGGGATTATTGCTAGAGCTCTGACCTAAAATATTATACATATCTCTATCAGCAAAGAGGGTCTTTGCTTCAGGAAAAGGAAAGATTTTTCCTAGCCTTCATTCTAAACTAAACCTGTCACTTACAAACTTGATATAAGGGAGATCACACGATCTAGTGGGAAATAGTTCAGGAATCAATGATTAAAAAAGTCTAAGAATATGGGCACCTGGGTGGCTCAGTGGGTTAAAGTCTCTGCCTTCGGCTTGGGTCATGATCCCAGCATCCTGGGATCGAGCCCCACATAGCATCGGGCTCTCTGCTCAGCAGGGAGCCTGCTTCCCTTCCTCTCTCTCTGCCTGCCTCTCTGCCTACTTGTGATCTCTGTCTGTCAAATAAATAAATAAAATCTTAAAAAAAAAGAGTCTAAGAAAAGAAATAATAGTAATAACAATAACAACGAGAGCATTCTAGGATATTCATGGGATATTCAGCATATACTATGTTACATTTTTCTCTATAATTTCAAGGTCACTATTTTATAAATGAGTAAAGTGTTCAAGATGACATGGTCAATAACACTTCCAACACTCCTTTGTCTGGCTCCAAGATTCATATTTTTCCCACCATAATTCTTCTAAAATAAAAGCAGAAGTGGTCAATAGCCCAGGTTATAATATTTTAAAAAGTCATCAAATGTGATTTGCTTGGAGATGAAGCTAATCTGTTCAAAAAAGTACTGGCTTCTGCAGGTTTAAGTTGATTATATGGATAAAAACTATACTCCTATAGGAGTAAATGGATCATGTTCACCACACTATCTTTCTTCTTCTTCTTTTTTTTTTTTTTTGAGTAGTTGGATAAGCAGACAGTTTGCATTTATAGTCTAATGTTTTTAGTATATGTGCTGCCGAAGCGAGGGCATGGTATGCCTACAAGTAGATTCAAATCCAGTGATGAACAACCACTATGTTAGGTGCTTATATCACATTTGATCTTATTATGAAGGCTCATTATCTATCTTATGCTTACTCACTCAACATAGGTACTGAATACCTAATATAATCTGGGCACCATACTAGGCATGTGACCCTATACTTTGATTACAAAAATGTGGGTAAAAGAGTCAACATTTATGATGACAGTTGAAAATCCCACCCAATAATCTGGTCACACATCTCTATAAATTATAAGAGCAGTGGGCAGTTTAACCTTTATTGGGCATATTCCATAAAGTTTTTCAAATTTATAAACTTCTGAATAAAGTGCCCAGACCAAATACTAATGAATTTTTAACACATGAAGCCAACCTTCCATCATTCATGCTCTTCCTAAACGCCTAAGTATTTATAATGGCCAAATCAAAGCCACTTGTTTTCATATGCAGTTGGACAGGACAAGTAAAACCTATCGTTCATTTGGGGAAGATAACTTAGTGACACAATGCAACAATTAACATGCTCCCAAGAAATAAAAGGGAATATGAAGGCACGAATAAATTTCTGATTTATTTCTTTGAAAAAAGCAATGCCCATCTACAACATAAGCTCGACAATTTTCTAGCCAGAAAAGAAATCCTAAATTGCATGGAAATTGTACTTCAAATATCATCTACTCTAGAATGTTACAATTTGTGAAAATTGCTTTGGAGTTTTTATCTCTGGGTGTGCAAAGGAAATGTCTTATTATAATCAGTAGTAGAAATGTGTTTCTATGCAGCATTATGGAACTTATGCTCTCAGGGATATCTTGGAACAGGTAAGCAAGCTCCCCAAATGCAATTATCCAGCATTAAAGAGCATTATTATTGATGTTTTATACTTTACCTGACTAACCACAAAAGGTAAGAATCATGCTACTGAAATTACCAGTCACTCCTCCTCTGCTCTTCGCTTTCACTTACCTGATGTGTGGCTTTGGAATTTAAGTCTAATTGTCCTCAGTTGGAAGTAAATAGCAAATTCTTTCAAGCAGGCAGTAACACTCAGAGTTATAAATGCCTAGAGTTTGCACTCACCAACACCTGCTGCTACCCACAGAAACTATGCTCTGTCTGTAATGGGTAGTTTCCTTTTAGAACTAGTATGCTTGTTGCATTCTTGAAACAGAGTATTTTTAATTTATTTATCCAAAAAGAACTAGGTGGCACTGAGTTACCATTATACATAGATCAGCAAAAAGGTTATTTCATAGCAGGGATTTATTTTATGCTGTCAAAAGGAGAGAATACTTTAAATAAATTGAAACCAGACTT
The DNA here is from genome assembly GCF_963455335.1 of Martes martes. Lineage (NCBI taxonomy): Eukaryota > Metazoa > Chordata > Mammalia > Carnivora > Mustelidae > Martes > Martes martes. The sequence continues at coordinate 66,289,026 of NC_137898.1, forward strand.
TATTGGTTTCTCTCATCCAAGAAGAGGAAATTATTTTGCTGAGGTAATGTAGGATCATGAAGACAGTGTTATTATTCCTCTAGATGTTTTGTTTAGTAGGCAGGGAAAGGAATGAAATTAACATTTATTGAGTTCCTGTATAGAAGCTGGGTACCGTACTTGGCACCTATGTGGATGATATTTAATTACATTTCTGATAACACTGAGAGGTAGGTGTCATAATTCTAATTTCCCAAAATAAAATAATAGCATGTCACATTTATTGAGTGCCTACTGTGTGCATGCCTGTCAGTCATGACAGCCAACATGATAAATCCTTCCCATGTGCAATCACAGTTAATCCTTAAAACAATCCATTCTGTTGAGACTACATGGGGATAACAGTAAAATGTCCCTGATGAATATGGAGGTAAATGAAATAAACCAAATGATTTGAATTAGCTATAGTTTATATAATTACCTTTCTGGATAATGATACCAGGAGATGGGATCACTCTTAATTCTAACGAAAATAACTTAGGAATAATTCCTGAGACCTAGGCAAGTGACAGTTTAAATCAGTAAGCAGAAACCAAATCAAGTACGTTATAACTCCTCTAGACAACACCTGTGTGAACAACCACAAATCGATTAACCTAGAATAAAGTATATCCAATGCAGAACCTAAATGGAAAGAATAGATATATTTTTGCTATTTGACAAAATATTCTATGGTTTTAGAAACTCTGACATGTCTCCCAATAGATACTAGGTTTCCCAGAGCGTATTAAAAAAAAAAAATCACTGAATTTGAGATTAAAAAAAAAAAAAAGTACATGCCGAGGGCTTTCACTCTTTAAGATTTGTGGGTACAAACATCTCTGCTTTCATGAGAAGTCTGCTCTTTAAGGCTTACGGATCCTCACAGATACACTCAAGTCACCTTTGGGGGACAAAACAAGAAATTTCCTTAAGGTTAAATAATGAGTCCTGAGTTCTGGTTTTCTGAACAATATTCTGATGATAAAATCCTGGGATGAGAGTCAGAACAATGCTAAAAACAGCAGCATTTCTGTTCACAGTACAATTTATAGTTGTCATTGTAAATTTTGTAAAATAGTTAGATTTTTATTATATTTTATTTTTTCAGTGTTCCAAGATACATTGTCTATGCACACACCCAGTGCTCCATGCAATACGTGCCTTCCTTAATACCCACTACCAGGCTCACCCGTCTGCCTCCCTCAAAAACCCTCAATTTGTTTCTCAGAGTCCACAGTCTCTCATGCTTTGTCTCCCCCTCCGATTTCTCACAATTCACTTTTCCTTTCCTTCTCCTCCGTGTTATTCCTTATGCTCCACCTAGTTGTCACTGTAAATTAATAATTTATTATTTTTCACGTCCTCACTTCCAACACACACCCCACAGACCTCTACCTGGAGGTAAATGTATCCTTGGCCTCCTACCAAATAATCTGTTTCACCCTTGACAACAAGATCTTTTCTTTTTTTTTTTCCAATAAGATAAATGTATTTCAAAAGGGACTATGGGTGCCTCTTCAGTCCCATAGGATGAACCTGGATTAGTAGAAATCAGTCTTAGTAACTCCAGTCCCCTAAAGGTCTACTGATTGCATTAGGCCTGGCAGGGCAATGCAAATCTGGCCCATACTTTGTGAGAGGATGACCCGCAGGGTTTATCAAAGCTTTGTCTGCTTTCTTAAAAAGATATATTAAACAGACTCTTATTTTCCACCTCTGGACAATGTCATCTGTTCATCATAGTGGGAACACCTACTGTGGAACTCTGAGGGGAGCCACAGTGAAATGACAAGAAAATAAGCCGAGAAATGTACAGAAAGACAGGGAGAATCTGTTCAATAAACAATCCCTGTATCAACTCTACCATCAACCACTTGTTAGGTAAGCTAATAAATTTCCAGTTATTTTAGTTGGGATTTTCTGTTGCTTCAAGCTACATGAGAACTGATAGAAGATTCATCCAGCCTTCTTCAGGAAACCTCCCTTTGCAACACAAATACAAAGCAGTTCACAACTGATACTACTATCTTCTGTTTTTGGATGAGTGAGTTAAAGAGCCAACATAAAGGAAAGTTGTTAACATTTGGTAAGAGAGGTGGTATAGCTAAGATTCTGACATGTCTCTGACTGCAGAGCAAGATCTTTCTGCTACATCAGTCTTTGATGGACAGTGAAAGGGCTGTTGACTATTTGAGGAAGCTGTAGATACAAGTCTTAGAATTCACAAATATATATGTAAATTGGATATAAATGTATATATCTTTTGGAACTAAAAGATGAAATCATTTAAAAAAATCCCAGGAGTCTCCAAATACTCAGGAGATATAATATATGTATCAAGCCCTTGAAAATTGTGTTGTGGGGGTGCCTGGGTGGCTCAGTCGGTTAAGTGTCCAACTTCGGATTTGGGCTCAGGTCATGATCACAGGGTTGTGGGAACAAGCCCTGCTTTGTGTTTTGCCCTGGGCATACAGGCTGCTTAGGATTCTCTCTCTCCCATTCCCTCTGCTCCTACTCCCTTTCCCTCTCTTAGAAAAAAAGAAAAGAAAAGAAAAGAGAAAAGAAAATCATGCTGTGGTAGGGTAATGTTATATGCATACCACATCATTTTCTTTTCCAGCACTAGGAGGACTATGCACTTCAGTCTTTCTTTTCTATCTTAAGAACCGTAGTAGGTGGATGGAGCAACAATATAAAAAGTTGTGAAAAGGCCAACTGCTTTAAAGTTCTCAAGTGGGTTTGTAAAGATGTCTTAATACAATCAGTAGAAGAAATGTGGTTCTTTGCAGAATTATAGGATTTACTTAAAGAACAGGTAAGATCTCAGAACAGATAAGGCAAGCTTCCTAAATATAATTACCTAGCATTAAAGAATATTTTAATTGATATATTATTACCCAATACTCCATACTAAATTGGTTCTCAAGCTTTCTGTTAAATAATAATAAGCTGATTGCCTCCACAGACCTTCTATTCTAGTAGTATACACACATAATAAGGAAGAAATAAGTAAAATGTTGAGCAAATTAGTGACAATTATTAAAGATAAACATGAATGGAAACAAGTGGGATATCATGTGGAGAGGACAGAGAGTGAACATTTTTGATAGGGCTGCTTGAGAAATATGCACCTTGAAGTTCATTTTAAAAAAAATTAATTGTATCAGATTATAATTCATACACAATAAAGTACACCTATTCCAAGCATATCATTTAGCACATGTTGGCAAATGTGTATATTCCTTTAGCACTACTATAGTAACACCTCTGTCACCTTAAAACTTTCTTTGTGCCCTTTCTTTTGTTGATCCCTGATTTGTAATTCCAGGAAACCACTAATCTGCTTTCTGACACTATATATCAGATTTTCCTTTTCTAAAATTGTATATAAATAGACAGCATATACTCTTTTGTATCTGATCTCTTTAGCTCAGTATATTGTTTTAGGAATTTATCCTGTCACCTGGATGAATTTTTTATCAGTTTGACCCTACTTATTTATGTAAAGTTTTTCAATTTTATTTTTATATATTTCCCTTTTAGGGACATACTGCACTCAGTTTATTCATTCATCTTTGATGGACATTTGGGTTGTTTCTATTTTTTACTGTTATGGAATTTGTGTACTATTTGATGAAAATTTGTGTACACGTCTATTAGTGGGTATACGTTTTCATTTCTACTGGGTAAATATCTAGGAGAATTGGTGGAGCATATGGGAGGTGTTTAACTTTATCAAGAAAGCTACCAAATTGTTTTCCAATGTGACTATAATGATATATTCTCCCATTTGCAAATGCAGGCTAGATCCAGTGGGTCCACGTCTTTACCAACACACAGTGTTGTCAGTGTTTTGTTATGGTAGTTTCAATTCGCATTTTTCTGAAAATGAATGATATTGAACATATTTTCAAGTGCTTATTGGTACACACACACACACACACACACACACATATCATACATACACACACATGCAGTTAGCTCATTTTTAATTGGATTATTTGGTATCTACTTTGTGAGGTCTTTTATATTTTGGACTTAAGCCTTTTTCAGAAATATTCACTGCAAATATTTCCTCCCAGTTGGTAGCTTACGTTTTTGTGTTCTTAATGGTGCCCTTTGAAGAGCACAAGTATCATTTCTTGAATAATCCATGCTTTTGTGTCTTATCTAAGAAGCCTCTGCCCATCCCTAGGTCATGAAGATTTTTCTCCTGTGTTTTCTTCTGGATGTTTTATAATATATTAGCATTTATATTTAGGCCTACAGTCCTATTAGATTTAATTATTGTGTGATGTAACCTAAGGGTTAAGATGCATTTTTTTCCTATATGGAAATTTGGTTGTTCTAGTATCATTTGTTGAAAAGACCAACATTTCCCCATTGCATTACTCTGGTAATGTAAAAAAAAAATCAGTTGACCATTTGTGTTGTCTATCTGTGGACTCTTTATTCTTTTCCATCAGTTAACTTATCTCTCCCAAAATAAGGAGAGATAGCACATTGCCTTGATAGTGACTTAGAGTAACTTGAAATTGGGTAATGTAAGATCTCTAACTTTTTCTACCTTACTTTTTTTGTCTTTCCACAATATTTTAGAATGATTTTGTCTTTTTCTACAAAAATTTTCTTTTTCTTTTGTTAAAGACTTATTATTTATTATTTATTTGACACAGAGAGAGAGACAGTGAGAGAGGGAACACAGCAGGGGAGTGGAAGAGGGAGAAGCAGGCTTCCTGCAGAGCAGGGAGTCCAATGCAGGGCTTGATCCCAGGACTCTAGGATCAAGACCTAAGCTGAGGGCAGATGCTTAAGGACTGAGCCACTCAGGTACCCCTACAAAATTTTTCTATTGGGATTTAGATAGGAATTGTGTTTTCTAATTATTAATTGACATTACATGGAAATAAAATTGAATTTTATATATTGATTTTGTTTCCTCAGATCTTGCTTGTTTCACTCATCATTTAAAGTAGATTTCTTTGTATATTACCTAGGATTTTCTATGAACATGCTCATGTTATCTGTGAATAAACAGCATTTTATTTCTTCCTTACTGCTCTACCGATCTCTATGCTTTTTATTTTAATTTTATTGCACTGGTTAGAATCTCCAGTACAAAGTAGAATATAAATGGTCACTCTTTGTTCCTGATTTTAAGGGAAACCTTTCACCATTGCAGTAAGTATGATGTTAGATGTAGACTTTTCATAGGTGTCCTTTATCATATTAAGATGGTTTTTATAATAAGTAGCAGCCAAATATTATGAAATTATTCTTCTACATGAATTAAAATGAGTACATATTATGAATTACAATGATTGATTTTCAGATGTTAAACCAAAATTACATTCATGAGATAAACTCTACTTAGCCATGATATGTTATCTCATATTTTTAGGTTTCTCAGGTTAGTTTGCTAATATTTTGTTAAGAATTTTTTAAGTATATATTAATGAGGATTTTGGCATGTAGTTTTATTTTTGTACACTGCCTTTGTCTAGTTTTGGTGTTAAGATAATGCTCAATTCATAAAATTAGGTGGCACGTGTTCCTTCTGGCCTCTGCAAGAGAGTTGGCAGTACTGTTATTGCTTCTTTCTGAAATGTATGCTAGAGCACACTGATGCAGCCATCTGGGTCTACAGTTTTCTTCATGAGAAAGTATTTACTCATAAATTCAATGCCTTTAATAGGTTATTCAGTTTTTCATATTTCTCCTTAAAACAATTTTGGTAATTTGTATTTTCTAAGGAATCTGTCTTTTTTTTCTATGTAGTTAGAAGTATGTAGTATGAGAAACTATTAATAATGTATTTTTTTAAATCCTTTCAATGATTTTATATTCTATAGAGATGTCCTCTCTTTCTTGGCATTGACCAATGTGTTTTCTCTCTCTTTGTCTTGATCAGTCCAGCTAAAGGGTTAGAAATATTATTCATCTTTTCAAAAAACTAACTTCTGGCTTCTTTGGATTTCTCCTTGTTATTTCTTATTGTATTTATTTTTTATTCTTAATGTTGTTTGCTTTCCTCTGCTGAATTTGGGTTTAAGTTGCTTCTTTTCTTCATTTTTCCCTTTTTCTTTAATTTCTATTAGTTTCTTAATGTACATGTTTTGATTTAAAAATTAAATTAATGTAAACAAAATTATAAATTTCTCTCTAGGCAGTATTTTAACTGTCTTTCACCAAATTTGGATATATTGTGGGGCTTTTCATTTTCATTTAGTAAGAAATATTTCCATTTTTCTTTAAGATTTCTTTTTTTTTTAAGATTTTATTTATTTTGACACAGAGAGTCACAGCGAGAGAGGGAACACAAGCAGGGGGAGTGGGAGAAGCAGACTTCCACTGAGCAGGGAGCCCGATGTGGGGCTCAAACCCAGGACACTGGGATCATGACCTGAGCCAAAAGCAGACACTTAATGACTGAGCCACCCAGGTGCCCCAAGATTTCTTTTTTGACACATGTACTATTTATACATATTTTGTATATTCCCAAATATTTGGAATTATGCATATATATTTCTTTTTTTTTTAAAGATTTATTTATTTGAGAGAGAGAGAGAGGGAACATGAGTGGGGAGGGGTAGAGGGAAAGAGAACCTCAAGCAGGCTCCCCACTAAATGTGGAGCCCCATCTGGGGCTCAATCCCATGATTCTGAGATCACGACCTGAGCTGAGATCAAGAGTTGGATGCTTAACTGACTAAACCAGCCAGCGACCCCTATACAGATATATTTGTGATACTGATTGCTAATTTAATTTAGTTGTAACTTAAGATAAATATATATATTTTCAGTACTTTAGAATATATTTTAAAAACTTTCATGACGCAGCATATGGCTTATTTTGGTACATCAACTGTGTGAACTTTTTTTTTTAATTTTTAAAAAGATTTTTAAATTTATATGAGAGAGAGAAAGCGAGAGAGCGCGTGCACAGGTGGAGGGGCAGAGGGAGAGAATCTTCAAGGAGACTCCCAGCTCATTGCAGAGCCCCAAGTGGGACTAGATCCCACGACCCATAGGAGATCATGACCTGAGCTGAAACCAAGAGTCAGACACTTCATCAACTGAGCCACCCAGGTGCCCATCTGTGTACTTTTAAAATAATGTATGACTCTTTTGTTGTTGAGTAGCATGTTCAATAAATTATAATTAGGTCAAATTAGTTGGTAGTATTCATGGAATCTTCTCTATATTTATTTTTTGTTTGCTTGTTTTTCTCAATTACCGTGAAAGGAAGTATAGACGTTTCCAACAATAAATATGGATTTATCTATGTCAGTTTTCAGTTCTATCAGTTTTTGCTCCATATATTTTGAATTTTGCTATGGCCTTTTGATGACTCACCCTCTTCATTATTATGAAAAGTTTCATTTTATCCCTCACAATATTTCTTTTGAAGTCTACTTTGTTTGATAAGAAATAGACATTCTATAAACTCCAGGTTTCTCATATTTAGTGTTTACATGCTATGTATTTTTCCATCAAGTAACTTGATATTGATGGGGCTCATTATTTTAGTTACAAAATGTTTAAAGCAAATGTTTAAAAACAAAATGTTTAATAAAATAGTATTATTATTCAATTGCCTTTCAACTGTGCTCCATTATGTTTAACCTATTACTCTTTATTTCAGCTCTACTGAAGTATGATCGAAACACACAATGTATACAAATACCAAATCATCACATTGTCCATCCAGTAGCTTTAACCTGTGCCTTTATAATTAAAGTGAAATTCTTATAACAAGTGTTTGATTTGGCCATGTTATTTATTTTTATTTTTAATTTGAGAGAGAGCTAGAGTGCGTATGTGTGAGAGAGGACAAGTTGTGGGGGAGTGGCAGAAGAGAGGGAGAAAAAAACTCCCCTCTGATCAGGGAGCCCAACAGGGGACTCAATCCCAAGATCCTGGCATCATGACCTGAGTCAAAATTAGCCACTTAACCAACTGAGCCCCTCAGGTGCCCCAGCCCTTCTTTTTAATTCAGTCAAACGATTCTTTTATTTAGGGTCTTTAGACCATTTATGTGCAAAGTAATTATTTATATGGTTGGATTTAAATCAACCATCTTAGTAACTAATTTCTATACATCCCATCTGTTCTTTGCTCCTTTTCTTTTCCATTTACTTGTATTCTTTTGGATTAACATATACATTTTCCCAATAGGTCTTAATTTCCATGACTGCTTTATTAGCTAGAAATCATTGCTATTATTTAAAATGGTTGCAATATGGGGTGATCGGGTGGCTCAATAAGTTAAGTGACAGATTCTTGGTTTCAGCTCAGGGCATGATTTCACGGTTGTAAGATTGAGCCCTGTGTAGGGCTCCATGCTCAGTGGGGAGTCTGCTTGAAATTCTCTCTGTCCCTCTCCTTCTGTCCCTCCCCCCATGCTCTCTCTTTCTCTCCCTAAAATAAATAAATAAGTCTTAAAAAAATAAAGTTTGCAATATATATCTCTAAATTATCTATAGTCTATATTAAATAATATTATATTACTTCATGTATAATGAAAGGTCTTAAAATATTAGTCTTCTAATCTCCATTTCCCAACTTGTGTACTTCTATTGTATTTTATTTACCAATTCATATACCATCATCGTTATTCTCCCTTCTTTGTGCATTTCCTAGCTTCTACTTGAGATCGTTTTCCTCTGGCTGAAAATTTTCTTTGACATTGCTTGTAGTGTGGGGCACCTGGGTGGCTCAGTTGTTAAGCATCTGCCTTCGGCTCGGGTCATAATCCCAGGGTCCTGCGATTGAGCCCTGCATTGGGCTCTCTGCTCTGTGGGAAGCCTGCTTATCCCTCTCCCTCTGTTGCTCCCCCTGCTTGTGTTCCCTCTCTTGCTATGCCTCTCTCTGTCAAAATAAAAAAAATCTTAAAAAAAAAATTGTCTGTAGTGTTGGTAAATTCTTTTAACCCTTAAAAAAAAAAAAGGTTACTTTTGCTTTTATTTTTATTTATTTATTTTGACAGAGAGAAAGAGATCACCAGTAGTCAGAGAGGCGGGGGGTGGGGGGGCAGGTTCCCTGCTGAGAAGAGAGTCCAATGCAGGGCTCAATCCCAGGACCCTGAGATTATGACCTGAGCCAAAGGTAGAGGCTTAACCCACTGAGCCACCCAGGCACCCCTATTTTTGCTTTTATTTTTAGAGGATATCACTCCATATATAGAATTCTAAGTTGATTTTATTTTCTTTAACTGTTGTAAAGATGTCCCATTGCATAGTTTCAGGGAATGTCAGTATTAATTATTTTTCTTTCTGTCTTCATAATGTGTATTTTTTCTCTGGCTAGTTTGTTTGCTTTTCCTTGTCTTTGGCTTTGAACAATTTGACTATTAAATGTCCTGGTCTAGTCATCTTTATGATTATCCTACTTATGGTAATTTTAGCTTTTTGTATCCATGGGTTTATAGTTTTCTTCAAATATGGAAAATATTTCAGGCATGGTTTCTTAAAGTATTATTCAGTCCTAAGCCCATACTTTTCTTCCAGAAGTCCAATGTCAGACTGTTCGATCTCACAGACTACTGAGGCTCAGTTTATTTTTTTTTTCAGTCTTTTTTATATGTATGATTAAATCTGAATAGTTTCCATTGCTATGCCTTCAACTTCACTGATTTTTCTTCTGTAGTGTTTAATTTAATATTAATCCCAGCAGTGATTTTTCTTTTTCTTTTTTTTCCCCTTTAAATACACGTCTACAACCAAAAGTTCCATTTTGGGGGTCTATTTCACATCTTTCATTTCTTTCTTTATTATATACACATTTTTCTTTAAATTCTTGTGCATATTACAATATTTATTTTAACATTATTTTGTATTAACCATCATATATATCCTTTCTGAATCTCTTTTAGAGACTAATATTTCTCCTGATTATAGATTGAATTTTCCTGTTTCTTTACCATGTCTCGTAATTCTTTGATGAAAGGGAAACATTTTCACATGCTTAATTTTGTTTTCTTTTTAAAAATAATGTTATACTTTGTTCTTGTAGGGGCTAACTTACTTGAGAATCAGCTTAATTTTTCAGGCTTGTTATGGCAGGTTTAGAGTAGCCTTTAATTGATGGCAAGTTTAGCAATACTATTAGGATATGACCCTTTGGTGTCTCTACTTAATCTTCCAGGCATTTAGCAAGGAATTTCTTCTGTCTTGTTAGAACAAGAATGCCTGGGGCGCCTGGGTGGCTCAGTGGGTTAAAGCCTCTGCCTTCAGCTCAGGCCCTGATCCCAGGGTCCTGGGATTGAGCCCCGCATCGGGCTCTCTGCTCAGCAGGGAGCCTGCTTCCTCCTCTCTCTCTCTGCCTGCCTCTCTGCCTACTTGTAATCTCTGCCTGTCAAATAAAATGAATTAAAAATCTTAAAAAAAAAAAAAAAAGAACAAGAATGCCTGCCAGCCATGTTCAGTTTATAACTCCATGGTTGTTCTTTGCCATTCTCATGGAGTTTTATCCAATGTACATTAATAATATTACTAATATTTATTATGTGTAGTAATCCTATATAGGTATAATGCTCTTTGTACTGTTCAGCCAGAGTCAAGAAACTCCTAACTAGAGTTCCGGCGCATCTTTGGACATTTCACTTCTTGCTGGCACTCTACCCTCAAATTGCTATTGTTTAATCTCTCCAACTTCTGATCTTGGTCTCCTCAACTTATCTAGACCACTCTGCTATGTCTAAGATTCCAGTCCTTATACCTGCGTATACAAAATGCCTTTGGCAGAATGCCAAGGAAACTGTATAGCTCTTTTTTTTTGTTTGTTTCCTTTCTCTCAGGGATCACAGTCTTTATGTGTTGATTATATCTGAAACATTTGTGGCTTTTTTGGTTTGTTTTGTTCTTAAGAAAAATATATTTGTTCTGTTTTTCTATCTATTAGTTGTAGGAGAATAAATCTGGTCCCAGGCACTCCATAATTTCTAAAAGCAGAAGTTATAAGAAGTTGATTTTTGAGTAAAAACAGGGAGGAATTGAGGGAGCTAATATGTAAACAACTGGAGAAAGAGATTTCTAGGAATAGTAACAGCGACCACTGCAAGGAATCTAAGGCATCTCTGTGTCTGGTTAGCATAAGAATTGGTAAGAAAGACAATGTGGATGGTGTAGAAAAAGTGAGAGAGGTTACTAGCAAGAGTTGAAATTAGAGATTGAATTGGGGCCAAATCATGGAGAAATGAACTTTGGAAGGTTTTTGTTTGTTTGTTTGTTTGTTCGTATTTTGTTTGGTTGGTTGGATAGAGGAGTGATATGATCTGACTTTAACAAAATTATTTTGCTACTGAAGAGGTGGGTGGTCAGGGCAGAAGTAGAGACACAAGTCAGGAGGCTACTGTAATAATCTTGGAAATGCATAAGAATGATTTGGCCAGAGTGCTTGACTGTCATTAGTTATGAGAACTGACATACTTTAACATATTTATGAGCTTTTTGCGATGTATGTGCAACACTATCCTATGTCCCTCTTGCAATCAAAACAAAGATAAAATATGTTGAATAATAAAATAGGTAGAAGGTCTCTAAACAGAGTACAATATACAGAATTCTCTCTCATTGGCTCAATTTTATTCTCCCTTCTCCTGCTGTGAAACCATGTGGCTGCAGGGAGGTAACATTTTGCTGGCAAAAGTTTCCCTACCTAATTTCCATTTGGCTTACACGTATTCTTTCTAAATGTACATAATTAATGCTTAAGCCAATTTATGTTTCCAATCCATTTATTCCTTTGAACCTGTAGAGTTAAACCATTAGTAAAGGTCCACTACTGAGATCTGGCTCTCAGAGGGCAGAACGAGGGCAGGGAAGTCTACCACAAGCAGCGAGGACGGCAGTGAAACCAGGGAAGGAGACAAGTGGCAATCTGTTAAGGAGAACTGAGGATCAAATGCCAAGGTGAACAATTACAAAAGTGATGGCCAAAGGGCCCATGTCAGATGCTTAATTTCAGATAAAAGTCGTAGTTTAGGGGAAATCTTAATAAGAGAAAGAGGAGGTAGTAACTGATAAACAAATTTAATCTGAGGTCATAGAAGTAGTTGTTAAGATTAACCTTGGGGCAGTCCCTGTTTCAGTGGATATATGAATACCTGTGGGGAAGGTGTGTATGTGTGTGTATTTCTGTGTGGGTATAAACTGTTTGGGATTATAGTGACAGAGAAGGGCTCATATTAGAGATGAAAGAGATACAAGTACAGGCCTGGTTGTTAATGCGTTAGTGAGTTATTTAAATAGAATGCACCCCAAGGAGCAAAATCACACACCTTTCACAATGCATAATGTGGCTAGATGTGTTTCCACATTGGAGTTATACATATCTAACATAGCACATAGAAAAAAATCAGTGTAAATGGGTAGTTCAGTCATGCAAATATCTAAAACAGAATTTTCTTATGGAATCAGGGTGGGGGTGGGGGGGCTGGAATCTACCGCCTGCTGTTTTTCTGATTTGTTCCTAAGCTCATTAGATGCTCAGCACCTCCTCTGGGGGATGAATCTCATCTTCAGACAACGTTAAACTCATTCTCCTGAGCAGAGGTGAAAAAGCTATTTCCCCACTGGAGTTTTCAAAGGCAAACATTTCCTGTAGGAAATCAAACAATTCTAGGGCTTGATAAGGTAGCTAAGTATATTCAGTTTAGCAAGTAGTTGCCAGTGGAAACCTCTGTATACCTTTATGCAGGGCCTCAGCCACCTCGGGGGGATGACAAGGTCATTAGTTTAAGAAAGAAGGAAAGATCTTGACAAATGATCTTGCAGCAAACTCTGACACCTCCAGAACAGGAATGGAGAACCTCACTGATGGAGATTGGACCCCAAATTCCTTCATTTCATGATTAGCACATACACGAATATGTATATTTTGCCTTCTGAAACTAACATATATGATAATGTAGCCTCTGAATTCTGGGTTCCTGATTTCAGCTGTCTATGTTTGTGTTTTTTCCTTTTTTCTTTCCTTTAAATTTCACTTCTCCAACAAATATTATTTGAATACTAGTGTCTGTCAGTTACTTTGATGGGGGTTGGCTGTACCCAATGTACAAAGAGGCACAGCCCCTGCCATGCTGGCCCCCAAACCTAGTGCAGAGGACTGAAAATAAATCAGTCAATAAACACGTCACAAACTGCACTAAGAACTAAGAAGGAAATGACCAGTGCGACGGAAGACAAATAGGCAGGATTCTGTTCCATACAAAGGTCAAGAACAGTCTTTCTGAGGTGTGACACCTAAACTGAGATCTATAGCTGAGAAGAAGCCAACTTTGAGAGCAGTGGGGAGACTGTCTCATACCAGGGAGTAATGGCAAAGGCTCTCAGGCCAGACGCTAACAGTCTCTGTGACAGCATCAAGCAAGGAAGGGGAAGGTTGGCCTATGAGGAGGATGGACAAAGTTCAGAGAGATCACGCTAAACCTCTTAGACAGTGTAGAATTGTTGAGATATTATAAACAAAAGACAAGAGCAAGTAAATAGGAAGTGGACAAGCAGGACACTTTTTTCATTCATCTGATGCTTTATTTTGCTAAAGATCCTTTCTCTATTACTCCCCTTTCTTCTTTGGCCCAACCAGTCTTTCTGAATGAAAGAGAAAGAAAGACAAAGAGAAAAAAAGTCTGACTTCCTAAATAAATCTGGACTAAGATGAAAACTCCCATTCCAGAAATGATGACTGGAAATGTGTACAGGGAAACAACATGAGTTGGTAAAGTTACCATCTAAATCTGTATGATTTTCTGAAAATTAAACACAGGTTCTCTTTTTATAAAAAGACTATCCTAATGGAATTTCTCTCCATTACCCATGTATCATTCTGTTACCGCTTTCTTTCTTTCCTGAGCATTCCAAAGATTACTTGGATTGCTGTAAGTACTGTCCTTGCTCAGGGATACTCATACTTGACTGATCACCAGAATTTCCTGGGTACCTTAAAATTACATATTATGTATGCATGTGCATACACACATACATAGATCATTGCTGGTCCCTCTTAGAAATTCTAATTCCTGACAGGAGTCTCAATAATTAATACTTTACCTCTAGCCTAGTTTTTCTGAGGCATACTCAAGGGACATTCACTGTCCTAACTAGTCCCTCTACCTCCAATCTGTTCCACCACAATCTACCCTCCGCTCTAACAACAGATCAGCTCGCTAAGTCTAAATGTAATCATATTTCTCCTCTAGTCAAAAGTTTTATTTTATTCCACATGGACTTAAAACCACTTAAGAGGGCCATCTGCAAAACTCTGTAGATAGGATAATCACCATCATAGTCAATTATTGTAATAGTAAAGTTTTAACATTGCTTGTTTGTTTAACAACATGGTAGATTGAACAGTGATTAGGACATCTGAAACTCACAAAGAAAGAAGTATCTAGAAAAAATATGTTGATATGAATCTGCATTTGGCTACCTGAAAAATATATTGTCCCCAGAGTTCAACTTCTGAGAATTACACACCACTTAGATAAAGGTACATAATATATTTTTATTATACAAGTAATATTTGAATATTCCTTCATTATTAAAATGCAAACAATATAGAGAATAAAAGGTTACCTTATAGTCTTGCCAATTACTTTATTCTTCTTAGAAGAAATAAAAATTAGCAGTTTGCTTATATCTTTACAGATTTTTAAGAACTTATGTGAGAAAATATATGCAATACAAATATATAGCTTTGACTTGCTGGGGCTTAGTTTTTTCTTTTAAAATTTTTACATATAGGACATCATTATTTTGCTATTTTCTTCTTCCAGTTAATATAAAAATGTATGTGTTTATTTATTTCCCCTTTTTAACTCATGTAATATTTCATAATATGAAATACCAAGTTATTTACCTACTCTTTTATTGATTAGACATTTAAGGTTTCTAATTACTCAGTATTATCAATAATAATGTAGTAAATACCCTTTCACATCTATTTTTATTTACACTGAAATTTTTAAAATATGTAAATTTCCTCCATAGCTATAGTCATTCCCCCTTTGTTATTTTTAATTTTATGTATTTGAATTATCTTTCTCATGCTCTTTCTCTCTCCTGTCCTCTCATTTTTTAAAATAATTAAACTTATCAAAGATACTCTATTTTATCATTTATTTAAAAATACTCCTTAAAAATTACTTTATTAATGGGGCACCTGGGTGAGTCAGTTGGTTAAGCTTCTGCCTTCAGCTCAGGCCATGACAGCAGGGTCCTGAGATTAAGCCCTGAGTTGGGTTCCCTCCTCACGGGGAACCTGCTTCTCCCTCTCCTCCCTGGTCATTCTCTCTCTCTCTCTCTCTCTCTCTCTCAAATAAATGAATAAAATCTTCTGAGGGTTGCTGGGGGGGAGGTGGGGGGTAGGGAGAAGGTGGTTGGGTTATGGACATTGGGGAGAGTATGTGCTATGGTGGGTGCTGTGAAATGTGTAAGACTGATGAATCATAGACCTGTATCCCTGGAGCAAATAATGCACTATATGTTAATAAAAATAATTTTAAATAAATAAATAAATAAATAAAATCTTAAAAAATATATTAATTGAATCTACTTCTATTTTTTGTGTTTGTTAATTTTTTTTAATAGCTTGAGTTTGAAGCTTAGATATGATTTACCCTTTTTGCTTTCTAATAATTTCATTTAAGTCTATATATTTTTATTTGATTATTATCCAAAGCATATGTAGTGAGCTCATTGCTTTCCATTTCTAAAGAGTGAATAATTTCAGTTTCGGCTTTTTTTTTTTTTAAACTTTTTTACCTAATAATTGTGAAGAGTTTGAATAGAAAAAGTAAAATTGTTTTTCTGAACATTGTTTTGTTGATTTCTAATTTTTTAAGCAAAAAATTCTTACTTTAAATAACATGGCACTATTGCCAGAGAGTCCCAGTTTGTGACTTCACCTTCAAAAAACAAACAAAGAAGTCATACTGATGCTAAAGTATGTTTACTTTACTAAGACCTACCTAATCCTAGAGGATACTAATAGACGAGATATTGACATTGAGATCAGTTTTCCATACTAGATTACAAACAACTTCTTATTTCATTTTGAACAGAGCAGTAGATTAGAATTAACCCAAGATCTGGGCAGGATTATGGTAGTCCAGGTGTATATTTGTGGAATATCATATACGAGGAAATTTTGTTATTGTTTTAGCAAACACTTATTAAAAGCCTACAATGTGTAAGGTGTGTTACACTTGGGGCTCATTAGTGAAAATAGAAAGATAATCACTGTCCACATAGAGTTCATGTTTTCTTAAGGAAGCCAGATAGTAAATTATAAACAGAATACATAAAATATATTTTTGAAATTGATAAGTACTATGGGTAAAATTAATAAAATAAGTTAAGAAGCACTGGGATTCTTAACTGCAATTTTAAAAATAAGGCAGTCAGAGCGGCATTAAGAATTGAGGAGGCAATTCTCTGGAGAAAGAGAATCCAGGGCAGAAAGAAAAGAAAGTGTAAAGGCCCTGTGGTAGACAGCAGTTGGGGGACTCAATAGTAAACCAGAGGGCTTGGAAAACTGAGCAAGGTGAGAAGCTATGGGAGGTGAGATCAGAATTCAAGGGAAGGTGATAAGGACATCTAAAGCCTTTGTGGTTAATAACAGTTTGTGATCCCATAAATATTCTGAGAACTAAAGTCTTTTCTGAAGATTTTATTTTGGCTCAAGCCTTCCTCCTTTGGATCTAAATTATAAAAATGTCTTCATCTTTAATGAATAATGAAAGAAAGCTTTGTCACCATCTACCCCTGCAGTCTGGGTTTTGCTCCTTCTCTTGAACACCCTGGAAGTAGAAAAATATCGAATTCTATAGATTTACAAATGCAAGTTTACAGCTGTAGCAAAATGCCCAGGTATTTAGAGAATGGATCAGTTTTGTCCAAGAATGCTTTTCAGGACTCTGGGTACCATTTTGCCTTCTCTCTTTGTCTCGCTATCTTCTCCTGTCCTGTAATCATCTGAAGGTGTCATATTCTGAAGCAGTGTCAGACATCAATCTGGCCTTTTAATTACGCATGGACAATGGCTTGTTTCTGGCAGTCCCACAGCAGGCAACTATTGATTTGCTTTACAGTGTAGCATTTGTACAATATATCAGACTGATAGCCACACAAAAGTCTTTTTTTTTTTTCCTTTAAGTTTTCTGCTATGAATACTACCTCGCTGGAGCCTCAACAATCCTATCTTTCCTTAATCCAGAGCACATATGATTCATGCTGGATGAAACAAGGTATTCACAAGTACAAAAATAAAAAATAAAGCAATGATCAGATACAGGGATGGTGTGGATCAGAGACAGCCCCATAATGTGAGGAACTGTGACTGTTTTGTTTACAACATACACATGCTTCCACAGAAATTAGCTAAATATTTGTGGGATAAATGGATAAACGGAAACTAGATATGTTTTTGTAGTAAGAGAAGTGACTAAGTACTATTTTCTACTTACTAATTCTGTGTCCTTGGCCATGGCATATAACCTCCCTGTGCATCAGTCTTCATCTATAAAATGGGCATAATAGTGTCCATTCATTATTATGGTGCTAACAAAATAAATAATTGAAAGCATATAAAAATCATCTGGTACATCCTCAGACCTTACATTTTATTTTTATCATTCTCATGCTCTCCCACATTTTCCTTGAGCATATACCCAAACATGATTGTTTTCCCACCCAACTCTGTGCTTGAAACATTTCACTAAGTACCTCCAATGGGCCTGTGGCATCTTGTTGATTGTTCAAGGCCTGACTCCTTTGCCCATCTTCTAGTCCCCCTCTCTTCTGAGTAGAGCTTTATTTGCAGCTGCCTTTGTGGCTTCTTATCTTCTAGTGCCTTCTGAATATGAAAATCCTGAGGGCAGGGAATTCCAGGAGAACTTCCCATCGGGACTTTTTCCTTGAGTCTGCACTCAGTAAATAAAGATGTGGTATGTGTTCAGATTTCAGACTATTGGGATTTCTGCACATTGCACATTGATATCCCAGCATCTCCTATCCATAGCAGGCTTCCAGGAATTAGTTGACAAACTAGAATATTTAGAACATGGAAGAGTGTTCTGTAACCTGGACATTTACTTTTAGCTTGGTCACTCTTGGACCAGTTAATTCAACTCCCTATTCTACAACTTATTCTCCTTAAAATGAGGCAAAAAATATACCTAATCCATAGGGTTTCTGTGAGGACTATATAAATTAAATATGTAAACTACTTGGAACCATCCAGGCCTTTAGTGATTACTTGTGTATTACTGCTGTGTGTGGTAATTATTTTCTTTATTTGCTATTATCTTCACAGTGAGGAGAGCCTAGTCTTTTTTGTAAGTTTGCACTATATCCTCCTCATTCAAATCTAAGTTGTGGTTCTCTGTAACTTGTGGTTCTCTGTAAATAGGAATTGTCAGTACTTGGTTAAGATGGAGAAATGGGGAAATATTTATTAAACAGCTGAATGCCAAGCCTAACATTGTCTGGTTTTCTATCCATTTTCTGTCCCCATTTCTTGTCTCTCTTGCCCTATTCTTCAAATGGCATTTTCTCAAGAAGACTCTTCTCACTTCCACCACCCATTTTGTTCATCTGCTTATTTCCTAGTTGCACTACCAAGTATAATTCAAGGGACTTTCACAAACAAGCTTCTCTTGGCCAAATGTATTTACCCAGTGCCATTTTAGTGGACATGTATGAGCTCAGGCTCTATCTAGCATCAAGCTTTCTAAGGCTCAGGCTTTATCTAGTATTAAGCTGACTAAGACCCTGGTCCTGGCTCTGCCACGTATCATCCATGTGCAATGGTAAAAGTTTCTTAATAACTCTTATAGCTCAGTTCCTTCATTTATTAACTGTACCTATTTCAGAGGGTCGGTATGAAGATCTAGATGCATTAGAGAATGCATCTAAGTGTTCAATGCAGTATTTGCATAGAGAAAACACTTTTATAAGTACTGGCCATTTTGTTGTCATTTTTACTGTTTGACTCACTTCCTAACTTCCAAATATTTTCCACTTTGCATTATAATCATCAATATATACATCCATCTCTAATCTTGTGAGACATACAGTAGGCACTCAGTAAACATTTATGCATAGGAGGAATAATAAATATGTCCCCAGAGGGCAGAGTCTGTCCCAGTTCTGTAAAGCAAGGTTGGTGATGCCAAGCATAAGGACCCTGAAGTAGGGTTTCCAGATTTGGCAAACAAAAACAAAAGTCACCCAGATAAATTAAAACTTCGGCTAAAAAAATGAACTATTTTTAGTAAAATTATGCAGTATTTGAGATAGACTAGAAATTTTTCTATTGCTTACCTAAATTCAAATGTAACTGAGTGTCCTACCTTCATCTGGCAACCTTAACCTGAAGCCTCTTTCAAATCCATAAATCTTTCTCTTTCCACTCCAAGACTGTGAATGGGTACCCAAGACCATCCATGGAACACCCAGTCAAGTTGATGATAAACATAAACTGAATGAAATTCTGTATGATTCACATTCAACTTAGCTGTATGTAAAATTTGTTATTTTGAAGTAGCCACTACTCCTAAATTAGCTTTTGTTCCTCAGAAGGATATACTGAGGTGGACCATGATGTCCTTTTTTTTTTTTTTTTAAAGATTTTATTTATTTATTTGGCAGAGAGAGAGAGATCACAAATAGGCAGAGCAGCAGGCAGAGAGGGGGATGCAGGGCTCTATCCCAGGACCCTGAGATCATAACCTGAGCCGAAGGCAGAGGCTTAACCCTCTGAGCCACCCAAGTGCCCCCCCATGATGTCCTTTTCATTCCGTTGTGGTAGTAGCAACTCTGTTATTAAAGTTTTCAAAACTACTTGGAGCAACAGTATACAGGTCTAAGGCAGCGGTAACTCAGTCCTGCATTTACCCCTCTTATTGGATCAATTCTAGGGAAGAAGTAGAGCTTATGGGTTGGCCTATTCCAAGTCATTTTATTTCAGAAGTTAATTAGCTGTTGAGTTTATAGTTTATATCCCTGACATCAATGACACTTTTCCTATATAATTTAGTACTTGGACATTTTCAATCTGTAAATAGCCAGCATGGGTTACGGCTACATGAAATATATAGGTTCCATATATGTCTTGTTTAATTCTTTATCCCTAGTTCCTAGCAAAATTCTCAGAGTTGCAGGTCAATATACAGTCAGTGAATAAACAAGCAGTTAAGATCTCAGGCTCTGGAGACAGACAAAACCAGATTCAAATTCTGACTTTGTCATTTATGGGATAGCTGTGTGATCTTGCAAAGTTCCTTATTCTCTCAAGACTTAATTCCTTTGTCTGTAAAATGGGGATAAAGATGCTTGTTTGGACATGGGTATGCTTTGAAATTACATGATATCTTGTACTTAAGCCACTTAGCAAAGGGTCTGACCTAGTTACAAATGCTTTAAAACTTTAGTTAATATTGTGTTACATTTCTTAATGCTATTATAGGCAAAATGTCTACAAAATACCACCACTGCTGCATGACAACCTGAACTCAGTTTATTCTCCAGTTCTGCTCTCCTGAAAATCCTGATACAACTAAGAAAGTCAACATGTTTCTAGGCAACAGAGCTAACAAAAATCCACCCCTGAGTGGTAAACTAAATTTGGTCTGTAAAGAAGTATAACAACTCTCTATATATGATGAATACACCATGCTTTAACATTCTCTGAGTGTTGGGTAACATGTATATTGCAATGAGTATGTCCCGTGTGTGATTCTGAAAGCATTTCTATGGAATACTAAGAGAGATATTGGCCCTTCTGGGATATGGAGCTTCTAAGCACACATCAGTCTTGTCTCCTTGGACCTAAAAGTGTTATTAGGAAATAAGACAGCTTCTGGATGACTGTGTATACTGCTACCTGGGCTACCGTGAAGTGGAAGACTTGGCATGGTCCTGATAGCAAGCTACAGCCCCTCTCCTACCATCTTCTTAGTAGACTCCTAGTGTGACCTGTTGTAGTCTCGAGGGTCTAAAGCTTATGTAAGCCCGAGGTGATGCGTGGTGGGTTCTGCGCTGTCCGGTGGAAGGTACATCTGTTTTTGTATCCTCAATAAATTGCCCAAGGATCTTAGAATCTTAAAACTAGAAGCAGTCCTACATGCCATCATCTTTGAAAATCTGTCCAGTGTGGGAAGCTTTCTGCAATATTTTCAACAACTGGCCAGCTGACCTCTTTTCCAACACTTTCAGCTGCAGGAAATAGATTTTCCCCTTAGAAGTTCATTGCACTGCCAGCCAGCCTTCATTATAAAGGGCTTTGTTCTGGACAGAAATCTGCCTATCTAAAATATCTTACCCCAGATCTGTGCTAGCTTGAGAGCTACATAGAATGTTTAGGTTCTTCCCCATGACTAATCTTCACATATTTTCAGACATCAATTTTTATCTCTCACTAACATCTTGTTTTTTTCAATAAAAATGTACCTACTTTCCTCAGCTATCCCCTACTACCTTTGTCCTCTATGTGCCCTTCTTCCTATACTAAGCTATCACAATGATATTTTAGTGTTGTTTCTAGAGCAAGTGGTACTATCTCTAAAGAAGTACACCTTTGCTCTGAGTTAAACAGGGCTCATTTCTTTCACATTAGAGGAATAATAGAGAATGATTGTTTTACAACTTGGGAAAGGTGAAAATACAGAGAAGAAGTCCCAAACACTAAAAAACATGACAAAATACACATGTGCACATGGAATGAAAGACAATTAATAAAAGATATCAGCAATATAATGCTATGCTTGAATTCATGCTTCAGAATAATCGCACTTGTATTCACATTCTGGTACCAGAAATTATTAGACATGAAAATTTGGAAAAGTTATTCAATTTCTTTAAGCCTCAGTTGACCCATCTGTAAAATAGGGATGATATTGGTACAGACCCTATTAGTTTGCTGAAGATAAAAACAAACAAACAAAAAAAACAAGACAAAACAAAACAAAAACAAAAACAAAAAAAACTATGTAAAATATTCCAGGTAAACCTGGCTGAGAGTAAACAAGATAAAAATCAGTACTGCATGCTGGTGAGGACTGTGGATTCTGAGCTTGAATTTCTTTTCTATTGTTTATTAACTGTGAAATCTTGGATGGATTATCTAACCTCTTTCAACTCCATTTTCTCAAATGAGAAATGGAGGTTGTAATAGATTATATTTTATAAAGATAAGCACAAAAATATTTCCAGGTTGACATCTCAACACTTGTCAACTCCTTGATCAAGAGGTGGTATTTATACCCTCTCCTTACAACCCAAATATGTCTCCATGACTGCATGAATTGTAGGAAGGACAAAGTGATGCCAAGCAACTTTCAAGGCCAGGTCATACAAGTTGATACAACTTCTACTTTCTCTCTTTCTCTCTCTCTTTCTCTTCTTTTCTCTCTCTGTATGTGTGTGTCTCCCTTGACTCTGCCTTTGGGAAAGTCCTAAGAAGTCTGGCTACCCTAAAGCTGCCAAGATGGATAGAATACATAGAAAAAGAAAGAGATGTCTCAACGGTTGCATCCGTTCAGCTTCCAGCTATTTATGTCTTCCCAAAACAGGCCATACGTGTGAGTAAGCCTTCAGCTCATTCCAGCCTCACCAGCTGACTGCAATCATATGGGAGACCCTGAATGAGAACATACTGCAAGGTTCCTGAACCTCCAGAATCCTAAGAGATAATGACAAAACAATTGTTCTTTTCAATCACTACCTTTTGAGATGATTGGCTAAGGAGTAATACATAACTAATAAAAAGGATGAATAGTATTTTATTAATAAAGTTTATGAGGATTAAATGAGATGACCCAGAAAAAGTATTAAACATAAAGGAGTGGCTCTCAAACTTTAGTGTCTGATATTGTCATCTGCGGGCTTATTACAAAATGGATTCCAGGGTCCTTCTTCCCAAATTTCTGATTTAGTAAGTCTGGAGTGAAGCCTGAGTACTTGCATATCTACCATGTTATAGCTGATGCTGATGCTACTGGTCTAGGAACCACATATTACAAATCATTACAGAGTAAATACTCAATTTATGACTTTTATTCTTACTACCATTTTTAGTACTTATTGTTTATATTTCATGAAAATTAAGCACTGCCAGTTCCTTTGGGTACAAAGGAAATTTATACACAGCTTCTCTCCATAACTCACAGTCTAATTCATCTTTTTTATCCCTAGCGTGGATCACAGTGACTTTCACATATGTGCTAACAATTGCTTATTAGAGGAAATATGAAGAGATCCCACATTCATTTATGGGTTGATGATGAACTGAAGGGAGACGGTTTAAGAAAAAGAGCAAGAGAGAGATAAAGGGGGGGTGGGGGTGGGTAGGAAGAGGAGTAGATGTTAGGAGAGGAGAGGAGGGAAGAAGATAGAAGGGAAGGGAAGACAAGACAAGATGAGGCAGGGTGGGAGGAAAATGTCATGTTCCTTGCTCTAAAACTTTTTTCTTTATACTATTTATACTATTACAAGTTTTCACATTGTCTTTTCCTAATCTTAGGTATGACTCAAGACAGGAACATGTTGCCTCCAAATAGCCCTTTCATTTCTTCAGTTCCTTTACAATGGAGTGGTAAAATTATTAAACAACTCTGTATCAGAACTGGTAAAAAGAAATATGTTATTGGGTTTTGCTCTGATCTTATTTTACAGCTATTGTTTAATCTGATAAAAATGCATCAGTTACTTAGATGTTTGTGCACTCTCTTTAGCTCAGAATGTTGGTACACTGGCATTCATCTTATTGACAATATCCTGTGGATATGAATGTATAAAAATATGACTGGTCAGAATAAGACTTGAGGATTTCCCAGAGGCCTTTGGTTTCCATACAGTCCATGTTTTAAGGGTACTTATGAGGTTGGTCATGTCCACGAAACCTACCAAGATTTCAAAGTACATATTTATGTTTGGCTCCCTCCTTTCTTATCCCATTTAGAGGAATGTCATGAGAAAAAATGACATAATCTATATAAGAACTCTCCAAGCCTGTAGAGCTCTACTTATAAACACGTTAAGTAATTAATACCTTGTTCCCTTATTTCTAATAGCTTGTAAGTTATTGGGAATTCAAATGTTAGTCTGCATACTATACAACTTATGTATAATGTGTTGAGGACTATTTTGTACCTATCAATTCTTACATGCACAAAAGGAGAAAATGTCACCCTTGCTTTAATGGAAGACACAATTTTGAGAGGAGGACGATATCTGTCAATGAGACAAGCTTTGCCTTTCTTAAACTGACATGGAACCATGTTGTTTTCCTGCTAAAAGACATTGGCATTATCATACTGACTTTAGGTAAAAGCAGAAAATTTATAGAATGACTGGCAAAGCCCCTATGATCTAGATCATCTTTCCATCTTTGACTGGTCTCAGTGTCCTCATTTCTTCCACACACCCACAGTATCCAGGCTTGTGGACTGGGCAGCCATTCCAGAACTCACCACTCCCTTTCACATTACCATGTTTTTGAACTTGTGATTTTCTTTTCCTGAAATATATCCACCATTGCTATTTACACAGTATCTGATACACAATAATCATACCACACAAAGAATTTCTAGAATTTCTGATTAATATTGCCTTTACTATGTTATTTTCACTTTTACCTATGCCAATAGACTGCAAGATGAATGCTTTCTTGTGCTAACGTCACCCTCATATCACTCCACAAATCCTATCAAAATTCCTTTAATTAAACAAAGTAAGAAAAATTAGGATGAAATGAAAAAGAGAATTAAAAATACTACACTGGGGTGCCTGGGTGGCTCCGTGGGTTAAGCCTCTGCCTTCAGCTCAGGTCATGATCTCAGGGTCCTGCATCAGGCTCTCTGCTAAGTGGGGAGCCTGCTTCCCCTTCTCTTTTTGCCTGCCTCTCTGCCTACTCATGATCTCTCTCTCTGTCAAATAAGTAAAATCTTTAAAAAAAAAATACTAAACCATGTGGTATTAACAAAAGAGACTAAGGACTATGATTAAACTAGCAATCACTTTAGCTTAGAATAACTTCAAGGAAGAGGTAAAACTTTTGGTCTTGGTTACCATGTCAAACTGAACATCTGGAAGCAGGTCCATGCTCGAGGGGCAGTAAGTGCACCACCAATTAAGAAAGCCTTGCATACTCATCAAACTTATTTGTGAGAAGGAAAGTATGGGTGTAAGAGTTAGGGAACTCTTACTTGCTAATTGTGTATAATGTATTGATAGCTCATTAAGAGTTGGAACAATCCTGTGAGATATGAATTTACATCCCTTTTAACAGAGGAGTACAGAGAGTCTCCAAGAAGTAAAAAAATGACACAAAATCATCCACATTAAGTGGCAGAACTAGGATTCAGACGCAGGAATACATGGAAGCTCGTGATCTTTTCAGTATATCAGGAGGTTACTCAAAGTTACCAAAGGAAGAGAAAGAAAAGGAACGCCTTCCCATAGCATGTTTTCTAGGAAAGGAAGAAAAAAAATCTTGAAACTACTATTCATTCACTTAAGCTTTTAGTAAAGCTATGTCCTGGTGATACAATAGTAAGCACCAAAAGAACAGAAATGTATAGTTCTTGTTCTTGTGGAGTTTATGAGAAGCAGGCTTAAGTACAATGTACATGGAAAGTACATGAATAAATGTAAAATTACAATAGTAATAAATATTATTTCTTTTTAAAAAGAGCTATTTGGAATATGTTTTCTATAAAAAACTCATTTTAGACCCAAAGATACCTCCAAATTTAAAGTGAGGGGGTGGAAAACAATTTATCATGATAATGGACATCAAAAGGAAGCTGGAGTGGCAATCCTTATACCAGATAAATTAGATTTTAAGCCAAAGACTATAATAAGATATGAGGAAGGATACTAGATCATACTTAAAGGGTCTGTCCAATATGAAGATCTAACAATTTTAAATATCTATGCCCTTAACATCGGAGCAGCCAACTACATAAATCAATTAATAACAAAAATCAAAGAAACACATCAACAATAATACAATAATAGTAGGGGACTTTTACACCCCCTTCAATGAAATGGACAGATCATCCAAGCAAAAGATCAACAAGGAAATAAAGACCTTAAATGACACACTGGACCAGATGGACATCACAGATATATTCAGAACATTCCATCCCAAAGCAATAGAATACATATTCTTCTCTAGTGCACATGGAACATTCTCCAGGATAGATCACATCCTGGGTCACAGATCAGGTCTCAACTGGTACCAAAAGACTGGGATCATTCCCTGCATATTTTCAGACCACAATACTCTGAAGCTAGAACTCAGTCACAAAAGGAAATTTGGAAAGAACCCAAATACATGGAGACTAAAGAGCATCCTACTAAAGAATGAAATGGGTCAACCAGGAAATTAAAGAATTGAAAATAATAATGGAAACAAATGATAATGAAAACACAATGGTTCAAAATCTGTGGGACACAGCAAAGGCAGTCCTGAGAGGAAAATATATAGCAATACAAGCCTTTCTTAAGAAATAAGAAAGGTCTTGGGGCGCCTGGGTGGCTCAGTGGGTTAAAGCCTCTGCCTTCGGCTCAGGTCATGATCCCAGGGTTCTGGGATTCTGGGATCAAGCCCCGCATCTGGCTCTCTGCTCAGCGGGGAGCCTGCTTCCCCCCCCCCCCCCCGCCTGCCTCTCTGCCTACTTGTGATCTCTGTCTGTCAGATAAATAAATAAAATCTTAAAAAAAAAAAAAAAAGAAATAAGAAAGGTCTCAAATACACAACCCAACCCTACACCTAAAGGAGTTGGAGAAAGAACAGCAAAGAAAACCTAAGCTGAGTAGGAGAAAAGAAATCATAAAGATCAGAGCAGAAATCAATGAAATAAAAAACAAAAAAACAAACAAAAAACAAAAAACAAAAAACAAAACCAGTAGAACAAATCAATGAAACTAGGAACTGGTTATTTGAAAGAATTAATAAAATTGATAAACCCCTGGCCAGACTTATCAAAAAGAAAAGACAAAGGACCCTAATAAATAAAATCATGAATGAAAGAGGAGAGATCACAACCAACACCAAAGAAATACAATTTTAAGAACATATTATGAGCAACTATACACCAGGAAATTTGACAATCTGGAAGAAATAGATGCATTCCAAGAGACATATAAACTACCAAAACTGAACCAGGAAGAAATAAAGAACCTGAACAGAACAATAACCAGTAAGGAGATTGAAGCAGTCACCAAAAATCTCCCAATAAACAAGAGCCCAGGGCCAGATGGCTTCCAAGGGAATTTTACCAAACATTTAAAGAAGAATTAATTCCTATTCTTCTGAAATTGTCCCAAAAAATAGAAATGGAAGAAAAACTTCAAAACTCATTTTATGAACCCAGCATTACCTTGATCCCCAAACCAGACAAAGACCCCACCAAAAAGAAGAATTACAGACAAATATCCTTGATGAACATAGATGCAAAAATTCTCACCAAAATACTCAGTCAATAGGATCCAACAGTACATTAAAAGGGTTATTCACCACGACCAAGTGGGTTTTATTCCTGGACTGCAAGGTTGGTTCAACATTTGCAAATCAATCAATGTGATACAATACATTAATAAAAGAAAGAATAAGAACCATATGATACTCTCAATAGATGCTGAAAAAGCATTTGACAAAGTAAGGCATCTTTTCTTGATCAAAACTCTTCGAAGTGTAGGGATAGAGGGTACATACCTCAATATCATTAAAGCCATCTATGAAAAACCCACAGCAATTATCATTCTCAATGGAGAAAAACTGAGAACTTTTCCACTATGGTCAGGAACATGGCAGGGATGTCCATTATCACCACTGCTATTCAACATAGTACTAAAAGTCCTAGCCTCAGCAATCAGACAACAAAGAGAAATTAAAGGCATCCAAATTGGCAAAGAAGTCCAACTATCACTCTTTTTTTTAAAATATTTTATTTATTTATTTGACAGATCACAAGTAGGCAGAGAGGCGGACAAAGAGAGAGGGAAGAAGCAGGCTCCCTGCCGAGCAGAGAGCCCGATGTGGGGCTTGATCCCAGGACCCCGAGATCATGACCTGAGCCAAAGGCGGAGGCTTTAACCCACTGAGCCACCCAGGCGCCCCCCAACTATCACTCTTTGCAGATGATATGATACTATATGTGGAAAACCCAAAAGACTCCACTCCAAATCTGCTAGAACCCATACAGGAATTCAGTAAAGTGTCAGGATATAAAATCAATGCCAAGAAAACAGTTGCATGTCTTAACCAACAGCAAGACAGAAGAAAGAGAAATTAAGGAGTCAATCCCATTTACAATTGCACCCCAAACCGTAAGATACCCAGCAATAAACCTAACCAATGAGGCATAGAATCTGTACTCAGAAAACTATAAAGTCCTCATGAAATAAATTGAGGAAGACACAAAGAAATGGAAAAACGTTCCATGCTCATGGATTGGAAGAACAAATATTGTGAAAATGTTTATGCTACCTAAAGCAATCTACATGTTTAATACAATCCCTATCAAAGACCATCCATTTTTTTCAAAGAAATGGAACAAATAATCCTAAAATTTATATGGAACCAGAAAAGACCCAGAATAGCCCAAGGAATGTTGAAAAAGATAGCTAAAGTTGGTGGCATCACCATTCCAGACTTCAAGCTGTATTACAAAGCTGTCATCATCATGACCGTATGGTACTGGTACAAAAACAGGCACATAGATCAATGGATCAGAACAGAGAGCCCAGAAATAGATCCTCAACTCTATGGTCAACTAATCTTTGACAAAGCAGGAAACAATGTCCAATGGAAAAAAAGACAGTCTCTTCAACAAACGGTGTTGGGAAAATTGGACAGCCACAAGCAGAAAAATGAAACTGGACCATTTCCTTACACCATACACAAAAATAGACTCAAAAATGGATGATGGACCTCATTGTGAGACAGGGATCCATCAAAATCCTTGAGGAGAACACAGGTAGCAACCTCTTCAACCTCAGCTGCAGCAACTTCTTCCTAGAACCATCATCCAAGGCAAGGGAAGCAAGGGCAAAAATGAACTATTGGGACTTCACAAGATCAAAAGATTTTGCACAGCAAAGGAAACAGTTAACAAAACCAAAAAACAACTGACAGTATGGGAGAAGATATTTGCAAATGACATATCAGATAAAGGGCTAGTATCCAAAATCTATAAAGAACTTATCAAACTGAACACCCAAGGAACAAATTATCCAATCAAGAAATGGGCAGAGAAGAGGAACAGAACTTTCTGCAAAGAAGACATCCAGATAACCAACAGACCCATGAAAAAGTGGTCCACATCACTGGGCATCAGGAAAATGCAAATCAAAACCACAATGAGATATCACCTCACACCAGTCAGAATGGGTAAAATTAACCAGTCAGGAAATGACAGATGCTGGCAAGGATGCGGAGAAAGGGAACCCTCCTACACTGTTGGTGGGAAGGCAAGTTGGTGCAACCACTCTGGAAAACAGCATGAAGGTTCCTCAAAAAGTTGAAAATAGAGCTACCCTACGACCCAGCAATCACACTACTGGGTATTTACCCTAAAGGTACAAATGTAGTGTTCCGAAGGAGCACATGCACCCAAATGTTTATAGCAGCAATGTACACAATAGCCAAACTATGTAAAGAACCTAGATGTACATCAACAGATGAATGGATAAAGAAGAGGTGATATATATATGATATATATATATCACCTCTTCTTTATGTATATATATGTGTATATATACATATATATGTACATATATGTATATATATCTTTATGTGTGTATATATGTATATGTGTGTGTGTGTGTATACATACATACAATGGAATACTATGCAGCCATCAAAAGAAATGAAATCTTGCCTTTTGCAAGGACATGGATGGAACTAGAGGGTCCTATGCTGAGTGAAATAAGTCAATCAGAGAATGACAATTATCATATGATCTCCCTGATATGAAGAATTTGAGAGGCAATGTGGGGGGTTTGGACGGTAAAGAAGGGAATGATGAAACAAGATGGGATTGGGAGGGAGACAAACCATAAGAGACTCTTAATCTAACAAAAGAAACTAGGGCTGCTGGAGGTAGGGGGGGTAGGGAGAGGGTGGTTGGGTTACGGACATTGTGGAGGGTATGTGCCATGGTGAGTGCTGTGAAGTGTGTAAACCTGGCAATTCACAGACATGTACACCTGGGGGTAATAATACATTATGCGTTAATAAAAAATAAAAAATAAAAAATAAAAAGAACACACACACACACACATGTGCACGCACACACACACAAAGAGCTATTTGGTACTGTGAATTTACTATAATGTGAAGAACAGGGGCGCCTGGGTGGCTCAGTGGGTTAAAGCCTCTGCCTTTGGCTCAGGTCATGATCCCAGGGTTCTGGGATCAAGCCCCGCATCAGGCTCTCTGCTCCTCGGGGAGCCTGCTTCCTCCTCTCTCTCTGCCTGCCTCTCTGCCTACTTGTGATCTCTGTCAGGTAGATAAATAAAATCTTAAAAAAGAAAAAAAAAGAACAGATATACTCTACTTTTTCATTCTGTTGTGATAAAAGAATGGTGAACTAGGGATGCCCGTGTGGCTCAGTTAGTTAAGTGTCTACTTTTAGCAGGGTTTTGGGATCAAGCCCCGCATCAGGCTCCCTGCTTAGGAGGGAGTCTGCTTCTCTCTCTGCCCCCCGCCCCCGCTCATGCTCCCTATCCCTCTCTCTCAAATAAATGAATAAAATCTTAAAAAATAAGAATCATGATCAAAAAGAACAGCTTGAGTACAGGTGCATGTGTGTGTGTGAGTGTGTGTTGGCAGAGATGTGTACTGAGAAGGAAGAAACATTTCAGGGATAGGAAATAGCACAACCAAAAGCCCCGAGAACAGAAGGGACTATCTTATGTTTGATAAACTCAGGAAAGAATATTATGTCTAGACTTTTTGACCTAAGACAACAGTACATAGCAGTATTCTTACATTGAAATCTGGGAAAACAGATTTTGTGTCTAAGAAAGATCAACTTTGATTTTAATTAAAGCATCAAGCTGAGCTGATCAAATTCCTTGTCTTCTTTAATCATCATGCTCCTCACTCCACAGGGGAGAAGAAGAGGTAAACTCTGAAGCCACAGATAGTCTACATAAGCTGCAGCATATGATGGATTTCCTTCAGGGGAATCAATAGAACGATTGTTATAAATTTCCTTAATAAAGAGGTAGGGATGGTTCAGAAATCTGGGATTAATAGCAGGAATAAGCATAGTCTTTGGATTGTGCCAGGTTTAGCCTCAAACCCAAATTTTTGGTAGCTTGTCAGCCTGTGCAGGCAACTTAAATTCTCTGAGTCTTAGATTCTTTATCTATAAAATATTGTAATGAGTAAATAGGAAAAGGAATATAAAGGGCTAAGCGTATATTCAAAACCTTGTCCTGGCTTTCCCCTTTCCTGTCTTCACTCAACTTCATTTCATCTTTTTATACTATGTATATTGCTTTTGGTCTCCTGACAAAATTCCTTCTCTCCATCCTGGACTTCCCTGTTTTTGGTTTGGTATTTTCCCCCCTCTTTTATTCCTGGTGATAAATCAAAGAAAACCTTATTTTTATTACCTGCATGCCATATTGCATCCCCAGGAATATTTTCCATCATGAACCATGGCTAATCTCTTCTAAGTTATTTTTACCTTAAAGAAATGATGATGTATACTATACTATATAATTACACTCCTTTCTACAGCACACACACACACAGACACACAAGCGCGCACACACACAAAACGCATGGCAGGTGAGTTAGATTTTTATCCATTTCAAAGACAAGAGCTTCCAGGAAAATTATGTTAAATCAATGACGCTCAGTTGAAAAAGCAGTCCTTTGTGATACAGGACTTTTGAGAAGTCCACATTTGCATTTGCCACATAGTAATGCTTATTTGGGGGGTAATAATTCATGCTGATATACTTTCTTTTTACTCAATTTGCAATAATTCCTATTTCATTCAAGCCACCACTTAGATCAGTATTTCTTTTTATCATGTATCCATGATTAGCAACCCTACAAAGACAAGTGCAGGGTTGGGAATGCCAGGAGTTTTGTTTTGCAATTTTCCTTAGATGAGCTTTTGTGTTAGTTAGGAATTGCCCTGTTCTGGAAGCCAGTTGCATGACTAGGGTCAACATTGTTAATCCAGGGGTGGCAACCTAGCTTTCCCTCTAAATGTTATTATTTTCAAGAAACAAAACTATGAATAAAGGAAAGCACTGTCCCTTCTCATTCTTTCTATATATGTAGTTACCATTCATCTCTCTTCCTCTTACATTCCTATTTTCTTATCTGTAAGTGCCCCACAAAATGGTAAGCTCTTGAATCATACTTTATCTTGTCCACAATTACATCCCTAGCACACAGTAAGTGTCCCATAAATAGAAGTTTAATTAAGAAATAGGGTGAGATTGACCCTACCTCAATGCATCTACCACTTGCTTGCAATGAGTCCTACAGTCATTCCTATC
The DNA here is from genome assembly GCF_963455335.1 of Martes martes. NCBI lineage: Eukaryota > Metazoa > Chordata > Mammalia > Carnivora > Mustelidae > Martes > Martes martes. Next base: position 66,321,587 of record NC_137898.1, read on the forward strand.
ATAGCCTTTCTCAAAAGTTTTCTCACAGGAAGAGACAAAGAAAAAAACAATAAGTACCTGGTATAGGCTAGGTGAAATGTTCTGTATTTTTCATACATTATCTCATTTAATTTATACCCAGGTATGGTAGTTAAATATTTCTCCCCATACTTTACAGAAAAAACAAACTAGGGCTCAGAGAAATTAGATGTCTTTTTCAACATAATATAGCAGAGAAGCATCAGAATATGGATTTGAAGACATAGAAGAGATGGGAAAAACTATCTTTTGGCTGGAGGTGATGGTCTCAGGGGCCAATTTGGGGAGGACAGGGAAAAGAGAACTAAAGATAAATGAAGAAAATTGACCACAAGAATTCTAACAGAAAGTATAAGTAATGGGATTATATATTTTGTGAAGGTCACACCTATTTGAAAAAGTCTCAAAAGATATTTGAAATTTAAATTATTAGATCTCTAAGTACACTTTGATTATCTGTATCTAGTTTTGAGCACACTTTTCATTTTCCTCTAAGAACAATCTGTAATAAGGCTAATAATAAAACAGTTGATTTAAGAAATAAAATATTCATCGTTGAATTCTTTACACAACTAGAATATGAAAAATTTAGCCTAATACAGTCTTATGCTACAATTGTAGGTCTGTCTGATTTTGTGAGCCAAATGGCTTGGCATAAAGGTATGGGTTCCCTCTGGGGGGCGTTTTGAGCAAAAGCAATCAGGCAGTGATGCAATTATAGCACCTGCAAATATTATTGTAACCTTTTCTACCCACTATGAACCACAGGTTGGGTTCCTAGGGAAGCAAATTCTAAGATGGAATTTAGCATGCAGGGAGCTTATTTAGGTATGCCTTTGGGAGCAACACCTGTGGAAGGGATGAGTGGGAAGCAGGAGTTGGCACAGGGAGAAGTCAAGCTGCAATTTAGTCAACCACAGCCTACATCTACCGCATGGAGAGCTCTGGGGCTAGAATGCTACCTTGAAATTGTCCCAAAAGAGGCCAAGATGACTGGGCCTTTATACTGCTGGACTGATTAATCCTTCAGTGTATACTACACTAGGCAAGGGCTTGACCTTGGGCATGGCAGCTCTCTGCACCCAGAGAATCCCTGAAGGAGTTGATGGCTATAGGCTCTTGCCTGACAGTGCATCAGCAGCTGGGGCTATATGTCCTGCATGGAAAAGAAATTTGGGTGGTGTTGGCACACATCATGCCCACAACAGAGACCAGATGCTATAACACCCTCTCTGGATGCCCTTCCAAATGTTGGGCTATCCAACCATAGGAAGGTGTTCCTTTCCTCTGAGCTAGCAGGTACATGGTTATTAGAATCTGCCTGCATTTATTTATAAGCCCATTTACAGTTTTAATTTAGGTAAGACAAAGAAGGTTACTTTGTGATATTTTTTGGATATATTATAAATGACGTTATAAACAAAATTTGCAAAGTGTATTAGTCAACTTGGGCGGCCCTAACAACATATCACAGACTGGGTGGCTTTAAAGAAATTTGGTTTCTCACAGTTCGAGAGACTAGAAGTCCCAGATCAAGGTGCTGGCAGATTTGGTTTCTGGTGAAGGCTCCCTTTCTGGCTTTCAGATGGCGACCTTTGCACTGTGTCCCCACATGGCCTTTTGCCCATGCATGTTTGGAGAGGAAGATTCCAGAATAGGAGTTCTACCAGAATACAGCTGCACCCTTCTGACATCATTTAACCTTAATTACCTTCCAAAGGCCCCGATTCCAAATGCAGTCATTTGGGGGGTTAGAGCATCAACATATGAATTTGGGGGTGTAGCATTTAGTTCATAACATTAAGTAATTAAACGAAGAATTGTATCAAATGTTGTACAAAATGTCACTATTCTTTTTTGGTTTTGATCCTTCTTAATAGAGACCTTGTAAATTTCTATGGCTGACAGAGCCTTAATTGTTTGATTTTAATTAGCTGTCCTTTTAATTTAATTTACATTTTGGCTTATTCTGAATTTATTCTGTTATTATATACCCGGGCTTAATGCTCTTAATTTAAAAAACCTATCTTCAATACTTGCTCATTTAATCTTGTTCTGTAAATTCCACAAAATATCTGACCTTTCTGTGGGGGGAGGTTCTACCTAAATTGCGTGTATAGCTAGGATATATACAATTCTATTCTCTCATGTTAGTTGGGAAGAAAAACTCATGATGACTTAGGGAGAAATTTTGTCATTTTTATCATAACACAAATTGTTTCATTACAAAAAGACTTCCTTCAGTAAGGTGCTTATTCTTTGACCCTATAATTCTAACTTTTTACCCTGAGAAAATAACTATAATATAAACAGTAAAATAGCCTAATAATAAGGTTCTAGCACAATCAATTATGATACATATGCTCAATAAAATAACATATAGAAAAAATTGCCTAATATTCATGATGAGGACTACTTCTTATATTTTAAGTAAAAAACTATTTGTATTTGTATTTCAAAGTCATTTATAAAAGTTTCTCTGTGTGTGTATGAATATTATGTACAGAGAGACACACAGAATAATATATAGTGAACAGAATAATATATAGTGAACTATTAATAGATGATATCCCTGAGGGGTAGGAACATAAATAATGTTTATTTTATTCTTGATGTTTTACCTCCTCTTCTTTTTTCAAACTTTCTGTAATTAAAATGCCTTAAAAACATGGTGAATACTTTAATTTTGTCAAAAATAATAAATTCGTACGCTATCTAATATTACTAACAGTAATGGCAGTTATCTGTCTATTGTTGCCCTAAGATCTTTGTCTAAATTAGCTCAAATAACTCCAGAAATCTATGGCAACCATCTATATATAGATTTCCGTATATTTCTTAAAAACAATGATGACAACAACCACAACAAGAACCCAGTTTTTCTGTAGTTATTCTTTACTGTCAACTACACGTGAGCTATATTACAGCTTAGTGTTAAGTGATGGAACAGAAAGAATATTTTTTTTTTTTTTAAATTTGTTTATTTATTTATTTGACAGACAGAGGTCACAAGTAGGCAGAGAGGCAGGCAGAGACAGAGAGAGAGGGAAGCAGGCTCCCTGCTGAGCAGAGAGCCCGATGCGGGGCTCGATCCCAGGACCCCGGGATCATGACCTGAGCCGAAGGCAGAGGCTTTAACCCACTGAGCCACCCAGGCACCCCCAGAAAGAATATTTTTAAAATAGAAGAAAATATAGCAAAGAGTCAGGAATTTATCCATGTATATATTTGATGAAAAAATGCTGAAAGAAATAGAAATCAAAACATGAGAGCACATGACAGACTTGTAAGCTTTGAAGAGTTACTCCAATTTTCTTATTTACAGGTGAGGACAATCTGTTTTAGAGGAGAAAAAAAAAGTATGTGAAGGCCACCCAGATTTAGAACTAGACCTCAAGTCTCTCCTCTCAACTCCCTGCTTTTCCAATTGTTATTTGTACTAGGGATGTAATATAACATCAGTGCATCAGGATTGCAGAGAACTTGGCTGAGATATGTAATACTCAAAACAAAGACCATTTCACTTGAAATTCTTTTTATTTTACAAGGTATCCCTTTGCACGCCCGAGTAAAGCCCTCTGAACAAGAGAAAAATCACATCAAGAGATGCAAAATAATAAAGATAAAAGTCTCTTCATTTTTACCATTGTTAATAGAAGGCCAAATTCATCACATTTTGCTTCCAAAATTTTAGTAAATGGAAAAAAGTAGTATTTTGGTGAAGACACAAAACTGAAATAGAAGTTATGAATGACATCAAATATTAGCCTCAGCATCCAATTTATTTTTGTATTTTTTCTTGCAATATAATGTATTTATAAAAATGAGATTCACATTGTTGCAAATAGCAACTGCTTTTTAATTTAATCTATCTTGTAATTTCAGGGTATTTTCCAGTTAAATAAAAATGACAGGAAAAAACTGCATTCCAGAGCTGTGTAAGTAAAATAAAATAGAGCCCTGTTTTACTTTGTTAGTGATCTCCCATATGTTTACTGTTGCATCTCCAGGGTCTAGCAGACTGTCTGACACATAGCAAGAGCTAAATAAACATTTTGGGGAATAAAATAATAAAGAATCTACAGAGACTTGATCTTATTCTTTGTTTTTAACACTTCCCTCCCCTCCAGTGATAGATTAGTTATCAAAAATGGCTTGGAGGGGGGCCTGGGTGGCTCAGTGGGTTATGCCTCTGCCTTCAGCTCAGGTCATGATCTCGGGGTCCTGGGATTGAGCCCCGAATCAGGCTCCTTGCTCAGCGGGGAGTCTGCTTCCTCCTCTCTCTCTGCCTGCCTCTCCACCTACTTGTGATCTCTGTCTGTCAAATAAATAAATAAAATCTTTAAAAAAATGGTTTGGAGAAGAATTAATTGTTTTGTACCACTACTTCTTCTATTAGAGATTAACAAAACTACCTGAAAATTATCTGAGAAGTGAGGCTGGAGGAATAGTATAGAGTAGTTTGCCTGCCTTCCTTCTCCCTACTCTGCCCATGGCCTGGTACCCCCACCTTGAGGCAATGACTATGAGCTCCTTAGCTGTAGAAAAACCTACTTTCAAGAAACCTGTCTGGGAAGAGCTCGGAGGTGAGCTTGGGGAAGCTGGAATGTAGGATACCAGGCAGAGGAAGAGATTAGTGTTCTGGAAATTATGCAGATAAGAGAAGGTACCCACCATGTATGCCCTTCAACCCTATTAACTTATAGGGGAGTGGAACACAACCTGCTGTATCATTCTTCTTTCTCAAGTCATGAGCACAAGAAAATGCCCAACATAGCCTCTGGAGCCACTGTATTTTCATAGTCTACAGCTCTTTTCTTACCTTTCCCTTACTGCTGGCAAGTGTGGCTCTCCAGGCCATGGTTAAGACCCAGTGTACCAATTAATGGGCGAGCTATCAGGATACAGAAAACAAAGTAGTTGCTGCATCAGCCAATGACCTGGGACAAGACAGGACAATAACTGATCTTGTTCAAGGTATCTTTCTCTAGAGCAAGTGATTTGTGAATAGAAGCAATTTCTAACCTTTTATTAAACAGGGTAATATGTTTGTAGCCAATCTCAAGAGAGATACAGACCTTGTTTTAGGAAGGTCTGAATAGTCTCTTCAGTTTGCAGTCTCTTAGTGAAGAATACATGCCAACTATTCTCTGACCTCAAGGTTTGCAGGGTGAGAAGCTGCACCAGTACTCCCCAAGGTGAGCAGTGCCTCACCCCAAGAACACTGCCCTGCTCTGGGACTATGGGGAAGCCTTCTTAAGTCTTCCCATTTACTATGAATTTGGAGGACTTTTGGAGTCCTGTAGACCTTGTCTCATTGGGTGTTACTAGAGGCATACGTTTTCACTCTACTATGCAAAAAGGAACATGTACTTTTTACTTTAAAGTCCAAAGGAACTAAATTTATTTGCCCTACTTTTCAGTTATACAATATGCATTATTGTACTCTAAGGTGACATCTAATAAGCTTTTCTCAAAGCTACTTTTAAAAAATGGAATTTAAGTGTTTTTTTTCTTTTTCCAAATAAAGTGCACTCAAGTAAGAAAATGCCATTTATCCAAACATTTACTGAGTAGCTGCTATGTGACAGGAATCTTCCAAGATTCTCAGAAGAGTGGGATAATATGATTTTAGATTGATAATAACAATTGACATATAAAAATATGTCAAAGAAGCAAAACAGAAGGTAAATAGCTGCTGATTTTCTTGTGACAGATGATGGAAAGTCTTGACAGAACAAAGCACATAAAATTTCCCTGACATAGTGCATAGCTGTGTGATTTCACATGGGGTTGTAATGGGCAAAGTCCTCATGAGCAAAGATGGAGACAGAGGGAGCCCATGAGATGCTTTGTTACTACCTGTAGAAGAACATCAAGTTGACATAAAGAGATTTACTACACTCAACATTTTATGAGAACCTGATATCTGACTTTCTGCATGAATTCTGTTTCTGAGGGTACCAAAATAAGTAGATTCACAATCAGGTGTTCTCACTACCATAATAATCAAATGGCATTAATTTCCTGTATATTTGCCTGTTTTGTAGTCAAGATTGCAAGTATATGTTCTAATAGTACGTTGGATCTGTGAGAAAATGCTCATAGTATTTAGATCCACTAATGCAGTTAGCTAAACATTGACACAGCTCTGAAAACTTGAAGTGTATCAATTTTAAATATGTTCTTCCAAACTTGCATAACTTGTGTAATATCTGAGTATGAATTTTAACTATGGATAACTTTCTTTTTATAAAAGGCCAAGAGGAACCATTTATTATCATTTATATATTAAAATCCTGTTCAATATGTTAAACTTCTGTACGTAGTTTCTCTTTCAAAATAAAATTCTATTTTAAAAAAATAAGGAATTTAAGCATATAGGCAGCCAATGTTCAAAAATGGGTCACTGTCTTTGCACATAATGACAAACATTTGAAAGTGGGAAGCTTAGAAATGTTAAGATTCATTGTTCTGACCCACAGAAACTTATTATCACTTCAATTTTACAATTCAGCATTTTGAAGTTTCCTAGTTATAATAAATCATAAAACCTCTCAGTTATAATAAATAGTAAGCTACTCTAGGTAAGAGACAGTGGTACGTTTAAAGAGAAAATGAATGGCATATGCTATAATCAAGAACAATTGGCAGACACTGCATAGAGCAGTTATTTTAGAGCTCATAGCCTCTTTCCCCACATCTCTTCATGAGATATGGGATGTATTCAAATACTTCAACAAATTTTGCCTCTAAAGACTTTGTTCCAGTGTATTATCAAGGTATCAAGGTAGTGTTTTTTTTTTTTTTAAATAGCTGATACCTAGTTTTGCCGAAATGATTTTAATAAAATGTTTAGTTTCATGTTAACATAGAAAAGTAAAGCAACTCTAACTTTAGGAATAAAGGAATGAAGGAATAAAGGGAAGGTCTTCTATTTATTACTTTAAGAAGTATTTTTTGAGAGAATACTGTAAGTCAAGTATAATTCTAGGCACTAGGAATATACACATAACCAAGACAGAACTTGTATTCTAATGGAGGAAATAAGCAAATAACACATAAAAATACTGTAATTTATAATGGTAATACATTTTGTTCACTTATCTCATATTTATTTTGCACCTACTATATGCTAGGGACACTAGTGGGTGCTTAAGATTCAACAGTGAATAAAAACAGATATCCCTGCCCTTGTGAGGCATGCACATTGATTCTATGAAGGAAATAAAGCAGAATAAAGTGGGATGAAGAGACTTGTTTTATTTTTTTAAGATGGAGAAGACAAGGGGAGTTTGACAAAGTGATATTTTAATAGACTAGAATGACAAGAAGGAGTGAGATCTGTGAAGATCTGGGGGAATAGAATTCTAGGCCAAGAAAATATCAAATGTAAATGCTCTGAAACAGACAAGAGGTTGATGGGTGCTAGGAACGGCAAGAGCCTTGATGGTGGAGCACAATGGCATGGAAGTGAGTGGCATGAGGTAACACCAGAGGGATAAAGCGGTACCAAAAATACAGAGCCTCACAGATCATGGTAACATTTCCAGATTTTGATCCAAGCGTGGTGGGAAATCATTCAAGTTTGAAGCTGGTGAGTGACATGATCATATTTACATTTTTAAAAGATTCCTCTCAGTAATAATATGAGGACTAGATCATGGAGGGAACAAGAGTGAAAGCAGAGGGACAATCTAGGAGGCTACAATGTTAGATGAGAAAAGAGATGTTGATGACTTAGAAAAGAGTGATCAAAGTGGGTCTGGTAAGAAGTGACCAAATTGGGATATACTTTCAAGTTAGAAGACAAAATGATTAGCTGATGGATTTAACGTTGGTTGTTAGGGAAAGCAAAGATTCAAGGATCCAGCTAGGTTTTTGGTCAAACTAGTTGGGTAAATTGTGATGCCATCTATAGAGACGGAGATCAAGGGAGAATTGGCTTGTTGATGGTGGGTTGGGAAATCATGAGTTATTTTTGGACATGAAAAATTAAAGATACCTATTATATACTGAAATGTCAAGGAAGCAATGATATGCTCATTTAACTCTATGGCTTATGTGAGAGGTTGGGCTGGAGATAAATTTCGGAATCAGTGGAATTTAGATGAAAGCCAGAGTTTAACACTGGAAAAAATCAACTACAGAGAAATGAAAAATGAAAAAGACAAGAGAGGCAAAGACTGAGCCTCTGTCACCATAGAATTTAGAAGTAGGAAGAAGAGGAGTCAGCAAGAGTCTGGGCAGAAGCATTAGATGTTTGAATTCTGAAGCTGAAGCTTTAGCAGCAAAAGGAAAGAGGAGAGCCAGATGAAAGCTCAGAGGTGAGAGAAGCAAGATTCAGTGGAGAATAGAGAACAACTTCTTTGTTGTTCTCACTCTGGAGAGCAGAATACAAAGGGGAGAGAGACTAGAATTGACCCTGGAGAGGAAGGGAACAATAATAGTGAAGAAAGTTGTTATGGTTTTCAAAGCAAACAATGATGGTGGCAGGAGGAGTGGAACACAATAGTTAAGTTAGGGAGATTCCTATGAGGCAGGAGTGTCCAATTTTAATGGTTTCGATATTGGGAGTGAAAAGAGGAAGCTCAGATTTAGGTTGACTGTAATGTAGATTATTATTCTATCTTTTGTACTTCTTTTTAAACATTCCATAATAATACAGTTGTAAAAACGGGAAAATATTACTTATAACCCCAACTAGCTTAACAGAAATACTAATATTCTTTCCACATTTCAATAGTATGCTTGCATATAATTTTACGATGTGGTTATCCTAATAAACACACACATCTCTTTTTTTGTTCAATTTACATTATGCCATAAACGCTTCTATGCTGCTTCATAATATCTATAATTACCATTTAAATGAAAACATATTATTTCATAGACCACAAGTAATTATTTAATTTACTATTTCTCCCTATTTTACCAATGCTATTACTTCCAATATCTAACCATTATTACTAGTGGTACAGGCTCATGAACATGTATTTTTCTTATTTTTGAATTATCTGTGCAGAATATATTTGAAGATGTTGAAAACACATAAATATCACCAACTGCTTTCTAAACATTTTGCCAATAGACAATTCTCTCAGGAATATGTCAGTGTACCAGGTTTACCACAACCTCAATGGAATTAAGTAGTTTTCTTAAAAACATCTTCTGACTGAATCTGTGTGAATTTCAATCTCAGTATTATTTTAATTGCATATTTCATATCTAGCAACAATAATGGTTTACCTATCTAAATACTATCCTTGTTGCTAAGCGTTTATATGAAGACTTAAGTTACTTAATTTTTTCCTCAGACAGTTGTATAGGTTTCTTATATAATAACATTATTTGTTAATAATGAATTCCTCTGAAAAGCTTTCATAAGATTTAAAATACACACACACACACACACACACACACACAGAATCTGGAATAAAAAGTTAAAAATCTGTGTCCTAGTTTTGGTATTTACTGGTTAGGTTAGAATCCTGGCCCTTGTTTATAAATTGTGCTTTCAAGCTAACTTGGGTTTAAAGCCCTATTTTCTCAATATTTCACAGTATTATGAGTTTGGGGTTCAAGTAAGTTAACATACATGTAAATGTTTAAGTAGAAAACTATAATTTTGGTGATATTATTATTTGAGCATTTCAACTGAGCACTTGGGGGTGAGGGAGACTGTGTAATTCTTGACATTATTGAAGCCGTAACAGATGGTGTCTGTCTCCTGCTTATACACCAGGTCTGTCTTATGCTCAGTGAACAGAACAATGCATATGATGTTGATACTTTTAAATAAATATATGTAGATATATTTAAATTTTAATTGTCAATTTAATCAACAGAAGAAAAAGCATAAACATAAATTCATGAAGTTTAGAAATTACATTAGAATTCCCTGACATGTATAATACCCATTTTAGCTTTTCATACACTATAATATAAAAGAAGTAGGAGAACCCATACAATGTTTCCAGAACTAAAACATCCAGTATGTAAATATTATTTTTGATGGCACTTGAAGAATACAAATTAATCATGCAGTAATTTTTATGCCAGACTAATAACTTAATGATAACCAAATTGGACTTGCATGCCTTTAATGATGGTTTAAAAAAATTATCTGAAAGATGATGAAATTGGAAATGACTCACAATTCTAGATAATCAGTAAGATACATTGTCATTTATAAAATAAGACAGATGATAGCTACACTTACTATGGTAGCACTATATAATATACAGAATTGTCAAATTATTATGTTGTACACCTGAAACTAACATAACACTGTACATCAACTATACTTCACTAATAAAAATTTTTGAAAAATAACATGTTGATTGGAACAACAACAAAAAAGAAGACTTTCCAACTTAGTCGATGATAGTATAGAAAGGACAACATGTTATATTTTACAGGGAAAAAGAAAAGTTTCTTCACTAATAGGTATTTACAATGCAGGTGTTCATGTTCCTTACTAAATATTTAAGCGATATTATATTACCAAAGATAAATTAATTCACAAAGACGTAATTATTATTTTCTCTTATCTTTCTTATGTCCTAAGTATGTGCCAAACACAGATGCTGAATTCATCCAAATTATACACTAATAAATGGCTTCTGCCAAAGCACAGAAGAACTCCTCTATGGCTTTATTTCCATCACACGTTTCCCTCATCTGAATGTCTTTTTTACTCCTTTGTTCCTCCCTTATGCAATGAATCATTCTGACCTCTGGCATGACCAAGCAAATAGTTACAGTTAATTCTGTAGTCTTAAAATTTTTCCAGTAACCATTTTAATTTTGAAAATTGCAAAGCATTTAGGGAAATATAAACTCTTTGTTTTTTCCCCTAATTGCTTTTCATTTAAATATAGATATTAGGTACACATATCAGAGCAGGCAACTGTTCCCACTAGTGTGTTTATCTAATTTAGGTGATGGAAGCTATTCAAGAACTATCTTTTGCTATGATCTTGGAAAACTCACTTGACAAATTTAGACTAAATACCACCTCTGCAGCAGTGACTTTAATGGTTAGCACCTGTGCTGAGAATATCATAGTCCTTCTGGACTGCCAAAAGCTGCATCTCCTTGTGAACTTTCCCATCCTCTAAAACTTATCATGAACTCTCATCAGTCTTAGCCATATGTTTCACATTTGTGAATTTATCACTCCTGTGTGCTTCTATAATCTGCACTTGTGGTGGTTCAGTTAAATTGTATAACCAAAAATCACAGAGTGTAACAGAGGAATTGTTTCTGCTCATTCTTAATTGTGAGCTTGAAGTAGACATGGTCAGGAGCAGAATGTATCATTTTCCTTGAAGAAAGCTGCTGTGAAGAAGACCTATGTCAGGTAATGATATCACTTTCTACACAGGACTCTGAAACTGAGGTATTGTCCTTCTGTCCTTTCTCTCCCTGACATTTTTATATCTAAAGTATGCCTTGAATCACCTTCTTCTCATCTTCTGCCACTTTTCTAGTAGAATCAAAGTCACAGTTCATCAGTGTTAGTGAAATAGACTTCTCACTTGTCATCCTGTGTTAATCTTGCCCATCTTAAATCCATATTACTGCCAAACTGATCTACATTTTTGTTTAAAACATTAAATATTTCAAGTTACAGAAAACTAAAGACATTATTTCAAAGACCCGTGCACTTATCACAAACACATTCTGCTTTATGGTTTCAGGTCATTTACAGTTGTAGCTACCATGTTATAAAGCACTTTTATGTCAATAATAGAAATGCTTTAATATGCTGATGAGCACTGTACTTTTATTATCCCTGTCTTAGCTTGGGATGCCATAACAAAATACCACAGACTGGGTAGCTTAAGTAACAGAGATTTATTTTCTCACAGATCTGGAGGCTGGGAGCCCAAGAGTAGGGTGCCAGATTGTCCAGATTTTGGTGAGAGCCCTCTTGCTGGCTCTCAGATGGCTCCGTTTAGCTGTGTCCTCACATGACAGAGAGGAAGAGAGAGAGAAAGAACCCTGTGTCTCAATACCATCACACTGGGAGTTAGAATTTTAACAAACTAACTGGGAGTGAGAATTTTAACAAATGAATTTTCAAGGGGCACTATGGAGTCCACAGCAATTCCCGTTTTAGAGAAAAGGAAACTGAGGTACACAGAGTACTTTAGGAAAAAGGAAAAAAGCACACAAAGTTTAAGTAATTTGCTTAAGGGTAATAAGAAGCCAGGCAGTCCAGGGTCAAAACTGACATTTCTAGCCACTATTCCATCACCTCTTAAAGAAAAATAAAGCATTACAACAATAGTGAAGTTAAAGACGTTTTCCTCCTTCTCCAGAGGCAATCACTATTTTGATGATTGTGTATTCTTTCTCATCCTCACATATTTATATGTGTCCATGTATGTGTTTGTAATACAGATGGATATATACCTATGTATATAATATATGCATATACCCAGATACACCTCTCTCTGTCACCCATATTTCTGTAATATGTTTGTAACAAATTTTAAATACATATACATATGTATCTATTTGTTCACATGAATGGCATCAAACTGCACCTATGTTTCCAAGCCTTTTTCTTACTTGACTGTGTTTTGTGAGTCCTATGTTTATTGAAAATTATTATTTACCACATTTACTTTGTCAATATTTCTCATCCTCATCATTCTGTCATTTCCTCCTCAAATCTTAAATTCCATGACTGGGGATTGTCATCAACCCTTTGAATACCTGCTCAACCTCCCCGCCCTCCCTCTATTTCATCAAACTTGCCTGTCATTACTGCAGAAGCGGGTCCACTCATTCTGCCCATACACCTGCACAGATGAACATGAAGGTCATACGAGTGGTCTCACTTTATAATTATTATATTTATTACGTATATAAGTTGAGAGAAAATTTTAAATTTATGACTGGTAATTGAGTAGCCTGTTACTTATAGCTTATATAAGTAACTATGGTTACTTATAGCCATGTTGACTCTCCCTATTTCATTCAGTCTTCCATGCTATTTTGTGACTGTTTCCTACCTTCCCTTTCTCCTCAAACCTCCAACATTCTAGTTTACAGCTGGTGATGTCACTATCTATTTCCCTGAGAAAATAAAAGCAATTATGCAGCAGGTTCTACACCCTCCTATTAGAACACCTGTCCATATAGCTGCACCTGTGCTGTCTGCACTTCTCCACTGCCCTCCTGTTCAACGATCATCTGGCTGTGTTTCTAAAGCCAACACTTTCCCACGTACACTAGACTTTAACCCGTGGTGTTATCCCAGAAATTCTTCCCTTCCTCTTGCCTCGCACATTTTCTCTCTCTACCGAATCATTTCTTTCATCACTATAAACATCCTATAAAATAAAAAACAGAATTACAAATGTCTCTTGAGCTCACATTTCTCTTCACCCACTGTCCTAATAACTTATTCTGTCTTTTAACAAAATGGTCTCTGACTCCTCTCTTTTCACTTGTTCTTGAACCCATACCAATCAGGTTTTCACTTAGAACACTCTTCCCAATGCTACACCTGTCAAGATCACCAATGGCTTCATGTTTACAAATTTGAAGCCCACTTATCTTCTTACTTAACTCATCTACACCTTTAGCACAGTTGGTCACTCTCTTTGCATTTCCTTCTTAGCCTGTGTGGTTGATTATTTTTATGTTTTTTAGATGGAAGAAATTACTTCTACATATTATGTGCTCATATTCTTGGCCCTCATTTTTGATTTTTTAAATGGGATTTTGAAAAACGTAAATTGCAAACATAATTCTTTCATCAGCTTTTCTTTAAAAAAATATTTATTTATGTGTGAGAGAGAGTGCATGAGCTGGGGGTGGGGCAGAGAGAAAAGGGAAGCAGACTCTCCACTGAGCGGGGAGCCCTATCTGGGGCTGGATCCAATGACCTGAGCCAAACCCAAGAGTTGGACACTTAACAGACTGAACCACCCAGGTGCCCCAGTTTTTTCTTTTTAAAAAACATTTTTGGTGATGCCTGGGTGGCTCGGTGGGTAAAGCTTCTGCCTTCAGGTCAGGTCATGACCCTAGGATCCTAGGATCAAGTCCCACATCGGTCTTCTTACTCAGCAGGGAGCCTGTGTCACCCTCTGCCTGCCACTCCTGCTGCTCATGCTCTCTCTGACAAATAACTAAATAAAATCTTAAAAAAAAATTTGCTGATGTCATTTTATTTTACTTTAAATATATTTTGAAGAATTCAAAACTGTGGATCTTATCCTTTATGATTAGTTTTTTAAAGTGCCTTATTTAAATAATGTTTCACTTTTCAAACACCCTAAATTCATTATCTACATTTTCTTTAAAATTAATATTTTTTACTTGAGAAAGACATAAAATATTTATTAAGTGAAAAATAAATTTCCCAATATAATTCCCAACATAAAAATTAATATTTTTTACTTGAGAAAGACATAAAATATTTATTAAGTGAAAAATAAATTTTCCCAACATAATTTGTTATACAACTTAAAATGGATATCAAGTTCATATATGCAATGGGTCTGTTGCTAAACTTTTTAGTCCTTTTCTGTATTTCTATTCCTATGCCAATACCCATTTTGTTTGTATTACTACAGCTTTATAACAAGAACTGATATCTAGTGAAGCAATGTTAAAAATGTCTTTGCAATTCTAGGACACTTGTTCTTTCATATATATTTTAGGAACATATTATGATTTACATAAACACCCTGTTAAGAATTTTTGTTGAAATTGTTGAAATTGAATTAAATTTTGATTATCTGGAAATCCTTATTGAGTTTCCAGCTCTTATGTGTCAAGGTACTTATTCCAGTCTCTTTTTATGACTTTTAATACATTTTAAGAATTTCTCCATGTATGTCTTACACATCTTTTATTACATTTATTTCTTTGCACTTCACAGTTTGTGAGTTTTGTAAATACATCTCTGTTACTAATGTATAGGAAGATAACTGATTTTTTTTCTTATGGTCTTGTTTTAACAATCTTGATGAACTCTTATTTGTATACTTTTTAGATGTTCTTGTATTTAGTTGCATTCACTTTGTATATAATTATATTGTCTGATAATAACACTTTATTTCTTTTTTATCCTGTTTTCTCATTTTTTAACTAGTTATGTTACCATTTTTACAGATCATTATTTATATCATTCTTATAGTCCTAGAATAAAAATGTCAATATCATGATTTTTAAACACTGCTACTTAGTATTTTTGAAGCTATGTCCATCAATAAAATCAGCCTAGAATTTTCTTCCTATTTTAGGAAGTTGCAAGTTATCTTTACCCATAGGCCAAACTTATTTTCACTATATTAATTTAAATTTACTATCTGTATTTTTAGGTAAGTACATACATGTTCTTCCAATAAAAACTACATAATTCTTTGATTGCTCTTTTGGCAGACTCAAATAATTGGCATCTGATACCCATTCTGTCTTTTTTTATGGCAATATGTATGGATTCTATTTATATATAATGCACATACATATATATTATCTGTAATATATATGCACACACATATCATATATTTAAATATACACATATACTATATGTATATATATGTGTGTATATATATGTATACTATATGTATACCCACATGTACACATATATATATATACACGCATACATATTTAGCATGCATATATGCTGAGCCATCTGGACTAAAGAATATATTTTTCAGGCTGTCTTACAGCCAGGTGGGCCTATGTGACTAAATATTGGGCAAATAAATGTAGATGGAAGTAATGTGTCCAATTTTTAGAAAGTATAGGTATGTGCTTTGGCCTCACTGCCCTTCTTTCTCCCTGTACTTTGGACTAAAACTATTTAAGCAAAATATTACAATCCCTAACTTGCTGGGGTGCCTCTGTGGCTCAGTCAGTTAAGCCAGTGACTCTAGGCTTCAGCTCAGGTTGGAATCTCAGGGTCATGAGATCAAATCCTACACTGGGCTCTGTATTCAGAGCAGAGTCTGTGAAAGACTCTCTCTCTGCCCCTCCCACTTGTGCACTCTCTCTCTCTCTCTAAAAGAAATAAACTTTCTAAAAATTTCACAACTTGTTAGATTTGTTCATTTCTCCCTCTGGTTCCATCAGTTTTGGGTTTATGTATATAAACTTTTGCAATAGATGTGCATACATTCAGGATCATTATGGTGTGGTGAAATGACATTCAACGTTATATAGTTTAAATGGAAGTTACAAGTCTATGTAATGACAAAAGTCCACTTGATCTGATATTAACATAGCTTTAATGATGTTCATATGGTTAGTATTTGCATGATGTATCATTTTCCATCTTTGTCTTTTCAACCTATATCTTTATATTTAATCTATCTTTTAAAATATCTTTATATTTCCTTAGCAATTCAGAGTCTCTTCTGGTTCCTTACAAATTTTAGGATTGTTTGTTCCAGCTCTTTGAAAAATGCCAGTGGAATTTTGATTGGAATGGCATTGAGAGCATAGATTGCTCTAGGCAATATAGACGTTTTAACAATGTTCATTCTTCTTATCCATGAGCATGGAATCGTCATCCACCTCTTTGTGTCTTCTTCAATTTCTTTCATGGGTGTTCTGTAGTTGCTTGAGTACAGATCCTTTACCTCTTTGGTTAGGTTTATTCCCAAGTATCTTATTGTTCTTGGTGCTATAGTAAATGGAATTGATTCTCTAATTTTTCCTTCTGTATTTTCATTGTTAGTGTAAAAGAAAGCCACTGATTTCTGTACATTGATTTTGTATCCTGCCACATTACTGAATTGCTGTATGAGTTCTAGTAGTTTGGGGATGGAGTCTTTTGGGTTTTCCATATAAAGTATCATGTCATCAGTGAAGAGAGAGAGTTTGACTTCTTCATTGTCAATTTGAATACCTTTAGTTTCATTTTGTTGTCTAGTTGCTAAGGAAATGTTGGAAAAAGAAAAACAAAACTGGGGGCATCGCATTACCTGATTTTAAGCTTTACTACAAAGCTGTGATCCCCAAGACAGCATGGTACTGCCACAAAAAGAGACACATAGACCAGTGGAACAGAGTAGAGAGCCCAGATATGGAACCTCAATTATATGGTCAAATAATCTTTGACAAAGCAGGAAAAAATATACAGTGGAAAAAAGACAGTCTCTTCAATAAATGGTGCTAGGAAAATTGGATAGCTATGTGTAGAAGTATGAAACTCGACCATTCTTTTATGCCATACACAAAGATAAACTCGAAATGGATAAAAGACCTCAATCTGAGACAGGAATCCATCAGAATCCTAGAGGAGAACATAGGTAGTAACCTCTTTGACATCAGCCACAGCAACTTCTTTCAAGATATGTCTCCAAAGGCAAAGGAAACAAAAGCAAAAATGAATTTTTGGGACTTCATCAAGATCAAAAGCTTCTGCACAACAAGGGAAACAGTCAACAAAACAAAGAGGCAACCCACGGAATGGGAGAAGATATTGGCAAATGACAATACAGACAAAGAGCTGATATCCAGGATCTATAAAGAACTCCTCAAATTCAACACATACAAAACAGATAACCACAGCAAAAAATGGGCAGAAGAATGAACAGACCCTTTTCTTAAGAAGACATATAAATGGCTAACAGACACATGAAAAAATGTTCATCATCATTAGCTATCAGGAAGAATTCAAATCAAAACCACACTGAGATACCACCTTACACCAGTTAGGATAGGCCAAAATTAACAAGACAGTAAAAAACATGTATTGGAGAGGATGTGGAGAAAGGGGAACCCTCTTACACTGTTGGTGGGAATGCAAGTTGGTGTAGCCACTTTGGAAAACAGTGTGGAGATTCCTTAAGAAATTAAAAATAGAGCTTCCCTATGACCTGCAATTGCACTATTGCATATTTACCCCAAAGATACAGATGTAGTGAAAAGAAGGACCACCTGCACCCCAATGTTCATAGCAGCAATGGCCACGGTCGCCAAATGGTGGAAACCAAGATGCCCTTCAAGGGACAAATGGACAAAGAAGATATGGTCCATATATATAATGGAGTATTATGCCTCCATCAGAAAGCATGAATACCCAACTTTTGTATCATCATGGATGGGACTGGAAGAGATTATGCTGAGTGAAATAAGTCAAGCAGAGAGAGCCAATTATCATATGGTTTCACTTACTTGTAAAGCATAAGGAATAGCCCAGAGGATATGGGGAGATGTTGAGGAGAAGGGAGTTGGGGTAAATTGGAGGGAGACACAAATCATGAGAGACTGTGGACTCCAAGAAACAAACTGAGGGTTTTGGACAGGAAGGAGGTGGGGGGTTGGGTGAGCCCATGGTGGGTATTATGGAGGGCACGTATTGCATGGAGCGCTGGTTGTAGTACATAAACAATGAATTATGGAACATTGAAAAGAAATAAAAAAAGATAAAATTAAAAAATCTTTATATTTTATACACATCCCATGCAAACTGCATATAGTGGAATTCTGATTTTTACCTAGCATGATCACTCCTGTCATGTAATTCAATCTAATTATAGTATATCTGGGTATTAGACTGTAGCATTTCTGTTTATCCCTCCTTTCTTTGATAGTTTTCTTTCTGCGTTCTTCAGGTTCAATAAATTACTTTTTAGGATTTCATTTTTTTCTTATCTACCAGCTTTTTAGTTTTGCCTCATTGTGTGTGTGTGTGTGTGTGTGTGTGTGTGTGCAGTGTGGTACATTTCTGGTTTGATTGGGTTAGGCTACTCACGCCGACAGCATTCATTTAAGTGATACTAAGAGATCCAGATTCTTTCTGTTACATGACATTGTCGTTTTTAACATGGGATCATACTGGGCATTTTATTGCCTGATTTGGAGGTGCAGAAATCACCCATATTCCACTGCTAAAGCCCAGTCATATGTTGCAATGTAAATGAATAGGAAGTTAAGAAAACTAAGTGAAATGTATTTAATTTAGAGAAGAAAGTAAGAAAGTATCCCAGGTGGAGGATAGAGCATGAACAATGATAACAATGTGGTGGTGCCGAACCGATGGATTATTTGAGATAGTGGTGATAACTAGTTGAGTTGATAGGATATGTCCACATTACAGAAGTTTAGAAATTTAGCCAGAAATGCTGAGATTTCACTCTGACTTTGGAAATATGGTACCTCAGATGGTGCAGAGTTACCCACTCTCTCACCTATAACAGGATTATCTACACATCCTGTCAAATGGGAGTTGTCAAGTCTTAAAGCAGGTAGAATATATTTCCTTGCCCCACACTTGGCCCTTGCATGTGACCTTCTTTGGCCAAAACAGTCTGAGCAATCACTACATATGCTACCTTCATGTGTAAGTTCAAATTTGATTGTATGGCTGAATTAGCCCTCCTGAGCCTCTGACATCTGTCAGATCCCCAGTAGGACCTGCATCTTTACTCTGGAATGAGAAGCCACTAGCAGAGCTGTAGCTGATATTCAGATTACATACACCAAAAATGAGAAATAAGTACTAACATTTTAAGAAAAAGTCAACTGATACCTTACAAGTACTAAAATGTAGTTTCTAATTTTTTTTTTTTTTTTGGGAGGATAGATGGCAGAACAAAATTAGGAATTATATAATATAGTAATTTAGGACCTGGGTTTCAGAAATAGATAAATGTGGATATAACCATTTCGTTCTCTACTTACCATCCAAGTAAATCACAGCCTTAGTTTTTGTTTAAGTAAAATAGGAAAAATAATCCATATTCCATAGCACTTTAGTAAAATATATAGTAAATGTATGCCCAGTCCCTCATATTTAAAATCTGTTTAAATGTCATCACTAATATAGAAAGATTATTGATGTGTACCAAGCCAAGTACATGAATTATGCCACATATAAGAGCTTGAAGAATGCAATGTGGCCTGACAGAAAGGTTTCAGGTGTTGACATCCCGAAGACTAGTGTTCATAATTCTAGCTTTGCCAACTTAGTAGCTGTGACCTTCTTTTGCAAATCATGTAAACCTTAGTCTCCTTGCTTCCAAACTGGAGGCAAAGCATACCTACTTCATATAATGATAAGACATAAATGTGATCACATGTGCAAGAACCTATTTAATCCCTAACATGGAAGAAAGTAGGCATGGGCCCTTATGAAGAAAGTTGCAGAGGAGTGAAGTACAGAAATTGAAATACCAGATGACAGTCATTTAATCACCTTGGGATGCAGAGATTTCAACTGGAAAATTGGGATGCTACTTCAAAAGCATTTTATGTGTTGACTAATTTATGGTCAGGAGGCATTTTAAAACACCAAGCATCCAGCTTCATAATAGCATATTAATAGTGATAAAAACTAGCATGCCATGCAAATTCTAAATCTAAAACACGTTCTGTATAAACTCCCTTGGCAGATTCATTTGGCTCTAATAAAACCATTCATTTTCCACCTTAAGATGCAGTTCAGTGTTACTCTTGGCTATCACATAGCTATTTTATTCTACTCCAGGGGAGAATGCTTGAGTTGGATGAAATGGTCCCTCTGTGAGGTTACTATATATTCTTTAGTTAAACTGGTTGGCATGGAAAGGCTTAATTAGGACTGTAAAGCATTTCCAAGATCTTTGGATAGATTTCCAGGAATACTAACTTGCATTATGATTTTTGAACTCTATATATTTATTAAAGGTAGATGGGGTTCCTTTTTTTTTTTTTAATTCTGTTTTAGCAACCTAAGAATGGGTACTCCTTAAGAAAAAAAAAAAACAAAACAAAACTGTTACTAAGGTCTTTATGCTTTATTATTTGAATGCATGTACGTTTTCTTACAAAAAATGAAATTAACATGTTACAATAAATAAAGGCAGAAGAGATTATTTGAGGATGAGCAAGTGTGTGAAATAATCAGCACCCAAATGTAAACAAATCTGCAAAGGCTGGGGGTGACAGCTTTGTAGACAAACAGATCAGGGGTATGGGAAGGAACAGGCAACAATGACAAAAACAAAAATTGCATGTAAAAAAGAAAACTCTGAATTTGGGATTCGATTGTCTATAAAATGAAACATATGTCTATGTCAGTATAAAATTGGAAAAAAATTTTGCATTTCTCTGTAGACGCTGTTCAAAGAAAATGGAAACAAAGCTATATGGTATGATTCCATTTAGGTAAAAACAAAACAAACCATAGTGTCTTCTTTATACAAGAATGTGTGCTTACATATGTTTGTATGAATGAAGGAAAACATGCACACTATCCTGTTAGAATTGGTTTGGATATCTGTGTGGTTGAATGAGGATTGAGGGCAAAGAAGGAGGGACAATGAACTTTGTCCTTCCCATCTTTTGTTGTGTTTCTTTATTTGTTATAAGTAGGTATGTATTAAGCTTATAGTTAGAAAAAATATCTCAACTAATAAAATATTTAATATATTTCACTATTTGCCTTCTTAATAAAGCTTTCTCTTCACCTGAGAACCCTCAACAACTACCCTATTGTTTAATCTTCTCCATTGTCAAGATTCTCAAACACTGTTTCTGGTTCTGCTGCCTCCATTGCTCCTTTCTTTCACTCTTTGTTCCCTCCAATGTCCTTCTACTCTCATCACTTTAAAAAAAAAAAAAAAGCATTCTCACCAATATCACCAATAATTACCTTGTACTGAATCCAGCAGATTTTTTTCAGAACTCTCTGATATCATTTGGGACAGCTGATCATTCTCTTCTCTTTGGAATATTCTCTTTCCTTGGCTTCATTGCCCTGTCTTTACCCACCTATCTCCAAGCTCAGTCTCTTTAGTATCTCTTCTTCTCCAAATTGACACCTAATTTCAGTGTTGCTCCCTGTTTCAATGCTGGCACTACTTTTTTCCTATTGGCATTCCCTCCCCAGAAAATCTCAACTGCATTTTAAATGTCATCCATATCTCAGTGATTTTCATATTTGATCTCCTGTCAGATCACCTGTCTGACTTCCAACTATATCTATGCCTGACCCATCTATCTACCCAGGTGATTCTCATGCCAGGAAACCAGAATTGTCCTTGCTACTTTTTTATTGAAAATATATTTCATGGGGCGCCTGGGTGGTACAGTCGGTTGAGCCTCTGCCTTCGGCTCGGGTCGTGATCTCAGGGTCCTGGGATGGAGCCCCAAGTCGGGCTCTCTGCTTGGTGGGGAGTCTGCTTCCCCCTCTCTCTCTGCCTGCCTCTCTGCCTACTTGCGATCTCTCTCTCTGTCAAATAAATAAATAAAATATTTTTTAAAAAATTCATTGTATTTTGATCCTTTGAAAGATAATTAACTATGTAGAAGAAATTTTTAGCCAAACAATATAATAGCTACAAATGCATTGCCTGCCCCTAATATTTTTTTAATTTAAATTCAATTAATTAGCATATAGCTCATTATCAGTTTCAGCGGTAGAGTTCAGTGAATCATCAGTCTTATACAATACTCAGTTCTCATTACATCACATGTCCTCTTTAATGCCCATCACCTAGTTACCCAACCCCTACTCACCTTCACCCAGCAACCCTCAGTTTGTTTCCTATGATTAAGAGTCTTTTACGTTGTCTTCCTCTCTGATTTTGTGTGTTTCATTTTTCTCTCCCATCCCCAATGCTCCTTTGTTTTGTTTCTTAAATTCCACATGAGTGAGATCATTTAGTTGTCTTATTTCAATTAAGTCTGACTTATTGACTTACTCTGCTCAGCATAATACCCTTTAGTTCTATCCACATCTTTTCAAATGGCAAGATTTCACTTTTTTTTTAAAAATTATTTATTTATTTATTTATTTATTTATTTGTCAGAAAGAGAGAAAGAGAAAGCACACAAGCTGGCAGAGAGGCAAGCAGAGGCGGAAAGAGAGGCAGGTTCCCGCCGAGCAAGGAGCCCGATGCAGGACTCGATCCCAGGACCCTGGGATCATGACCTGAGCCAAAGGCAGTGGCTTAACCCACTGAGCCACCCAGACATCCCAATATTTCACTTTTTTGATGGCTGAGTACTATTCCATTGTATATATATACTACATCTTCTTTATCCATTCATCTGTTGATGGATATCTATGCTCTTTCAATAGTTTGGCTATTCTGAACATTGCTTTTATAAATATTGGAGTGCAGGTGCCCCTTCAGATCATTACATTTGTATCTTTTAGGTAAATACCTAATAGTGCAATGGTTGGGTCATAGGGTACCTCTGTTTTCAATTTTTTGAGGACCCTCCAAACTGTTTTCCAGAGTTCTTGCACCAGCTTTCATTCCCACCAACAGTGTAAGAGGGTTCCCCTTTTCTGCATCCTCACCAACATCTGTTGTTTCCAGACTTGTTAATTTTAGACATTTTGACTGGTGTGAGGTAGTATCTCACTGTAGTTTTGATTTGTATTTCCCTGATGATAAGTGAAGTTGAGCATATTTTCATGTGTCTATTAGCCATTTTTATGTCTTCTTTGGAGAAATCTCTGTTCATGTCTTCTGCCCATTTCTTTATTAGGCTATTTGTTCTGTGGGTGTTGAGTTTGATAAGTTCTTTATAGATTTTAGATACTAGCCCTTTAACTGATAGTTCATTTGCAAATATCTTCACCCATACTGTTGGCTGTCTTTTGGTTTTGTTGACCATTTCCTTTGCTGTGCAAAGCCTTTTATCTTGATGAAGTCCCAATAGTTCATTTTTGCCTTGTTTCCCCTTGCTACTTCTTTTTCACTTACCTCTTTTACCAATAACAGTCAAAGTTAAAATCTTCAATAAATATAAAAGAACATGATATTATTATAAAATAGCTAAAATATTTATAATGATAATGTGATAAGCATAATTCTATAAACATTTTTGTATTATTTTGTTTATTGCTTTTAATAATGCAATGAAATAAGCACAAGCATCACTCTAATTTTATGAGGAAATGAAACTGTAGCTTTGTAAGTAAATTGGTGAAGTTCAGAATCCACAGTTGTTAGTATAATTCTATTGACCATCTCTCTTCAGTGGTTTTCTGCTACAGGTAGGAAAAATTCATGACTCACTGACTTGGAATGGCCATGCATACTCTAGTCCTTTATATGTCTTGACTCTTCTATAACCACTATATTCTAGGACTAGTCTGCACAATTTGGTTATTTGAAAACTTCAGGCCCTGTCCTCTTAGAGCCTTTGTATACATGATTTTCTTTGCGTAGAATACGTTTCTTCCACCTTTCATCTACCTAACTTAAATAGAGTCTTTATGTCGGAACTTTAATGTTGCTTTAAGGCAGAGCACCTCTAACCCACTAATGTAAATTAGATGTCTCTTACTCTTCTTTTATGGAGTATACACATGTACTCTGTATCTTTCATAGGGCTTAAGTTACATATGTTTTTGTCTGTTTCATTTTTAGATGTAATTTTAACAAGGACAGGGACTGTTTTCTCATTTTTGTATTCTCAAGATCAAATACAGTCCCTGATAATTCTTGGAGGATTTCTTTCCCTCTGTGATACCGACTCAAACACCTGAGTGTGTATGACTTTACTCATGGGAAGCACACCAATTAAGCTCATTGTTTATGATCAGTTCCTAATACTACAGAGTTTGCCACAGTTGCTTCCAAAATGAGGACAGCATTTCTGTGTGAAGGAAATAATCAAAACAGTGAAGAGGCAATCTATGAAAATATGTGCAAACTGTATATCTGATGAGTTAATACCCAAAATATATAAAGAATTCAGATAATCAATAGGAAAAAAAAAATAAGTGGATTAAAAATGGGCAAAGGACCTGAATGACATTTCTCAAAAGATGACATATAAGTGGCCAACGAATATATGAAAAGATGCTCACCATCACTAATCGGGGAATACAAGTCAAAACCAGTGAGTTAGTACTTCACACCTGTTAAAATTACTATTCTCAAAAAGGTGAAATACAACAAGTACTGCTGGGGATGTGGAGACAAGGGAAATCTTATACATTATTTGTGGGAATGTAACTTGGTGCAGCCATTTATGGAAAACAATATGGAGGTTCCTCAAAAAATTAAAAATTGAACTACAACTGATCCAGAAATCTCACCTCTGGAAATATATCCAAAGGAAATAAAATCAGTTTCTCAAAGAGATATATACTCACCCATATGTTCACTGCAGAATTATTCACAATGGCCACAATATAAAACAATCTAACTGTATCCCATCAATAAATGAATGGATAGAGAAATCACACACACACACACACACACACACACACACACACACACACACACATTATTCAGCCATAAAGAGAAGGAAATTCTGCCATTGTTACACCATGGATGAACTTGTAGGGCATTACTAATTGAAATAAATCAGATATGGAAAGATAAATACTGCATTATCTTTATATATGTGAAATCTAAAAAAGTTGAACACATAAAAGCAGAGGGTAGAATGATATACGAGCTGAGACTTAAAGGCTGCAAAGGAAGCAATCATTATGTAGAACCCTGTTTCAGGTGGAAAAACAGCAAGTGCAAGCAGAAGCAATCTGAGAGAAGAGTTTGTTGCTTCTAGGAGGATTAGAAGACAATGTGGGTGGGGAGACTGGTAACTAGAGAGGATTAAGAGTACGCTCATCTTGATGAGCTCTGAGTAACTTATAGAGTTGCTGAATCATTATATTGTATACGTGAAACTAATTTATCACTGTATGTGAATTATACTTCAATAAAAAAATAAATATTTTTTAAAAAGACAATATGGCTGAAGCATGGTGAATTCAATGGGGATAGGAAGAGAATGGACACCTCAGGTAAAGGCAGGGCCAGAGTACATTATAGATTTAGAAAGTACTGGTAGAACATTTGAATTTTATTAAACAACACAGTAGAAACAATAAAATGAATAAGTCTTAAGAACATTCTGCTGAGATAAAAAACTGTGTTACATAAAAGAATACACACTATTATGAAGTGTTAGAAAGGCAAACAAACAAAACATTGAAAAAAAATTAGATCCATGGTTACATCTGCTTGGGTAGGGATGGGCTTTTGGGAAGGCCCATGAGGGGCACTCTTTAGCATGATATCCCATTTCTTAATAGAGGATTGGATTATACAAAAGTATGCATGTCTCACTCATTGAATGCATTCTTAAGATTAATTTCCCCATATGTAAAATTTACTTCAAAAGAGAAAAATAATGATAAACAAATGTTGAACTTTTGTTGGTATGCATGCTGAAGTAGTTGGGGGGCATGTATGGCTGTCTTCAACTTACTTTGAAACATAAAAGAAGTAAAAAAAGGCCATGGGTGTTGGGGAGGCATAGGCATGACTAGATATTTAATAAAGTAAGTATAGTAAAATGTTATAGAATCTAGATGATAGCTATATGGGTTATTTCTTTGTTATGGGTTATTTCAACTTTTCTTGTATATTCAATATTTTTCATTAGAAATCCTGGGGAGAAGGAGGCATGAGTGCAAATCCACTGAAAGTTATGGTTTCTAGACTGAAGGACTCCCAATCCTCTTTAAAAGTAAATGTGAATTTTAAGTCTCCCACGAAGGATGCAGACACAGTGAGCCTTATTCTGTACTTGTTGAGTTTTTGCTATGTATCAATATTTGATAGACACTGTGAAGGACAGGAGTAAGCAAAGCAGCCATGATGTTTGTTATCCAGGGGCTTAAGATACATTGAATACTTATGAGAGACAGGCATGCTTCTGCAGAAGTAGAGGGTACTATTTATTATGGTATATAACACTTTATAAATTTATTGACCATATTACACCATGGGGCATACTGAAATACAGGAACAATGGAATTCTTAAAGGTAATGTAAGTAGCCACCTGTCTTTAAGGGAGAAGTAATGATTTGTCATGTCCATGCCCATGTGTCAGATATCCCTGTTGAACATATTTCTTTGTTTCTCCAAAGTTGCAATAAACTTATATCTAAAATAATAATAATAATAATAATAATAATAATAAATAAAAAAAATAAAATCCCCAAAGGTTGTAAACTAAGTACCAATACAGGTTATTCAGATCAAGACAGATGTAGGGAAAATGAAAAGCAATCTGTCTTTGAAAGTGAAACTGATGAAGGTTAATGTAAATGTTAATGGCAGAGCTGCTTTTGAAGGTTATCCCACAGTCTCCACATGAAAAGCCAGAGTGAGAATCTGAGAACTTGAAATTACACCTTGTATTACATGTCAGAGAATTTTAAAGTTATGATTATAGGAATTAGATATAGTTGGGAAGGCCTGAATCTTTGAAATTTGTATCTAGAATACTCTAACTTATAAATACAATATATGAAGCATTTGGCATTAATATGAGGGTGGCTGGTGAAAAGGTAGTTGGTCAACCCTATTTAATCTGAGATGCATACATATTTTTCACAGAAATTTTTCTAATCCGTTTTAAACTTTGGGACTTAAAATCATAAACCTCAGTTACCTCATCAGAATATTTAAGGTCAGTACTATTCCACCTCCCAAGGCTGATATAAGCATCAAATTGATAAACATCAATGAGTAATTGCTAACTGCATTCAAAATGCAAGATATTATTTTCTATAAAATGTATTAAGTCTATAGAAGCTCCTCCAATTAAGTGTCCAAACCCGTTTTGAATACCTGCTTCTTTACCACCATTTGTAAAGCATCTACCTGTCATTTTCACACCTTCATTGGGAAGTAAATGGTTACTTCCTTTTCACATTTAATAAGAAATATCACTGTGTTCTAGCTCAGGGCATAGCTGTGTCCTTGTAAGTGAAAGTCATTTGAACTATGTGTCTATCCCCCTGTCCAGAAGTTATTTAAAATGTCTTCCAAGATCCTTTTTGCTCCCCCCCCCCATTATGTATGAGTATCTAACAGGTTGAGGGAAGCACTACTAGTTCACGTGCAGGTCTGAAAATGCAGCAACCAATAGATATGTTCATGGGAGGGAGAAAAGAGGTTTAAAAATTGTTTTATGGCTCTTTAACAGAGACTTGAATCCCTGTTGTCTTTAACAGGAATCAATCTCTAGCTAGAAAATGACACTCATTCATACATTTATTCATTCAGTTATTCATCCATAGACAACTTTTCAAAGGTAATTTATGTTCAACAGACATTGTGATAGAGGCTATGGATACAAAGACCTATTTATGGAATTTCCTGAAAACACATTATAAGTTTGAAAAACATGACCCATGAAAAAATATATATCATTGAGAGATAAAAATAGATGAGCATGACGATAATAAACATATTGCTATTAACACAGAAAATAGTACATAGAGATGGAACTATGTCTTTTGCTGTTTGGCTTCAAGGTATACCCACACCCTAATGTGTGGTGTGGTGTTCAACAACAAATGCCAAGTAAAAGTAACTGCATAGAGGAGAGGCAAGATGGTGGAGGAGTAGCAGACTGAAATGACATCAGATCCCAGGAGTTCAAATAGATAGGTATCAAACCATTCTGATCACATACAAACTCAACAGGAGATAGAAGAGAAGAAGAGCAGCAATTCTAGGAACAGAAAATCAACAACTTTTGGAAAGGTAGGACTGCAGAGAAGTGAATCGGAAGCAACAGGAAGATAGACCACGGGTGGAGGGGCCAGCTCCCAGCAAGCAGCAGAGCAGTGGAGCACAAAATCATAACTTTTAGAAGTCTGCTCCACTGAGGGATGTCACTCCAGAGGCTAAGCCGGGGTGGAGCCCTTGCGGGGACAGGGTGTTCTCAGAACCCACAGTGTCACAGAAAGATCGGGGGTGTCTGAGTGTGGCAGAGCAGCTAGGTATCGGAGTGGGGAAAGGACTACAGAGACAGAGCTGAGTAGTGAGCTTTCAGATTGGGGTTACCTTAAACCATGATCCAAGGCACAGTTGGGCCACTGCTCTTCGAGCAGGGACCCCACAAATGACAGATCTGGGGAGACTCACCTTCCTTCTCTGGGAGGAACAGTGTGGCAGGAATCTACTGGGTTTGGAGACTCCAAATGGGGCCATGAACCAGAGATAGAAATGCTCAGTCACAGGCTGGGTGAGCTCAGAGTGCGGTCAGAGACCAGGGAGACAGGACTGACTGACTGCTT
This sequence comes from Martes martes, assembly GCF_963455335.1. NCBI lineage: Eukaryota > Metazoa > Chordata > Mammalia > Carnivora > Mustelidae > Martes > Martes martes. The sequence continues at coordinate 66,350,632 of NC_137898.1, forward strand.
TTCTCTGAGGGCACACTGAGGAGTGGGGCCCTGAGCTCTCGGCTCCTCTGGGCCAGAGTTTGGGAGGCCACCATTTTCATTCCCATCCTCCAAAGCAGATATGGAAAGCATTAAGGGAACAAAAGCTCCCAAGAGTGAACTTGAACAGATTACTTAGCCAGGTCCCTTCAAGGGCAGTGCAATTCTACCTTGGGCAAAGACATTTGAGAATCACTGCAATGGGTTCCTCCTACAGAAGATCAGCAAGAACATCCAGCCAAGACCAAGCTCACTGATCAAGGAGAACAGCGGAACTCCAGAGCTAGGGGAAAGCAATGCATAGAATTCATGGCATTTTCCCCATGATCCTTCAGTATTCCAAAGTTAATTTTTTTTAATTTTATTTTTTTCTTATCCTATTTTTAAACTTTTCTTCTTTTCCTCTTTTAACGTATTTTAACTAGTTTATCTTAACAATACCTTTCTAAAAAAAATCTTTTTAAACATTCATTGTTATAGTCCTATTTTATCCCTTCATTGTATTTAACCTTCTTTTTGTGTACATATAGGTTTTTATTTTTCCTAAAAAATTTTGGGATACAATTACTTATAATAGATCAAAATATACCCTGATCTAGCATATGGCTTTGTTTTAGTCTCCAGCCTGAGCACATTTCCTCCTCTTTTTTTTTTTCTTTTTCCAAACAATTTATATTATCAATTCCATTTTTAGAATTTAAAAAAAAATTCATATTTACAGTCATATTCCATCTCTTCATCACATTTAACCTTATTTTTGTGTGCGTGCATATATATATATATATATATGTATGTATACACATATATATATTTATTATTTAAAATTTTGGGAGGTAGTTTCTTCTGAGACACCAAAATACACCCAAAATCTAGTGGGTGGCTCTGTTCTATTTACCAGTCTAATATATATATATATATATATATATATATATATATATATATACACACACACACACATATGTATATATACACATATTAATTTCCTTTTTTCCACTTTCTTCTCCTCCCCCAGTTTTGGATCTCTTCTGATTTGGTTAGTGTATATTTCTCTGGGGTCTTTGCCCCACTTTTAGTATTTTATTCTCTCATTTATATATTCTTATCTGGATAAAATGAGAAGGCAGAAAAACTCACCACAAAAAAAAGGACAAGAGGCAGTACTGATAGCTAGGGACCTAATCAATATGGACATTGGTAATATGTCAGAACTAGAATTCAGAACGACAATTCTCAAGGTGCTAGCTGGGTTTGAAAAAAGCATGGGAGATATTAGAGAATCCCTTGCTGGGGAAATAAAAACCTTTTTGGGAGAAATAAAAGAAATAAAATCTAACCAAGTTGAAATCAAAAAAGCTATTAATAAGGTGCAATAAAAAATTGAGGCTCTTACTGCTAGGATAAATGAGGCAGAAGAGAGAATTAGTGATATAGAAGACCAAATGACAGAGAATAAAAAAGCTGAGGAAAAGAGAGACAAACAACTACTGGACCACAATGGGAGAATTCGAGAGATAAGTGATACCATAAGAAGAAACAATATTAGAATAACTGGGATTCCATAAGAAGAAAGAGAGAGAGGAGCAGAAGGTATATTAGAGTGAATTATTGTAGAGAATTTTCCTAATATGGCAAAGGGAACAAGCATCAAAATCAAGGAGGCACAGAGAATCCCCCTCAAAATCAATAAAAATATGTCCAAACCCCATCATCTATTAGTAAAACTTACAAGTCTTAGTGACAAAGAGAAAATCCTGAGCAGCTTGGGACAATAAATCAGTAACATACAATGGTAGAATAATTAGACTGGCATCAGAGTTATCCACAGAGACCTGGCAGGCCAGAAAGAACTGGCATGATATATTCAGAGCACTAAATGAGAAAAATATACAGCCAATAATACTATATCCAGCTAGGCTATCATTGAAAATAGAAGGAGAGATAAAAAGTTTCCAGGACGGGGGTGCCTGGGTGGCTCACTGGGTTAAAGCCTCTGCCTTTGGCTCAGGTCATGATCCCAGGGTCCTTGGATCGTCATGATCCCAGGGTCCTGGGATCGAGCCCCACATTGGGCTCTCTGCTCAGCAGGGAGCCTGCTTCCTCCTCTCTCTCTGCCTGCTTCTCTGCCTACTTGTGATCTCTGTCTGTCACATAAATAAATAAAATGAAAAAAAAAAAAAAAGCTTCCAGGACAAACAAAAACTAAAAGAATTTGCAAACACCAAACCAGTCCTATAGGAAATACTAAAAGGGGTCCTCTAAACAAAGAGAGAACCTAAAAGTAGTAGATCAGAAAGGAACAGAGACAATATAAAGTTAACAGTCACCTTACAGGCAATACAATGGCAATAAATTCATATCCTTCAATAGTTACCCTGAATGTAAATGGGATAAATGTCCCAATCAAAAGACACAGGGTATCAGAATGGATAAAAAAACCAAAACCCATCAATATGCTGTCTACAAGAAATTCATTCTAGACCCAAAGACACCTCTAGATTTAAAGTAAGGGAGTGGAAAACAATTTACCATGATAATGGACATCAGAAGAAAGCTGAGGTGGCAATCCTTACATCAGATCAATTAGATATTAAGTCAAAGACTATAATAAGAGATGAGGAAGGACATTATATCATACTCAAAGGGTCTGTCCAACAAGAAGTTATAACAATTTTAAATATCTATGCCCCTAACATGGGAGCAGCCAACTACATAAATCAATTAATAACAAAATCAAAGAAACACATCAACAATAATATAATAATTGTAGGGGACTTTTACACCCCCTTCAATGAAATGGACAGATCATCCAAGCAAGTGATCAACAAGGAAATAAAGGCCTTAAATGGCACACTGGACCTGATGTACATCACAGATATATTCAGAACATTCCATCCCAAAGCAACAGAATACATATTCTTCTCTAGTGCACATGGAACATTCTCCAGGATAGATCACATCCTGGGTCACAAGTCAGGTCTCAACTGGTACCAAAAGACTGGGATCATTTCCTGTATATTTTCAGACCACAAGGCTCTGAAACTAGAACTCAATCACAAGAGGAAAGTTGGAAAGAACTCAAATACATGAAGGCTAAAGAGCATCCTACTAAAGAATGAGTGGGTCAACCAGGAAATTAAAGAAGAATTGAAAAAATTTCATGGAAACAAATGAAAATGAAAACACAACTGTTCAAAACCTGTGGGACACAGCAAAGGCAGTCCTGAGAGGAAAGTATATAGTGACACAATCTTTTCTCAAGAAACAAGAAAGGTCTCAAATATACAACCAAACCCTACACCTAAAGGAGCTGGAGAAAGAACAACAAAGAAAGCCTAAACCCAGCAGAAGAGAAATAATAAATATCAGAGCAGAAATCAATGCAACAGAAACCAAAAGAACAGTAGAACAAATCAACAAAACTAGGAGCTAGTTCTTTGAAAGAATTAATAAAATTGATAAACCTCTGGCCAGACTTATCAAAAAGAAAAGAGAAAGGACCCAAATCAATAAAATCATGAATGAAAGAAGAGAGATCCCAACCAACACCAATGAAATACAAACAGTTATGGGAACATATTATGAGCAACTATATGCCAGCAAATTTGATAATCTGGAAGAAATGGATGCATTCCAAGAGACATATAAACTACAAAACTGGACTAGGAAGAAAGAGAAAACCTGAACAGACCCATAACCAGGAAGGAGATTGAAGCAGTCATCAAAAATCTCCCAACAAACTAGAGCCCAGGGCCAGACGACTTCCCAGGGGAATTCTACCAAACATTTAAAGAAGAATTAATACATATTCTCCTGAAATTGTTCCAAAAAATAGAAATGGAAGGAACACTTCTGAACTCATGCTATGAGGCCAGCATTACCTTGATCCCAAAATCAGACAAAGATAACACCAAAAAGGAGAATTACAGACCAATATCCTTGATGAACACAGATGCAAAAATTCTCACCAATAGGATTCTAGCCAATAAGATCTAACAGAACATTAAAAGGATTATTCACCACAAACAAGGGGGATTTATTTCTGTGCTGCAAGGTTGGTTCAATACCCACAAATCAATCAATGTGATACAATACATTAATAAAAGAAAGAACATGAACCCTATGATACTCTCAGTAGATGCTGAAAAAGCATTTGACAAAGTACAGCATCCTTTCTTGATCAAAACTCTTCAAAGTGTAGGGATAGAGGTTATATACCTCAATATCATCAAAGATATCCATGAAAAACACAGCAATTATCATTCTCCATGGGGAAAAACCGAGAGTTTTCCCCCTAAGAACAGGAACATGGCAGGGATGTCCACTATCACTACTGTTATGGAACATAGTACTAGAAGTCTTAGCCTCAGGGATAAGACAACAAAAAGAAATAAAAGGCACCCGAATTGGCAAAGAAGAAGTCAAACTCTCACTCTTTATAGATGACATGATGCTTTATGTGGAAAACCCAAAAGACTTCACTCCAAAACTGCTAGAGCTCATATAGGAATTCAATAAAGTGTCAGGATATAAAATCAATGCACAGAAATCAGTTGCATGTCTTACACCAACAGCAAGACAGAAAAAAGAGAAATTAAGGAGTCAATCCCATTTACAATAGGAATAAACCTAACCAAAGATGCAAAGAATCTCTGCTTAGAAAACAATAAAGTACTCATGAAAGAAATTGAGGAAGACACAAAGAAATGGAAAAACGTTCCATGCTCATGGATTGGAAGAACAAATATTGTGAAAATGTCTATGCTACCTATAGTAATCTACACATTTAATACAATCCCTATCAAAATACCATCCATTTTTTTTCAAAGAAATGGAACAAATAATCCTAAAATTTATATGGAACCAGAAGAGACCCAGAATAGCCCAAGGAATGTTGAAAAAGAAAGCCAAAGTTGGTGGCATCGCCATTCCAGACTTCAAGCTATATTACAAAGCTGTCATCATCAAGACAGTATGGTACTGGCACAAAAACAAGCACATAGATCAATGGAACAGAACAGAGAGCCCAGAAATAGACCCTCAACTCTATGGTCAATTAATCTTTGACAAAGCAGGAAAGAATGTCCAATGGAAAAAAGGCAGCCTCTTCAACAAATGGTGTTGGGAAAATTGGACAGCCACAAGCAGAAAAGTGAAACTGGACCATTTCCTTACACCATACACAAAAATAGACTCAAAAATGGATGACGGACCTCAATGTGAGACAGGAATCCGTCAAAATCCTTGAGGAGAACACAGGCAGCAACCTCTTTGACCTCAGCCGCAGCAATTCTTCCTAGAAACATCACCCAAGGCAAGGGAAGCAAGGGCAAAAACGAACTCCTGGGACTTTCTCAAGATCAAAAGCTTCTGCACAGTAAAAGAAACAAAACCAAAAGAAAACTGACTTTATGGGAGAAGATATTTGCAAATGACATATCAGATAAAGGGCTAGTATCCAAAATCTATAAAGAACTTATCAAACTCAACACCCAAGGAACAAATAATCCAATCAAGAAATTGGCAGAGGACATGAACAGACCTTTCCGCAAAGAAGACATCCAGATGGCCAACAGACACATGAAAAAGTGCTCCACATCACTGGGCATCAGGGAAGTGGAAATCAAAACCACAATGAGATACCACCTCACACCAGTCAGAATGGGTAAAATTAACCAGTCAGGAAATGACAGATGGTGAGGATGCGGAGAAAGGGGAACCTTCCTACAGTCTTGGTGGGGATGCAAGCTAGTGCAGCCACTCTGGAAAACAGCATGGAGATTCCTGAAAAAGTTGAAAATAGAGCTATCCTACAATCCAGCAATCCCACTGCTGGGTATTTACCCTAAAGGTACAAATGTAGTCATCTGAAGGGGCACATGCACCCAAATGTTTATAGCAGCAATGTCCACTATAGCCAAACTGTGGAAAGAACCTAGATGTACATCAACAGATGAATGGATAAAGAAGAGGTATATATATATATATACACACACACACACACATATATATACACATTATTTATTTTATATATATATATATACACACACACATACACATATATACATAAAATGGAATACTATGCAGCCATCAGAAGAAATGAAATCTTGTCATTTGCAATGACATGCATGGAACCAGAGGGTATTATGCTGAGCGAAATAAGTCAATCAGAGAAAGACAATTATCATATTATCTCCCTGATATGAGGAATTTGAGAGGCCGAATTGGGAGTTTGGAGGGTAGGGAAGGAAAAAAATGAAACAAGATGAGATCGGGCAGGAGACAAACCATAAGAGACTCTTAATCTCACAAAATAAACTGAGGGTTGGTGGGCAGGGAGAGGGTGGTTGGGTTATGAACACAGGGGAGGGTATGTGGTATGGTGAATGCTGTGAAGTGTGTAAGCCGACGATTCACGGACCTGTACCCCTGGGGAAAATAATGCATTATATGTTAAAAAAATAATTAATTAAAAAAAGTATCTGCATAAAAACATCTGTTAAGGATGCATTTTCTACTATGTAACACTGTGTATTGTGTTTGTTTCTGGCAATGCATAGATGAATAAAACACAGCCCTTGTTATCAATGATACTGATTTGATAGAGAAATGAGGCATATGCTCGTATTTTTAATACAAGGTTTTCAGGACTTGGAAAGATTTGTGCTACTTATAATGTTGGGCAAAAGAAGATGAACCACTTTGGGGTAAAGGTGGTCAGGAGAGATTGTGGTTAGAAGGACACACTCTAAGTCTTGAAGAATGATCATGATCATGATGTTAGTAGCATTAAGAGCTCACTACTTTCCAGGAACAGTTCCAAATATTTTGCCAGAAATAAATAATTTAATCTTCATATGACCCTATGAGGTAGGTACTATTAATAAGTCTATTTTATAGAACAAGAGACTGAGGCAAAGGGAGGTTAAGTAACTTGAGCAAAGAGGCACTGTAAGTACTAGAGCAAACAGAACAACACAGGTAGATAGCATCCGCTTCCAAACAGAGGAAAAGCGTAATGAAGACTTCCTCTAGAAGTTAGGGGGCAAATAAGCATACATACAGGAACCAAGCTTGAAACCTAAATGAGAAAACCGGGGAGATGTGACTGTGGCTAACCAGATACCATGTGCCCTGTCTGAAATTGCTACGTTATTCAAGTTCACTGAATATTGACAGGTGACAATGAAGACCTAGCGTTGCCAGAAGTCAGATCTGGTTTTTATGTGAAATTTCATGATTTTTTTTTTTAAAGATTTTATTTATTTGACAGAGAGAGAGAATGCATGCACAAGCAGGGGGAGCATCAGGCAGAGGGAGAAGCAGGTTCCCCACTGAACGGGGATGACCTTAGACAAAGGCAGACACTTAACTGACTGAGCCCCAGAAACCTCATGAGATTTTTTAAAGGTTAACAACTAAGCCTATTACTTCTTTCTCTTTCTTCCTTTCTCTTTCTCTTCCTTCCTATCTTCCTTCCTCCCCACCCCTTCCTCTCTTTCTTTCTTCCTCTCTTTCTCCTTCCCTCCCTCCCTTTCTTTCCTTTTCTTTTTTTTTAAGAGAAAGAGAGAGCATGAGAGCAAGGGAAGGGGCAGAGTGGGAGGGAGAGAGAACATCTTAAGTATGGTTCCCTGTTCAGTGGGGAGCCTTATATGCAGCTGGATCTCAGGACACTGAGATCATGACCTGAACAGAAATCAAGAGTTGATGCTTAAATGACTGAGCCACTCAGGTGCCCCTTAAGTCTATTATTTTAAAAACACAGGGGTGCCTAGGTGGCTCAGTGGGTTAGAGCCTCTGCCTTCGGCTCGGGTCATGATCCGGGGTCCTGGGATCTGAGGCCCGCATGGGCTCTCTGCTCAGCAGGGAGCCTGCTTCCCCCTCTCTCTCTGCTTGCCTCTCTGCCTACTTGTGATCTCTGTCTTTTAAATAAATAAAATCTTAAAAATAAATAAATAAATAAATAAATAAATAAATAAATAAATAAATTTAAAAAACCACATTGGGTACCAAAGAAAGTACTTCTGTCTATAGACTCAGGCCTATTTGTGATCTTTTAATTTAAAGAATGAACTGAAGAAAAAACAAACTCTTATACCCAAACATGAATATTTGGGTAATGTATAAGGACTGAATGTTGTGGGGTCTACCTGCCAGGTCAAAGCTACAGACAGATGCATCATCATAGGGAGCATGCCTCTGCTTCCAGAATGGTGTCTTCATTCACCCTAGAATACACAGACTTTCCACTGAAACTCTTTCTCATCTCATAAGTCATTAATTTTCTATTAACTCATATGGTTCCTTTTTTTTTTCTAAGATTTTATTTATTTATTTGACAGAAAGAGATCACAAGTAGATAGAGAGGCAGGCAGAGAGGAAGGGAAGCGGACTCCCTGCTGAGCAGAGAGCCAGATGCAGGGCTCGATCCCAGGACCCTGGAATCATGACCCGAGCAGAAGACAGAGGCTTTAACCCACTGAGCCACCCAGGCGCCCCCACTCATATGGTTCTTACCATTCCCTCCTTCATATTTTCAATTCTTATATTTCTTCATTGTAAGACATAGTTTGCCAAACTCTAATTCTGGAAAGGACACAGGTTAGAACTAGTACGCTCAGCTAAAATAATTACAGTTGCTCTTTTCTTCAAATGCAAAATTGTTATTAAACTGTCCAGCTTACATGCAATGAATTCTTAGAATAGAAGAAATTGCAGTATCTTCTCAGGGATATAGGTTTTATTCCCATGAGATTATGCCTTTATTTGATTATAGCCCCTACAGCATCTGCACCATTCATACTCAGTATACACTTCCTGCTTTGAATTTTGAATATGGAAGTCAAAATTTCTGGTAATTGAGATTATTTTATTTGTTATACAAAATGTATAAAACATTCCATTTATAGAAAGAATGAAATTTCTCCCCTGATAAGATTGAGAGTCACAGGTTTTGAGTTTGTCCAACTCAAATTTTGTATCATTATTATCATTATTATAATAAAATTATTATTATTATTATTATTATTATTTAATCCTCACCCTACTGTCCTGGAAACAAATTCAACCACAGGCCCTACTAGAGTTCTTTCTCCTTCCTGCAGGGATGAATGAAGTTTCCTGACATCCCACATATTCCAGAAAACTGTCAACAGCTAATGATTTTGGTGTCCCCATCCAGAAGATAGGATGTGAAATCATTTTTGAGGTGAGTTTGAAGATGGGTTCTTTAACAAAGCAAGCCTCCAGGATTTGTCCCCCAGGGCAACCACACAGCTGTTTCTTTCTGAGATCCCACCCCCCAACTTTCCTAGAGCCTTGTATGGAAACAGTTAGAAGGTCCCTTCAGACCAGGTTCCTCCAAACTCCCCTGTCAGGAACATCTACGTTAGCTCCCCTCCCCACTTTTGGTAGATCTAGATAGAATCTACTGTACTCCCCCCCCAAGGAGCCTGTTTTAAAAATAAAGAAAACTTCTGCTTTGGTCAAGTCAAAAAAAAAAAAAAAGGAATTTAGGGAAGACAAAAGATCTAGCTACAGATAGAAACAGACTGAAAATACCTACAACTTTATTTAATCCAATAGAAATGTATTATAGTTCTGCTCTTTGCCAAGAGCAGTTCTAGCTATCAGTTGTAGCAATAAAGTAAACAATGTTTTTGCCAGCATGGGGCCTATCTATATTTTATAGTAAAAAAAATAAACCAGAAATATCATTTACTTATTCATTTATTCAATTAATGATAAGTGCTTTGAGGAAAAGTAACAGAACAAAAAAAGAGAGAGCGATGAAAGAAAAATATAGATTGTGATGTCAGTAGAAGTCTGAAGAGATAGCACTGCACAGAAACTTGAGAAAAAACTGTGGAGGAAGAAATATAAATATATAGAAGAAAAAAGTCATTCTAGGCCAATTAAAAAAGCCAATAGCAAGGTCTTGAGTGTTGTGTGTCCAGGCATCAATAAGGAAGCCAGTGAAGCTGGAGGGAGAGCCTACAAGGCAAGGAGATTGGAGGGTTAATGACGGGCCTGATCATGGGGAGACTCATAAGTCAGAGACAGAAATTTGAATGTATTCTAAGTGTGACAGGAGGCCACGGGACTATTAAATTAAAAACTGTTGCTTTGGTTGTTTGTATGCAGATAGGACTAAAAACTGTGAAAAACAGAAAAGCTTTTTAGGCTACTGAAATATCTTAGTCCTTATATAAGGTAACAGGGAAACAGTGATGAACAATGAATAGTTCTTTGTATCATGTGAATCTATTTTCATTTCTTTGGAGGGACATTTAGTGAATGCTTCCAAATAAGAAACAAATATTTTTCCTGACATAAATATTTCTTGAAGTATCCTACTGAAAATGCCCTCTCTTATTTAAAAAAAAATCTTTGTTTTCTTGGTTGTGGTCATTCTAAAACTCTTATTATTTTGATGACAGACCTCCTATCATTCTAATTTTCATAGATTTTTCACTCTAACTTTCCTGCCCTTTATATTTTTTTCCTTCAGTACTATTTTTTCAACTTAATATTTGAAGTATTTTATTGAATTTTGATTTCTGATGTTATATCTATAGATGTTACTCTATAAAACATAAAATTATATGTATATTATACATTATAATGTATTAATATAAATATATATAATTACTACATATAATTACAAAGAGTTCTTTGTTTTCTAAATATACCATATTATAGCATCCTATCCTTGTTTAATAGACTATATATTTTCTCCTACTCCTCGGAGGCTGTCAATGGTTTTATTTGTTTGTTTTCTTTTTATAGTTTTAGTTTATTCAGAATTGCTTTTTGTTTCTGTTGGTTTGTTATTTATCTTTCATATTAGAGGCATTCTTCAGTTGCCTATGACTTTTAATTATCTTCTTATATTTAAGAGTGGGGAAACTAAAAAATCTATTTGGAAGTTTGAACCAGTGTGTGAGACTTGTAGACTGTGGGATAATTGTACTGGCTGGTTTGTGTACTTAATGCTTTTCCTCTTCGGTGAATCAGTTTCACCTGCAAGAGAGTTTCCACACTCTTGTTTGAAACCTTTCCAGAAGATAGGGAAGGGAGAGGTAGGTCTCAGCAGCCAGTGTGTAAACACACTTAGCCTCTCTATTTTCAGTGTAGCACTGCCCTGAAAACCATGACTGATAACTTCTTATCAGAAACCCCTATTTTATCCTATTTAGTCTTCCAATAGTTGAAAGATAAAATGGGGAGATAACATGGAGATTTAATTGCTTCTTTTATATACTTTCAATCAGTCTTTTAAAATTTTTGCCTTTATCCCCATTCCCAAAAGTATTGATACTCAATCCCTGCCTTTTTTTTTTTTTTTTTCTTTTTGGAGATGGTTTTATATGCGTTATATACCCTATGCCTTTTACATTTTCCTCATTACTGGTGTAAGATTCAGCTTCCTTGGATTCACTCACCTAACAGTTGTCTATCAATTTCACAGCTCTCAAAATTTATTGCTTTTCTTTTCTTTTCTCTTTTCCTCTGTGGGTTTTGTACAATTTAAGACATCTTTAATTTCCATTTAGGGAATAAAGCTAAGTGTGTTTTCACTCCACTATCTCCACCCAGAGTGCATTAGTATGAATCATCATAAAGACCATGCAAAGGTAAAACACTCCTTGTTTTACAAAAGTAAAAATTAAACTCAGAGAATTTAAGTAGTTATTTTATATTCTCAAGGTTTATAATTGGTAGACTCAGAAGTGCTGTCCAGTTCAGGGTGACTCTAAATCTGTGGCTTGTTCTGGTAAATGCTGCTGCTTCAGTTAACACCCTTTGTTTACAGTAGACTAAATGCAAACATATTGTCCATCTGCCAGTAATAGTTAGTGGCTTATCACAGTCCCACATGTCCTGCACACACATCTATTGACTTTGTCTTCTCACCCCAAAAGCAGACAAGTCTGCAAATCTCTACTTTCCAATTAGTCAAGTTAATGAAGCTTTTTAAAGAAATCCATAAAGCCTGCCTCCATGGTCCTGACATTTAGTACTTCTGGATAATGGTCTCCATGCCCCTTCTCCATTAAAATATTGTACTCTGATTCCTAAAGTTCTGACTCTGAGACTTCCTTAGGATGGTATGAGGAGGGGGTTTCCTCTGAGTCTTCCCCAAATCCAGGATAAATGCAGAAATAGCATTTTTTTTTCTAAATTTTTATTTGACAGACGGAGATCACAAGTAGGCAGAGAGGCAGGCAGAGAGATGGGGGAAGCAGGCTCCCCACTGAGCAGAGACCCCGATGCGGGGCTCGATCCCAGGACCCCAGGATCACGGCCTGAGCTGAAGGCAGAGGCTTTGACCCACTGAACCACCCAGGCGCCCCCAGAAGTAGCATTTTTAATAGCCAAAGCCCACTGAGAGGCCACCTCTAATATAGTTGTCTCCCATCAGAAAATCTGTAGTTTTCTGAATGAGACAGAACAGCTGGAGACAGGAACAAAAGGGAAAGGGAAGGAGCCTAGAATTGAGTTTTACAATGGCCAACAGAAGGCCTACAAATGAAAAGATGATCCATGTAGTAAAACGACAATAGGCCATAAGCTGGACTCCTCAAAATTCCCTCTTGGTGCTTCAGTTTTCTATTCTGTATAATAGGAATAATAGCTTGTTCTTAATTTTGTCTTTAGTGAAGGTTCAAATGAGAGCAAGTGTGGGGATATACCCAGATAGAAGGAATTAAATTACAAATCAACACTGGGATGTTCACATTAAGCTTGGAGAGTATGGCCAAGGAAGTTGAATCACATGTTTCTGATATTTTCTCCACAGTTTGGAGGCATAGTCAATAGCCTCCTCTGTCGCATCTCTTACTCAAAATGTAAAGCTTGCTGGAACTCTGCTTTGACTTTTCATTTCAATCACTCATTTTGATCACTTACTTGCATTTATTTATCTGGCTTCCACTACACTTATCTAAACCTAATTAAATAGTGTATGAAGGATAAACTACTCTGAGGTGTAACGTAAGTTTGCCAGTCGTCCCCATAGAAAACCAACATTAAAATTCCACCAAAAAGCAGCATTCACCTGGCGAAATGCAATCCATATTCTCAATACATTATGATCTACATGACTTAATTCCAAACTTCTTTTGTAGTTTCATTTCCTCTCTCTTCCTCTCATTCATTGGTCTCCAACAACTTGGTGAGGTAGGTACAAGTATTTTCCCCATTTTAAAGAAACTGAATCTCAAAAAAATCACTTACCTGATTGTGTTTATCTCTCTGGGAAGCAACAGAACAAGGACTAGGCTCTAATTTCATGCCCCTCAGCCTAGTGCACTTTCCACTACATTGTGGCTACCCTTGACTCTTGCCTGCATCTATTTAAAATCTGTGCAGCATTTTATGGTTAGTTAAAATCTCTCTTAAATCATAAATTCTTATAAAAGCACTCTACTCCATGGAGACCACTCTACATTCTAAAATAAGCAATGGTCATTCAGGTCACTGGAAGTCACTTATTACCCCTGATGCCTCTTCTATGTTTGCAATTATTTTTATGCAATGTTATTGCTAAGTAGTCTCTATGTTTCTATTACTTCTCTCCACTTATGCTCTCTGAGAACCAAAGGTGGTCTCTCTGTAGGACTTAGCACATTGTTATCAATTTAGTAGGTTCTAGTCTGAGATTATTTCCTCAAGTACAAACTCTCCTTTTACAATTGGTCTAGAGATATATTTGGAATCCTAAAAGACTTGGATGGAGTTACAACCAAAGGATGCATAAAAAATGCGATCAGGGAGAGTGGGGAGAGGTAGAAAAGTCCAAAAGCAATTGATGTCAAAAATCCACCTACTTTATCAATAAATCTATTTCAGCACCAATAAACCTGTATGCCAGAGGTGAAGGAGAAAATATTTTCCTTTATTTAAGAATCCTGAGTGGGAATAATATACTTACACTTAGTCTACACTTAGACTTTGGGAAATTCCTCCCTTTGTTTCTATTCTCTTATATTGGGCTACACATATGGTGATAATTAGAAGATAACCAACACTCCTTTCCTGATACAAATTACCAAAATATTTCTTGATAAAAAATGATCTTCATTATAAAAGATTAATGCTTGCAATAGAAAATTTTTTAAAAAGAGAAGCCATAAGATTAAAATAGAAAGTGACCTATATTTATAAACCCAGGAATAATCACTGTTGATATTTGGTTCTAGTATCTGTGCTAAGCAAATGTATAAATCTTCTGATTCTTTTTTATGGTAACATAAAGATTGCATTATTGGGAAACTAGCTTGTTTCATTTAACAGTGTACCATGAACATTTTTCCATCTCATTAACTATTTTACAATATCACTTTAATGACTACATGAATATCTTTTTATGTATTGCAGGAATGTAATAAACCAATCTACTATTACTAAATAGTTAGGCTTTATCTAATGTTTTGCCTTGCTATTACCAACTGTGCAAACTAGCAGGTTTTGTGACTTCTCTGGCACTCAGTTTCCTCCTTTAAAAAAATGGGAGTAGTAATAGTACCTATCATGATGGGGATTAGAATTACACTTACCATGATGAGCCCTGAATAGGATCCAGAAATGCTAAATCACTACATTGTATATCTGAAACTAACATTATCTGTCAACTATTAAAGTAGAAAGCTTAACCAAAAAAAATTGTACCGGTCAGAGGGTTGTATGAGATTAAATAAGCTAATTTATGACAAGCCAAAAAAAGTCAGTGATTATTAATAATCATTCTTAAGCTGCTATACATTAGTGAAAATTTCTTTGTATACATTTTTTATGCACTTTGATTTATATATAAACGGTGTTTTGTTTTTATGTCCTTTGATACACAATGGAAAATTTACTTTCCCCAAAATGAACCAATGTACACACCCATCAACAATGTGTGAAAGCATCCATTTCTCTACATCTGCACTGACCTAGTTCTTGGAATTACTTAGTCTTCTCAGGCATGATGGATATAAAACTGTTATTTCTTTGCTATTTTAATTCACATTAAATGCTCTGTGGATGAGCATTCTTATATCAGTTTATTGACCCTTACTAAGTCTTCATTTATGAATTTCTAGTTACTCTCCTTTACCTAGTTTTATAAAAAGCTTTTCATCATTTTTTATTAAGCTGCAAAATATATTTACATACTCAAAGAAACAACCTGTTCTTTTTCATATATATAAATATATACATATTTCAAAATTTTTTTCAAATTTGATTATGTATATCTTTTCATATCCACACATGAGGTGTAAATTTTTATGTAAATATATTCATAAATCTTCCTTTAGAGCCATGTTTATAAAGTCCTGCTTATTCTAAGACTATGCAAATACTCAACTATTCATTTTCTTTTGAACTTGTATTGATTTGATTTTCATTTACCATTTTAATCAAAGTTTATAGTATAACAGAGAGATGGGTTTTTTTTTATCCCTGAAATAGTAAGCTAATGAGTTTAATTAGCTTTATTTAGTTTATTTAGGAATTTTATTTATCAGTTTAGGAATTTTACACTTATTTGAAATGATGTTTTTTATGATATTGTTCTATCCATACTTTTTAAACTAATAATATGCTCTTTATTGCTTTAGAGCTGGTATTATGTTAATAAAATGTTTCTTGGAAATTTTTAGTTTTAAACAGATTCTTCCAGTTGTACTTTAAAAGAGGAAATGGTGTTAGTACTGCTACATTGTATTATATGATATGGATGCAGTCTTTTCAGTATTGAGTTTTCTAATTCAAAAACATCAAATGTAACTCTCCATTTATATATATAATATAGCTCTTATATAATATTGATATGTATTTGCAATACATATCAATACTTTATAGTGCTCTTGATATTGATATTACATGTTTCTAAAATTTAGTCATACCTTATGAATTTTTATCATAAATAGGATTTTCTTTTATTGATGCAATCAGTTATATATGTATATTTTAAAAAACCCTGCTGCTCATGTACAAATTTTCTTTTACAATTTTCCAAGTTACTGTCATTTTTCTTTTCAGAAATGTCTGGAAGATATTTTTTTCAGGAAGTTTTATTTAGATGTTTTATGTATAATTTTAACTAACATGGAAGAGAAAATGTTTTCATGTTTCAAATAGGGGAAGCACTTCACACAGGAGATGGCTTGTGTTATTTGGAGCTGAGAAGTATATGCCCTGCCTGGCCTGCGATTTCTTTTTTTTTCTTTTTCTTTTTTTTTTTCTTAAAACTTAGTTGAATTTCTTGGACCTTGTAGGAAGAAAATCATGTAACTTAAAAATATTTATTTTACTCCACTTAGTTATTTATAAACATTATATATTTTTCTTAGCTTATTGCATTGTTTAGAAAGCTTAATCTTTTTATTCTTTAAAAGTTTGTTCCAACCTGTATGCTGAAAAAATGTTGATATATTTCAGAAACTCCAAGGACTGTAGTACTACCACCTTATACTTACACAACTCCTTTCAGTTTTCAAAAATCCTTTAATATCTTTATCTAATTTTTCTTAAAACCTTGTGATATAGAGAGGTTTTATATTTTTCTCATTTACAATATGGAAAAAATTTTGGATTTTTTAACAACTCATCCAAGATACTATAGCCAACAACTTAAAAAACCAGGACTAAAACTTGGGTTTTTCAACTTCTAGGCTAGAGCTCTTTTCAAAACAGCAACTCAGCTTGTGGCCTTCTCTTGTATAAATTGTTTGGAAAGTCTTCAAGTTTTGGATGTAATAACAATATTTCTGGTATATATAGACATTTGTTATGTTGATGAGATGCTACTTGGCAATTGTTATTTATTAAATAACAGGCACATGTGTTTCATTAAACTACATGTAAAACAGCTGAATCACTACAATTTAACATCAATTCAGAAAGTACTAATATGGATGGACCAAACCTTTAGGTGCTAGGATATAAGAACTGACAAGATACAACAAATATATTAGAATAAAAGAAACTTTGCTGTAATTAATAAAATAAGATCCCAAATCACTATGGCTTAAAATTTTATTTCTCTCAAACCACATGACCCTTTTTGGGTGACCATGACTGTGTTGTGCTTACATAGTAACTTAGAAACCCCCACTGTCATTTTTTGTACATTTTCCCACAATCCACATGGCAGAGGATGGGAATGTGACCCATCACTCTCTGGTTGTTGAGGGTTCAGTACAGAGATGGCTCAGATCACAAGGCTATGACCAATTTGAAAAGGGTCGAAGAAGGGCAACCATATCATGTGTTTGAAAGGAGGTGTTCGGAATATTTACACATAGTCCTGATGATTCTCAAAATTCTGTCCTGGAACTATTCACAGTATTTTGAAGAAGACAGAAAGTAAACAAAACATGTAAGTATAGTAATTATAATATAAATGATAACCTGGGCAAACTGTAGTTGGGGACTAAGTAATCTGTAGGAGTAGAATATAAAAATTAAATTTTCTTAGAGAAGATAAAAAATATCTCTCAGGGAAACTGGCATGTGACTTGACTTAAAAATATAAACTTACTAAGTAGACAGCATTCTATTCATAAACTTCAAATTAATTCCTGTTATATGCAATTGAGAAATAATTACTTAAACAAACAGGCATAAAGACAATCTGAGTTTTAATGAACTATTCACAATAAGGTATATGGCTTCAGATAAAATACTTCACCTCTCTAGACCACAAGCCTCATGATAATATAATAAAAGGTGAACTAATAAGAATGTTCTCAGCTTTAATGTTATATGTTGGAATTTTTATGTTGGAAATTTGTCAGTAATTTGTAAATCCTAATACTTCGCTAATCATTTACATATCAAAGAAAGGAAATGGCAGGTATTACACATGATTTTACACTGTGTAGGCCAATTCTAATCATTTAGATGGGTCTGAGTAAGAGGTAACCTGATAAAAACTGGTGTGAATCACTGACAATGATTCCCATGGACTCAGAAATAAAGGTGGGATTGAGTAGAGATGTAGGAGTAGGTATCCCCAAGAGTTCTTGTTATAGAAGTGGTGCCATTTAAACGGTTGTTAGGCTTGTGATAAAAATAAATTGGTGTGATATTGGTGATATATGGTGATATCACACCAATATATTTTATCACAGGCCTAACAATGGATGAAATGGCACCACTTTTATAGTGATGTATTTTATATATCACTTTTTTATAGTGGTATATATCCTACACACACACACACACACACACACACACACACACACACCCTGCCTGCATGATATATAAAATTTTGACAGCTGTAGTCAGACAAATCATCCAGTAGACAGATTGCTCCTTCCCTTTCTTTAAGATGCTTACTCTGGCACTCATGAATGCAGAAGACTAATTCACCCAGACCCAGCACCCAGTTTTAATGAGCCACAACCAGCACCAGGGATTCCCTTTCTTATACTGAAAACTCTTTCTGAATCTGGGGGCATGCACATAAAATTGATGGAGAAAAAGAAAGCAGAGAAAAATTAAACTGGCAATGTAGAGTAGAAAATATAGGGAAGAACAGAGAATGTCTTTTAAAAAGTGGCTATTTTAGTTTCTTCCATGCTTTAAATGAACTATTCTTGTTTTTATGATTTTTTTTTCCCTAACTAAAGTAAAGGCTAAAACCTATTCTCAAAATATCTCTATACATTGTAAGTACCACCTGTATAGATTTAGGTAGTTTTACAGCATTATAAAAGTCCTAGCAAATGATAATTTATCATCCAATTGATATAATTGTTAAATGATAACCCATTTATTCTGTTTTCAGCTAAGAATAATGATTGAAAATGAGTTGTCAGGCAATGAACTATTTCTTGATTAAATAGAATAATGTAAGTTTATGTTTTCCTTTCTAGTAAATAGACTACTTACCTGTGTAACTATCATAAAATGTGAATCTTAGATTGAAATATATCGATAGAACAAATCTATTGATTTGTTCAGTAATTTTTTCTGCTTCACTCCATTGGAAACTCCTTTCCAGAAATCAGTAGCTATGTACAATTTTCAAATGTATTTTTTTCTAAAATGTTTCTTAGTTCAAGATTTATAACTATGTATTTATTCTTATCAAGTCCTTAGAGATTCAAGACTTGTGCTGTTGATTATAACTAAACCAATTATAAGTGAAAATAGAGAAAACTTTGGGAAAAGATATGAAATTTGTGAGTGAAAATGGTATATAACAACATAAGGTCTAGTTTTAATTGCCCCCAAGTAATACCAATTATTTCAGTCTAGTTTGTGATAGAAATCCAATAAGGAATACAGAAATATTTTAATTAACCCATCAGAGTATAAACTTACTTAATTCATTATTCAATTATTGCTTGTAAACAGATAACTTTTAGTAATGCTGCCATGGGTAAAATAGCTGTATCTAGAAATGACTTAATCCAATTAATAATTACATACCATAATGATACCTAATTTGATTTTCTATTATTTTTTAACATTTTGTGTTCTCTTCTGCCTGTACTCTTACATATTCACCATGCACAAAACATATACATTTAGAAAAATATATCAGCAAACCAATACCACAATTTCTTTATAAGACAACAATATTGCATTCAGACATTAGTTATTGTTGTCGTATTTACTTATTACTTATTTGTGTGGTTTGTGTTTTTTATTTGTCATTTTATTATCTCTAGCAATACTTCCATAGAAATAGGTCCTTAAAATTTAGGGGCATCTGGTTGGCTTAGGCGGTTAAGTGCCTGCCTTCAGCTCAGGTCATGATCCCAGGGTCCTGGGATTGAACCCCACATCAGGCTCCCTGCTCAACAAGGAGCCTGCTTCTCCCTCTCCATCTGCTGTTCCCTTTGTTTGTACATACACACTCTCTCTCTGTCAAATAGATAAATTAAAATTTTTTTTAAAAATTAAAGATAACCCTTTGACACCAATGTATTTAGATCTATGCAACAAATCATCATGTTGTGCCATTTATATGTCTTATTTCTCCAATCCTCCCTATAATTTCCATGCTCTCACTCTTTGAGAAGAGCAAGGAATTTTTATTATTATTATTTAAAACAATGAGAAAACTGAAGCTTAGACAGATTAAATGAATTATCCAGTGTTAGTAGTTGTAAGATTTTGGACTCAAAATAAGGTGTACCAACTTGCATAATGTTCTGCATGTAGAAGAAAATTATTGCAAATATTTTCAGAGCTAAATGTGTAAAAATAGGTGATAGCTATGTAAAAATGGAGAAACCTTATTTAGGTGTTGGAGGAGTCTGCCATTAAGTTAGGATGTCTCATTAATTATTATGTCTAACTATCCCCAATTACCTGAGTAGAAAACTATAATTCTAGATCAGTGTCATCCAATACAATAGCCACCAGTCACATGAGGACATTTAAATATATGTGTAAAAAGTGACATCAAATAAAAGTAAAATTTGGTATTCATTTGCATGAACTACATCTCAAGTGTTCAGGTGCTCAACAGTCACATGTGGCTAGTGATTACTATACAGGACAGTACCAATGGAGATTTCCATTATCACAGAATGTTCTTAGTGTTTGTCTAGACAAATATACTAATTAATGTATTGGTTTTTATATCCACATTTTTATGGGGTAAGCTACATAAGGTACATATTTTATACTTTCCCATATATGAGTTTGTGGTTGATCACTCTAGAGTAGTCACAGGTTGTAGTATTACAAAGGAGGACATAGACCAGAACTTTGATAACCATTTCCTGTTGCATAATCAGTTAAGACAACAAAGAAAAGTAGTTGAGCTTTTTTTTTCTTTTAACTCTTAAGACCTGAAATTAAATCAGCTACTCCACTTACTACCACACAACTTTTGACAGTTCTATTATGTGTGTGTTTGTGTTTAAAGGTGCTTGAGGGGCTGGCCAAAACAATGATATTTAAAAAACAAAGAAAGCAGTCATCTCTGGATCAAGAGTGCAGTGATGAACTTTGCTTAGGATACCTAACTAATCATCCTCAATTGCTTAATGAAGGGCATTTGAAACATGAGTTCAGTGTATTTGAAGTCCAGTAGATAGGAACTCTAAGTTAAGAAAAATTATTTGCCAATATGTTTATTATTAATATTTGCTAACAATTATTTTAGTGTTTTATTGAATTCCTTCCTTCTGATTCAGTATCCTTTTTCCTTAATATTATTCATTGGATTTTTAAATATCAGAGTAGGATTAATTTGTCTTCTAGTCTGCAAATGGCTTTAAGTGTTACATTATTGATTAATAACTTGGCTTAGTGCAAAATTCTAGGTTGACAATTATTTTCTTCTTCCATTACTCTGACAATATCAATCAATGGCCTCATGCTATGTGTTAATGCTGGATAGAAGCCTATCTTCAAGGTATTTTATCATTGTTATTATTCTGTACTAATCTTTGTCTTGTAATGCCTAATTTTATTTTCTCTTTTGTTTTGATGCTATACATTTTCACAATGACATGTCTAGTGTAAAATTCTTCCCCCCTGCCCAAGGATTGAATGTACTTTTTCTAAATCAAGAGTCATATCTTTCTTTAGTTCTAGAAAATTCATAGTCATTATATATTCAAATATACAGGGACTTCACTAGATCTTTAATGTTCCATATTCCTTCATATTTTCTCTTTCATTTTTCTGAACAACATTTTGAGATATTTCTTAAGCTTTACCATTTGGTTTAATAAACACCTTTAGGAATATATGTCTGGTATACCTCTTAAGTCATAATTTAGGTTATTATTTTTTATCCATACCTATCCATTTTTATCCATACCTATACATTATCCATACCTATACATTTGGTCTAGAAGTTCTGATTATTTTTCATATTTCCTGATTTTTCCCATATGATGCTCTTCCTTAAGTTTATATATTTTTAAAGAATTTATTTGAGAAAGAGAGAACAAGTGAAGCAGACTCTACCGACGCAGAGCCCAACATGGGGCTCGATGCCATAACTTTGGGATCATGACCTAAGCTGAAACCAAGAGTCACATGCTCAGCCAACTGAGCTACCCAGGTGCCCTCTTAAGTTTATATTTTATCTATTTGAACACTTTAAAACACCTCTTTCAGTATATTAGTTCTACTTATATTGTGAATTCTCTTTGAGGTACTGACTGATTCTTCCTCCATGTGCAGTGTTTCATGTTGTATTTGTAATTTTTGATTGTACCCTGATCTCTCGGAGTTTTAATTTTGTTCCTGTGTGCATGTATGCACATGTATGTGTATGTGTTTTTTTGTATACATGTGTGTAAATGTCCTCTATCCTGAGTTACTAAAAGACAGTTTTTTATTTGCCTCAGCTTAGAGTCTTAAGTCTTCATCAGTTCTTGATGAAGAAAATGATCTTTTTTTTGCATTAATCTCTTAGCTTCTGGATATCTATAGGACAATATTATAATTTTATATCCAAATAGGACATTTATGAAAGTGAACAGGAACTTTATAACAATCATAACCCAGAACTGTCCTGGACCAATAGAATATATGATCATTCTATTCATTCACCATAAGAACACTGAGAATGTGCAACTACAACCATGGATGGATCATAGATACTGAAGAGCTTTCTTTTTTAGGTGACGAAACCTGAGGCAATGGAAAGGTCCTATCAAGGTAACTTTAGCTCTCCCATTTTATGAACTACACAAGTCTTAGTCCATAGACAAATTATCTTTGGGCATTATCCAAGTAGTTCAGTTTCTACAGCCTGGACTTGTTACACTATGTGGACTCTGCAGGCCTAGTTTCCAATTACTAAAAGGTCGATGTCTTTGTAAATGAATGATTATACTTCAGATTCTACTAAAGCTCCCTGCCCTTATGCATTGTCCTTATTTGATGTAAGCTCATAGTTATATTTTAATTTTAAAACAATTTGTTATTCAGCATTATTATGTACTTGCTTGGAGTACAAGTAGGGATTTTTCTGTATCAACTTACTCCACTATATTTCCGAGTATAGTTTTAGACAGATTATATTAACATATTTTAAAATAACATAAGTTATTTAATAATAACTAAATAACTAAATAACATAAGTTATTTAAAATAACATAAGTTATGTTCTATTTCTTTCCACATATACTTAAGTTTATTTATCTCTTCACCAAAGGACTCTAAAATTTTAAAATTTCTTTACTATTCCACTGACTATAACCTCTACATTCTTCCCTATTCTTTTTTGACTTATGGTTTCCCCCAAATATGTACCAGTTTGGTTATAAGCCAAGATTCTCTCCTTAAATGTTTTATGATAGCCTGAAAAAGAGGATCACCTGTATCAAGAGTCAGCATATCAAATCCTAGGGGCCAAATACTGCCCACTGACTCATTTTGAGACTATCAGCTAATATTGATTTTTACATTTTAAAAAATTTGAAAAAAAGATAAAGAATTATATTTTAACCTATGAATATGATATGAAATTCAGATTAGTTGTCCATTTAGAGTTTTATTGAACTTAGCCACACTCATGTATTTTCTATGGCTGTCTTTCATTACTACTATTCATTACTTACTATTACTACTATTACTATTACTACTACTACAATGAGTAGTTATAGCAAATATCATAGAAACACAAATCTAAAATATTTACTATCTTGCACTTTACAAGAAATATTTACTATCTGGCACTTCACACTGACCTCTGGCCTACTTAATTAAATGATCAAAATAATGGCATGTTCTTTTTAAGAAATCTAGAATTTCTATGATCAACATCAATGGATCCATTTTAATTGAATTACTGGGGTAAAAATAAGTTCATGTGACATTGTGCTTTAGTGATTGGAGTGAAAGAGGTGGTGTGAATGATATTTTATAATTTATCATAGTGTAAAGTTTGATACTACATAAAGCATAAATAAAAACAAAATGACACATCATGAAAAGAAAGGAATAGTAAAAATGGTTGTGTGTATTTCCAAAACAGTTTTCTAATAAACTTCATTAATTTGGAGCACATGTATAAATAAATAAGACTAATAATGAAAAAGGAAAACAAAATTCATCACACAAAATGCTGATGTTTTGAATCTATGACTTCATGGAGTTCATAGGGATGAAAAATTTTTGACTACATTAAATATAAATCGACAACAACTGTACTAAGAGAAATGAGAGCCACATGCTCTTCTGGAGGAAAAACTCATAAAGGCAAAAAAGAAAGATAAAACTGATATTAACAAAGAAGATTAAAGTTTCCCTCTCCTAAGAACCACATGAGTTTCACCTAAAATATCAAGGGGACTGATATACTGGGAAAAAAATGGTTGCAACCAGAGAAAAATAAATCAAGTATGGTAGAAAACTTCTATATAATTAATAGACATACTTTCTTCTATATTCATCATTTAGTGGAAAAAAAATATAGCAGTGCTAACCTTTTTAAATAATGAAGGACCTGTAATTCCTAAGGTGGGTTCTGGAACCAAATTTTATTTTAAAATCTGAAGAACTAAATGGAATTAAAAAAAAAAAAACTATTCTTATTTTATGTGCTCTGAATTTACAAAGGTATTTTTAAAATATCTGTTTATTTATGTTTCAACTCTTGAGGAACTATACTTTTCTACAGGAGTGTGGACTTTCAAAGAAAACTATTTTCATTGACAAATGTTCAGTAAGTGTCCAAAGGGAAATTTGTATCATAATTAGACCATAGTTCTAGAACTGGGATTGAAGAAGCCTGTAGGAAGTGATCACTATGTTGTAGGCATTGTACTAAATAATTTACATTGATTATTTAACTTAATATTTACAAGACACTGACAAGTTACTCTTGCTTTATACATGAGAAAATTGAAACTCACAGAAAACAAGTTATGTATCTATTGTCTAGTTAGTAGAAAGTGGTAAAACTGAACTTAGAAGTTACATGTCTGTCTAAAGCTAAAGCATACCATTCTCAGGACATTGCTCTGCTTATATTTATTTCAGGATCATCCCAGGACAAACTATAACTCATAAAACATAGCTAAAAGGTAAAAAGAACAGGCTTTGAACTCAGATAGACCTAAATATCGTGTTCAAATCAGATAATTCCAAGTCCTAGCTGAGAAAGTATTTAAGCTCTTGAACTTCAGTTTTCTTATCTGTGAAATGGGTATAATATTATCTATTACATAGAATCGTTGTGAAGGTCAAATAAGTTAATTTTTTCTATGAAGTTCCCCATTCTTTCTCTAGGTAAATGGACTCTTTTTACTTGGTGAACCTTATATTACTGTAGCATTTATCCAATGATCTTTAATATATATATCCAGCATAACATGTAGCATTCTAGCTGATCTGACTCATTATTAAAATAGTAACAATTATTTCATTTTAAAATTATTCTGTTAACTTACTCAACAATAAATGAATAGCTTGGGTAACAATTTTGAAAGGTTTGTTTTTTGCTTTTGCTTTTGTTTTTGTTTTTTTGCCCTCATAAAGCACACAGATACTAATTCACAAACAAAGAACCAAAAGATTTCAGGTAATGATAAATGGTATAAAGGAAAAAACAAAATAGGGTAACGGGATAAAGAAGATATGTTTTACATATGCCACTCAAAGACTGCTCCTTTGAGGAGACCCTTGAGAAAAGTCATAAATGAAGGCAGTCTGCCAACCCTAGTTCAGGAAAAGACTGCACCAGGCAGAGAAAGAGCAGATATAAAAGCTTGTGTGATGCAAGAGCAGTGAGTTAGAGAGAAGAAAGTAGGAGATGACATTCGGAAGACAGTAGGGTTCACACTTAGGTGTGTGGACTGTAATCTAAATGTTATGGGAAGTCAAAATCTATAAGAATGTATCAAACTCAACACCCAAAAACCAAATAATCCAAAGATTTGGATTTTCTTTTTCCAAAGAAGACATACAGATGGCCAATAAACACATGAAAAGAAACCCAGTATCACTCATCATCAGGGCAATGCAAATCAAAACCACAGTGAGATCCCACCTCACACCTATCAGAATGGCTAAAATTAACAATGGGAAATGACAGCTATTAGAAAAGACATGGAGAAATGGGAACGCTCTTACACTGTTGGTGGGAATGAAAGCTGGTGTAGCCAGTCTGGAAAACAGTATGGAGGTTCCTTGAGACGTTTAAAGTAGAACTATTTTATGATCCAGCAATTGTACTGCTGGGTATTTGCCCTAAGGATACAAAAATACAGATGTTTATAGTAGCATTAGCAAAGACAGCCAAGTTATGGAAAGAGCCCAAACATCCACTGACACAGACAGACACACCACACACCACACACCACACACACACACATACACACACCCATCAAAAGAATGAAATGTTGCCATTTCAACAACATGGGTGGAGTGAGAATGTATTATGCTAAGCAAAATAAGTCAGTCAGAGAAAGACAAATACCATGTGATTTCACTCATATGTGGAATTAAAGAAACAAATAGGGGAATATGGGGGAAGGGGGAAAATAAAGAAAGAGGGAAGCAAACCTTAAGAGTATCTTAACTATAGATAATAAAACTGAGGGTTGCTGGAGGGCAGGTGGGTGGGGGATGGGCTAAATGGATGATCCTATTAAGAAGGCACTTGTGATGAGCACTCGGTGTTTTATGTAAGTGATGGATCACTGAATTCTACTCCTGAAACCAATAATACACTATATGTTAACTGACTAGAATTTAAATAAAAAATTTTTAAAAAAATATTATGAATACCACTGGAGAGTTTTGAGTAGTAAGAGGAATGCTTTAAGTTGTATTTTCAAAAGATCCTTCCCACAGTTCCCTAGGGGAGAAAAGGGAAGGAAGGAGGTCCCTCAGGAGGCTACGTTGCTCTTGTTAAGGACAATGGCATGGTGGTTTGGATTATGGACAAAGGGTGGTGAGTAGTGCTCTGATTTAGGAAAAGATTTTGTGTGTGTAAATAATAGGACTTGTTGCTGGATTGGATATGGGATTTCAAATGTGTATTTCTTTGTTAAAAGAGCTATTGATCTCATTGTGTATATGGTAAGAAATGAAAATTTTATAAAAGCAACACACAGGTAACTATGACTCAGTGCTAGTTTGTGAAAAATAAATTTTTTGTTAAAAACTGACCCTGTGATAGATACAAAACCATATATACTTATATATTTGTATGCCTATACATGTACTTATATACACATATATTTATATGCTTATAAATAACTTATATGTTAAGATGCTTAACATTTATAAATTGAGTGCAATAAGAGCATTGTCATGATGCTTTGAGAGATGTTTTATCACCTCCCCCTATATTACCTAAAGTAACACTCCATCTCCTACTATTCTTTGATATGATCAATGAATTTTTTTTTAATCTTCAGTAGTGATATACTAATACTGTTAGAAGCTCCTTTCCCTCTTCCTATCAGATTGCTAGGTAGACTAAGCACTCCTAAAAATGAATGCAAACATCTACATGCTAGCCAGGGTGTGTAAGTTTTTATTTTTCATTTTGCTTTTTATATATAACACACACTTGCTTAGTAATTGGCTCCCATGATCACATGAAGTCTATATTCATTATTATCTTGAAAGGAAAAACTCTTTAAAAAATGATTTAATTTATTTATTTGACAGAGAGTGAGAGAGCACAAGCAGAGAGAATGGTACATGGAGAAGGAGAAGCAGGCTTTCCGCTGAACAGGGAGCCCAATATGGGGCAGGATACCAGGGTCATGGGATCATGAGCTGAGCTAAAGGCAGATGCTTAACTTACTGAGCCACTCAGGTGCCCCAGAAAAAGTCTTAAGTAGATAGAAAAGATGGAAGATGACTATGTGATCTTTCTCCAGCCCTCTTGTCTTCCTAGGGGACTGGGGCTGGTTCCTGGTATATTGGGGCTGGTCAGTGTGTTCCAGCCTGTGAGTCTGTGGAATGGCTATGGTGGCAGCAGATACCATGCCTGAATGGAGAGCTGTGCCTAAAATAGGATCTCCAGAGCTACCCTGGCTCCCAAGGAATTGACTTTTACTTTGTATGCCTTTGTCTGTTGTGCTCAGCTATTATAGCTGTGGTTCATCGCTATTAATCAGTTTGATCACCGTATCTAGAGTGGTGAGTCCAGGCATACAGAGCATCTTCAAAGGTATGCTATGCTCATACCAGGGTAAAGTGCTCCAGTGGTCTTCATGGCAGGGTGCAAACAGAGGTTGGGGTAGAGGGGTTGTTGGCTGCTTGTAGGAACTGGGGTTTCCTTGTATCAGAGGTTTCCATCTGGTTTCATGGAGCCTGCCTTTTAAAAGGTCCTGAGGGTGGGAGAATCAAAGCACACGCTTCCCCACCACCATCCAGTTACTGCTTTCAAACTCAGATGCCACACAGGTAGGGTATTGGAAGTCGTCTGACATTATGGGTGTGGACTGTCCATCTGTCCAGACCACAGCTTGGCTGACAGGACACTCCCTTTCTCTTCATGGTCCTCTCTGAAGCTATTATAGACTGCATGGTCTTGCCATGATCAAGGGCCCCTGAGAACTGTATTTTTCCAAACTCAGTACTTCTCTTCCTCCAAATACTGTGCATTGTCAGAGGCAGCATGTGGAATCAGAACCTTGCAGTTGGCCATCCCGATGATTTAATTTACCTTAGGTAAATGACTTAACTCCTGTGATGCTCAATTTCCTCATTTTTGAAACAGGTATATCATTATTTCTGTACTCACAGAGCTTTTATAAAGAGTAAATCCACTCAAGCATGTAACTCACTTAGCTCCTGTCTGGCATAGTGTTGGTGTTCAACAAATGATGGACATTATCTCTTTTTCTGATTAAAAAGTGATTTGGTGTACTTTTCCTAAGTGCATTATATAATTTTCACGACAACAATATATGCATCTGTTCCTACTGGTAGAATAAACAAATGAAAACCAAGTCCTTGAGAACCTTGAGCAACAGTCAATTACAACATTTAAATTTAAGAATCATGCCTAAGAAATTTAATAAGAAAGGCATATTTACGCTAATGTTTCTCCTTTTGATAAAGAGCCTTACAAACAAAGATACCATTTTTTTTTTATATTTGAAGACACTCAAAACTCACTCATAAACCACACTTTAAATATCCTTCAAAGATTGTATGAGGCAACAAATAAGTGCACTTTTGTTCTTTAACTGACCTGCAGGTCCTAAATAGCAGCAAGAGTATTTTATTAGACTATATGAATTAGTGCATATATTTTGTTTTAAATTTATTTTTACTGAGGTATAATTGGCATACAACATTATATTAATGTAGGAATACAGCAATGATTTTATATTTGGGTATATTGTAAAGTGATCACCACAATCAGTCTAGTTAACATTGATCACTATATGTCATTATAAAGAAATTTTTTCTCTGATGAGGACTTTTAAGATTTTCTCTCTTAATATTACACCTCCATCAGAAAGGATGAATACCCAACTTTTATATCAACATGGATGGGACTGGAGGAGATTATGCTGACTGAAATAAGTCAAGCAGAGAAAGTCAATTATCATATGGTTTCACTTGCTTGTGGAGCATAAGGAATAACACGGAGGACACTGGGAGATTGAGAGGAGAAGTGAGTTGGGGGAAATCAGAGGGGAGACGAACCATGAGAGACTGTGGACTCTGAGAAACAAACTGAGGGTTTTGGAGGGAAGGGGGTAGAGAGTTGGGTGAGCCTGGTGGTGGGTATTAAGGAGAACACATATTGCATGGAGCACTGGGTATGGTGCATAAACAATGAATTTTGGGACATTGAAAAAAAATAAAATAAAATAAAAAAGATTTATTCTCTTAGCCAACTTTCAAATACATAGTATAACATTACTAACTGTAGTCCCTATGCTGTCATTTTACCCCTATGATTTATTCATTTTATAACTCAAAGTTTGTACCTTTTGACCCCTTTAACCCATTTCACCCACTCCTGCTTCTGGCAACCACAAACCTGTTCTCAGTATCACAAGCTTGTATTTTTGGTTTAGATTCTACATATAAATGAGATGTTATGGTATTTGTCTTACTCTGTCTGACTTATTTCACTTAGCGTAACACCCTCAAAGTCCATCCATGCTATTGCAAATGGCAAGATTCTTTTTTTTTTTTTTAATGGCTGAATTATACTCCTGTGTGTGTGTATATAACCACATTCTCTTTATTTTCTTTATGCCTTCATCATTTGTAGTGTACATACATTAAAATTATTTCTGGAAGTGTTAGCTGACACATACAAATTCTCAATGCATGCCTTCTCTAATGCTGTGTGAATTAGGTACTCCAGCCCTCTTTACAAACCGCCTGTTTGTATGTGTGGTCATTGACAAACACAGTGAGCAATTTAACCACAAAATCTGCCTGTACATGTTTTTAAATGTCGATTTTGGAAAAATCAACTGTCCTCAAAAAACTATTGGAGTAGTTTGATACACTGTAATTTTAAAAACCCTGCTTGCCTTATGCCTGATGCTGTTCTCAATACACTGCACTAACTAGCACATAACTAGCAAGCCTATAGAATGAGGCAGAAAAGAGATGAACCATTCTTGTACAAGAAAGAGTGAAAAATCAGTAGCGATGGTGACACACAATGGCAAAAACACAGTCACAGGCAAACAGAGGTTCAAATGAGAGCTAGGGCTTAACATCTGTGGCTAGCCTAAAAAGAAGATTTAAGAAAAGACAATGATTTCTGATGACCCAAAAGATAGTTTTGTGCAAAT
Source organism: Martes martes (assembly GCF_963455335.1). Classification (NCBI taxonomy): domain Eukaryota; kingdom Metazoa; phylum Chordata; class Mammalia; order Carnivora; family Mustelidae; genus Martes; species Martes martes. Next base: position 66,381,357 of record NC_137898.1, read on the forward strand.
TAGGAAAAAAAAAAACATTTAAATTATATTTTTTCATATCTTCAGCATCAAGCCTCAGGAAAACTTTTCAGAATCCAAGAGCGAAACACTGACTGTACGCCCACACATGCCCAAACTTTAGCCTTCCCACACACACCCTGCTACTACAAGGATACTCACGCCACTCCTACAGAACATACTCAGTGCCGTGCCACCACCCCCTGACTCAGGCTGCGATGACAGTGTCAGATTCAGAATAGGATGAAGGAAAAGAATTCAGCCTCACAGACCAGTGGGTAGGTAGGATAAACCCATCTCAGGGTACATTTGGAAGCACAGCTGGACACGAATGGCTGCAAGGTAGCTTTAAGCAGGTTAAGGTTTACATCAGTTTATTTATTGTTTCTCTACAACTTGGTATATCTGTATCTAAGATGTGAACAGCATAGCCCTGACTTGTGTCTTCTTTGTGTAGTACACTCAAATACCCCAATGTGACAGATATGCCTATGAGAAAGCACATAACATTTGTACACTTACATCTGATGTCCAGTGCAAAAACTCTGCCGAGATGCAAATATAGCATGGTTTAAGAAAAAGAAGAAGGAATCCAAGATTGATTAATAGACACAAATTATGCACTTGAGGAATATGTGCTGTTATATAAGAGTATGTATTTCTTCTGAAATTCTTTTCATTTCTATTTCCACTTTGGTATACTTGATATAACTCAGTTACTATTGTGTCACATGGAATGTTAAAACTACAGAGGGATTTAGAGATAATTAAGTTTTAGTTAGTTAACTTCATAGGTGAGGAACTTGACATCCTGAAAAATTAAGGGGCTTGTGATAATATAGCACCCAAACAGGAAAGCAGGACTAAACTCTTAGCTGCCTGATCACTGGTATTGTTTTCAATATGCATCTTTATCAGTCATTTAAAGAAAAAAAATGTTAATCAATTTTATGTGTGTGTTTAATTATTTTGCTTTTTGCTAGCCATGCCTTTTGTCTTCCCCCTTCACTTTAGCTTTCACACTGCACTTGTTGTGATCATTCTAAAGCAGAAATAACAGAAATAGGATCATGCAAATATCCTGCATGGGATATTAATCTGTTTTTGTTCTGTGTATATTGATTTATTGATTTATTCAAATTATATCTATCATATATATGAAAGATGCTGGTTACACTGTAATGAAAATAAACATGGTCTCTGGCCTCATGGTATATCTGGTGAGAGACATTTAATATGGTAAAGAAGCAAAATGCCATACAAATAAATGCATAATTATAAATGTTGCTTAGTGACAAAAAAAAAACAAAAAAAAAACAAAAAAACCCAAACTACCTCCTTCTCTGACAAAACTGTAGGCAGAACTCTCCGTGGTCTACCTAGGGCTCTCACATGCTTTGTCTAGTTCCAGTTACCACTGGGCATTTTGCTGATTTATTTACATTTGTTTGCACCAGTTGACTATGAATTCAATGAGAATAAGAACTATGTTTTACTCATTTGTCTAAGTGAATGAATGAATGAATGAACGTGTTAAATTCCTTAAGTCACAAAAAACGTCACAATGGCATTCATGACAAACTTGGAACTAGAACCCAGAACTCTAACTCCCAGCCCAGATCCATTTAGCATTCTAAACACACAAACTGGGTGTAACATTACAACATGACATGGTATCAGAAAGACAAAGGCAATTTATCCAGAGTTTGAAGAGGGAGATATATTGGTTCTCTCCATGCAAATCTAGGAAAATGCGTTTGGAAAATGACATTCAATTTAGAGCACTGCCGAACTGCATAAACATGAGGACACAGAGAAGAAAAACAGAACGTGTTAGGCAAACGAACAAGTTGGCTTAGCAAAGAATCATGAGGATTCACACCTGAAATGGCTACTCGACATGAAGGAAGAAAACAGTTTAGTGCATAAACAAGAGAATGAAATACTGGATGCTTTATCAAAATGAGAAATAAAATCAAATTTCAAGCCAAAGTTTATTACAATTAATTATTGTAATAAATAAGTCACATATAATAGCTATATATTTTTTTCTTTTAAAGATTTTATTTATTTATTTGACAGAGAGAGAGATCACAAGTTGGCAGAGAGGTAGGCAGAGAGGGGGGGGGAAGCAGGCTCCCTGCTGAGCAGAGAGCCCAACGTGGGGCTCGATCCCAGGACTCTTGGATCATGACCTGAGCTGAAGGCAGAGGCTTAACCCACTGAACCACCCAGGTGTCCCATAATAGCTATATTTTTAAAAGCATGTTTATAGTCACTGCTTCAAAACTACATAGTAAGATAAGGTTAACTTGTATTATGACCTCCATTTAACAGCTTGGGGACAGGGGTCTGACTTGCCAGAATCATACAGCTAGAGTTAAAATTATATGTGAATCATCTACTTCTCAGGACAGTGTGTTCAGTGCTATATCACAATGGAATCAACCATCTGTAAGTGCATGCATGGTGGACTAAACACGAGAAAAATATTCAGGAGTGAGAGGCTCTGCCTTGGGAGCTAATCATTTTTCTGAGACATGTTGATGCATGTCCCAGTGCAAAATATTGTTGTATCTTACTTTAGACAACAGATATGTATCTCAACAGTTCTGCATAAATATGGGTTTTTTTTTGTAAATTCTATTACATTATAAATGTATTGATACCTTACTATTCAAAGGAAACCTAAAATAAAAACTTCTGCAACATAATCATATAAACAAAATAATTATTATTCAATTTTGTAGTATAGGTGCCTTGTAACTTTCATATGGTAAAATGTAGGAGCAATTTTGGTTCTTGTTATCTCATATCATTTTTGTATCCCACCATTCAGGAAAATCTTATCTTGTGCTGCCTTCCCATTTGTGCCTTCATTTTTTTTCCCCCTCTCATTGTCTTCATGGATTTCTCATGTCAACAATCATAGGATTCTTATTCTTCTGTTATTAACTATTTTAAATTCTGCATCTTTCCCAGATAATAATTTTAATGATTTCAAAAAGAGAGAGGACATCATAGTGTCCACCCTGGATGCTGATCTCTGGCTCCAACACAAGATGGAGGATACAGTCCCCACTAGTGCAGAGGACTGGGGAATGGAGTTGTTATAGCCAATACCCATAACAACTCGTGACATGACCTTGAGCAAATTCAGTCATGTTTTGTACTTCCTTGGGAGTGGTTTTCTTAACCTTCCAGAGTGAAAGAAGGTTGAGCCTTGATATAAATAACTTTGGGTCACCACGTTATTTTTCTGATTGATGTTCAGACACTGAATCCCACCTCCAGGACAGGGCTAGTTTTTTTGGCACTAGGTTGAAGGGACAAACAGGAGGTAACAAAGTTGTCATTATTTGAATTCCTATTATGAGACATAATCTTCTCTGAACCATGTTAGCACTGCAGAAATGAAGAGAATTCTGCTTATCAGGTTATTTGATTTGTAATGACAGCTGTCAGAGGGCTCTGCTAAGGCCCAGGTTTTAGAATGCAGAGTTGGAGAACAGCTTCCCTATGCCTTGTTTGCTTCCATTTTTTTCCCCCTGATTTTAATTTGAAAGAGCAAATTCTAAATTGCATTTCATGGTTCAGAGGAGACAGAAACAGAGCTCAATTATCTACGTTTATTTATCATTTGTACCAATTGGATAAACTGTCAAATTCTACACTACTAAAACTCAAAGCAGAGATTTTAGTCCATTTTGCAGTATTTAGTAGACTCCACCCAAGCAAATTAACCTCAGGTCAGAAGAATCTGGTGCTATATGGATCTCTTGGTTTCTTAAATTCCTTGACACTTGACAAAGCTCAAGAGCTATTTATATATTTTTCTTATTAAAATGTTGAGATCTGGGGGCGCCTGGGTGGCTCAGTGGGTTAAAGCCTCTGCCTTCGGCTCAGGTCATGATCCCAGGGTCCTGGGATCGAGCCCCGCATCAGGCTCTCTGCTCAGCGGGGAGCCTGCTTCCTCCTCTCTCTCTCTCTCTGCCTGCCTCTCTGCCTACTTGTGATCTCTGTCTGTCAAATAAATAAATAAATCTTAAAAAAAAAAAAAAAAAAAAAAAAAAAAAAAAAAAATGTTGAGATCTGGTATTGAACTTAGAGAATGACATAGCTGTAAGAAAATTTACAGAGATTTAATAGTGAGCAAAAGAATATGGTACTAATGATCCTGAATCTTATAATCTAGGAAGAAAGCTACATATAAACAAACATACACAATTACATATTCAGTCTTACTGAATTAATTGATTTGAAGGGAAATATCTGGTGCTGGGTAAGAGTATAACATGAAAATCTTCATAGGTGAATAATCACATCATTTCGTCATAGTAATGTTGTTCAAATTGCTTAATAGCAAGCCTATTTTGTAGATAAGGAAAGATGGCTAAAAAAGGCTTGAGAAAAAAAAAATTACGAAGTCACCATGAGAACTGATTATCAAGGCAAGATCTTTCCTCAATCCCCAAGTCAATGTTTCTTTTCTTTCTTTCTTTTTTTTTTTTTTTTTAATTTGCCAGAGAGAGAGAGAGAGAGTACACACAAGCAGGCAGAGAGGCAGGCAGAGGCAGGGAGAGAAGCAGGCTCCCTGCCCCTGCCGAGCAAGGAGCCCGATGCAGGACTCGATCCTAGGACCCTGGGATCATGACCTGAGCCGAAGGCAGCTGCTTAACGAACTGAGCCACCCAGGTGTCCCCAATGTTTCTTTTATAGTCTGTGTGAATTCCACTTCAACACTGTGATTTTTTTTTTTCCTAATTTCATTGAGGTAAGGCTACAGTTCCCAGACATCCAAACACTAAATTAAGTATTGCTGTAAAGATATATTGTAGATGTGATTAAAGTCCATGATCAGTTGACTTTAGCTAAAGGAAATTATCCTAGATTTCTTGATAGGTTTGACTTGATCAATCAAAAGCCCTTAAAAGCAGAACAACTCTCAAACAAAGAAGGAATTCTACCTGAGAACAGTAGCTTCACCTTATGCCCCAGAATTCCAGCTCCTCCCTGACAATCCACTCTAAGGATTTCAGGTTTGCCTAGCAAGCCCCTCTAAGCACGGAAGCCAGTTCCTTGCAATAAATCTCTCAATATAATATCTCTTCCTGGTTCTTCTCTTGTTGAAGTCTTACTGGTGTAAACCTTCAGATTTTACCTGATACAAAGAAAATGTAGATAGCTCTTCAAGTATCAGTAAGCTATTTTAGAAAGAAGTGAGTGAAAATAAATATTTAAACCATTTTTAGAAGATTTTTAAAAGTTATTTTGAAGTGTCACCTTCCCCCCCACCCCCTTTTCAAAGACAATTCTCCAAACTTCCATGGCACCAAACTGAAGAAAGGAGTGAAACAATGGATTCCCTTTTCTCTCACTGCCTTGGGAAAAGGCATTCAACTGGAAAAAAGATGACTTTGTTTCAGGTCACAACCCTGCTACTTTCCAGTTCATCAGGTTTTGTGAACTTCACCTTTCTCAGTATCAAATGATGCTCACCACTGCTGTCCTGCTTATCTCTGGGCTTGCTGTGAGCATTACAGAGAGTACAGATGTGAAAGCACTCTGCTTAGCATTAATGCTTTTAACAAAATAAGGCATAGAGTAACATGGTAAGTTCAATTCTGATTCTGTTATTTGCTTGATCTGCAGTAATGCCTCAATAGCTTTGCATAGCATAGGGGCACAGATGCTTTCTTCTTATTATGACTTACATAGATGCAAATTGTAGGCAACAGAACAATGTTGGTATTACATGTCAAAGCACAATAGGAGACAGAATAAAAAGGTTATAATCAATCTGTACAATCTATTCAGTCAACTCTCTCTGAAATACATCAAATGCTATTTCCTGGAATTTGAGGCCCTTGATGAGTAAGATATTAGTAAATACATCTACTTCATGTAGGCACTACTTGTAAAATTTTAGTACTAAAACTGTAAGCACACATGTACACACAGAAACACATACAACACACAGTTTACTATGAATTAATTCCAGAATTCTACTTCTCACTATGTTCTGAGATATATAAAGAATATTTTATATATGTCTTTGCTCTGGCACTGAGGAACTTTTTGCATTGAGGTTTTATATTGTTTTCTGATCAGAAAAACAAAGGGTTAGGTAAGAAAGGTCAATGAATTATTTTAGACCAGTAGTGTTCCTATGGCTTTCCTTTAATTTCATCAAGGAAACAGAAAAGAGATGTGAAAATGGTACACAAAATTTTCAGAAAGCATTCTTACAGAATTAACAGCTAAAATTGTTAAAGTTCTTAAAATTAACAAACAAGCAGGAGGACATATTCTTCCCTACACTGTCTTTGTTGATATAATGATGCTATATCTATTCATCTTAAAAGCACATGTGTTAAGTAAACAAAATGTCATATATGGTTTTGCTAATGAGAGAAAAGAGAGGGAGGGAAACTATGTGTCATATTCTACTTCATTGTTTTATCTGATTTTCAATAATCCTAAAAAGTTGTAGATTAGAAGTTAAGTGGCTTGTCCAAGTTCAAGCTTACCAAAAAATCTATTCCTGGGGTACTTGGTGGCTCAGTCAGTTAAGCAAGTGACTCTTGGATTCCTGATTTTTGCTCAGGTCCTAATTTCTGGGTCATGGGATTGAGCCCCGGGTCGGACTTAGGCCTCAGCTTTGAGTCTGCTAGTCCCTCTCCCTCTGCTTCTCACCGCCATCCCCGCCTCGCCCCACTCTCTCTCTCTCTCTCTAAAATATACAAATAAAATCTTAAAAAAAACAAAAACAAAAACAAAAAATCTTCTATTCCAGATTCACAACTCTTTCATCCAAATAACTCATTACATGTAAAACATTTTAATGAACATAGTATAGAGCTTAATATAAACTATTCCAGTAGGTAGAGATGAAGTCTTCAAGGTTGTTCTCAGTAACATGCAGAAAGGAACTTTTCTTGTTTTGAGACAGTCTTGTAAAATGGCATTTTGTTTTACATAACATTTTAGCTATCTTTTCTTAAATTGATTTGTTCAGGTAAAGCTATACTTATACTTAAGCTCTTAGTACAAAGTACTCATTTCTTCTCTACTATAGGCTTGTTCAATTTTTTAAAATTAATTTTCATATTAATATTTGTTATTTATGATTATAAAATTAATACAAGCAATGTTCCAGACATCTAGAGTATAAACTATTTGTTCCTTACAGGTCAGGAATAAGATAATACTGTTTGTTATGGGTGTTATTGTTTAACATTGTGCAAAGAGTCCTGATTGAAGCAACTAGACAAGAAAAAAGCAATACAGATTCAAAAGGAAGAAGAAAACAATAATTACCTAAAGATACATTATAATCTATCATAGAACAATTGTTATAAACACCAAATTTCAGAAAGTTGACAGGTATAAAGCTAACATTCAAAAATCACTTGCCCCTTTTTAACCAGTAAATTCAAGTTGAAAATGAAAGAGAAAATATGATCATTTGCTTTAACAAAAAAACTATAATGTATCTTAATCTAACAATTTCTTCTGAAGAAATTTATGAAACACTATAATATAAAATGCAAATATACTGAGAATAAAACCACACCAAATATAGTGACTTAGCATTATAAAGATTTCAAAACTCCCCAAATTAATTGATAATTTCAAAATAATTTTAATAAAAATACAAGGGTTTTTTTTTTGAAAAAATAAGTCAATTCTAAAATTTGTATGGAAGAATATAGTGTTCTGACAGCAAAATAACTTGAGAAATACTGGTGACAGGTCTCATTTACTAGCTATTAAGACATTTAGAGTCACTGTAAATTAAACAATTTCATGCAATTAAATCAAAAGAGAAATAAACCAGCATGTTAGAATAGGGGTCTAGCAAGTTACTGATGTTACTCTTTGGAATTTAGTTCATAATAGAGGTGGCATTAAAAAATTAATGTATCAATATAGAAGGAGTTATTTTGTGAAAGAATGTTGGAACTATTGGTCCACTCTTTAATAATGATGATGATGTTGATGATGATAATATAATGAATAACAGTACCTATGTGGTGTCCAAAATGTGTCAGGCAATGATCTAAACACCGCAAATTTACTAACTCTTGATAACATACTCTTAAAAGAGAGGCATTGTCTTTGTGTTTTACAGATCAGGAAACTGAGGCACAGACTAGAGTTAAATAACCTGCACAAATTGACATACAAGTAGCAGAGTTGGGAAACAAACTCACTGGATTGGCTATGAAGTCTTCAATTGTATCCATTATATTTTGCTGCCTTTATAGTGGAAAAATTAAGTAGATCCTTATCTCTTGATTTATATACACAAATAAATTCCAGATGGTTTAAAGACATATATGAAATTTAAATCTATAAGTATTAAATGCAGTGGGATATGCAAGGTAAACAGAGAGATTATTTACCGGGAATTCATATTCTGGGTATATCTAGAATACATAAAGGACACCTGAAAATCAGGAAAAACCAAGAAAAGCAATGTACATAGTCAAAGAATTGAAAATAGGTTGTTTACCTATTGGAAAGCTTATATGCCTAATAAGAATACTAAGAAGTATTCAACCTCACTAGTAATTAGCAAATGTTTTAAAGATGAGGCATTTACTTGTGTGCATTAGAACAACAAAAATTAAAATGCTTTTTATTAGAACTAAGTACTTGCTATTGTGGGTTAAAAGTGATATAACCATTTAGAGAGCAATCTGGAAAAACAAAATTAAATATGAGCCTCATCCTGAGCCACTTTATTTCTAGATTTATCCACCTAAGATAACCCAGCCAACCGGTCCCAAGAGATACGTGAAGATGCTCTTCACATTGTTAGCAGTAAGTTTTGGAGACAACTTAAGAGATTTTACCAGAGTAATATATATCAGGAATTCTAAGGAGTGATCTGAAGGACTGACAGAAGACTATATAGAGAAACAAAGAAGAGTGGGAGATGCAGGCTACTTGTTAGATTGTAGCTACTCGTGTGTGCGGGTGTGTGGGTGGGTTGGTGTGGCGTGCACACGTGCATGTGTGCAGGTGTGTTGAATTACCAGTTGAACTGGTTAAAAGGAAGTAAATATAATTTTGTCACACTAACATTTATTTAGAAGAGTAGAGAAAACATGAGGGAGTTAGAATAGGTCTTTTATAGAGATTTAATTGGAATGCTGTTAAAAATTATATTTCCATGTAATAGTCTAACATAATTTGGAGATCACACTTTCACATTTCAATAATGCTTTTTTGACTCATATAGGAAGAAGGGCATTGATATATTGAACTAAAATTAATAAAATCAAATAAACTAAACCATCTTCTTGAAGAATAAGAGAATAAACTTTCAATTTACCCCTTATAGTCTAATTAATTTTATAGACATATAAGACAGGATTAGAAATATCAATTAGGGATCTTTTCAATAATCATAGAAGGACGGGGCGCCCGGGTGGCTCAGTGGGTTAAAGCCTCTGCCTTTGGCTCAGGTCATGATCTCAGGGTCCTGGGATAGAGCCTCACATCAGGCTCTCTGTTTGGCAGGGAGCCTGCATCCCCCTCTCTCTCTCTGCCTACTTGTGAAATCTGTCAAGTAAATAAATAAAATCATAAAAAAAAATGTAGAAGGACAATTCATATGGAAATAGTCTTCTGACATTTAAGTTGCAAATTCTAATACTTAAGTGTATGTGTTTTAAATAGAATTATCTGAACTGCTATATACATGGATAATTGAATTCTATAATATCATTCTAAAACAAATAAACAAAAAAAAACCAATTCAATCTCCTTTCCCCAAGTTATTTAATTCCTTTCTCTATTCAAATGGAATAAAGAAGCAGAAATTATCTTGTAGAGTTTTAAGTCTTGCTGTTCCTTTATGTCTGCTCCTAAATCTTTTTGATAAATTGTTCTGTTCCTTAACAAAAGAGAAAAAAAAAAACTATAAGAAAAACAACAGAAACACATTTCTGAGGATGAAACTTTTAGTGTTTACAAATGAATGTTTGGATAATCTGATTATAAACATGAAGTCTCTTAACAGAGCTTGCTAAAATGTTCTTCTAGTAGATAATATGTAGAAAAGACACTGGGCACTGGGACCCAAGATACCTGGCTTGAAACCCATGTTCTATTATTTGTAGGGTGTGTGCTACTTGGCAAATGTCCTAGCCATTGAACTTCATAGACATTTTTCTTAGGATTAATCAGATGATGATTTCTATAGTATAGTTCTTGGCCATAGAATATAATCAGATAATGATGATTAATAATAAAGGTAATGATTATAATGATGGTGTTGGAATTGATAATAATGAGGAGTATGGTAAAGAATAGAAGCTTCATGATGTCCTTTTGCTAAGGAGTTTCTGCCTCATAAATAAGTCAAATAATCAAACTGTAATGTAAAGAAAGTAGAATATAAATCCTCACACTTTCTTCCTATATGAGAGAACTTTCATCCCTTTTATTAATCAGAGAAGACATAGATACTTGGCTCTATAAAAACTTAGTTTCATGCCCTTTAGAGGAAGGACCAGAATTGGCTTCATGGGTATGTGATCTGTATACTTGCACTGGGCACCATGCTCACAACGTCTTTACCTTTTAATTTTTTTAAGTTTTTATTTTAATCACTTGGTGCTCATCACAAGTGAACTCCTTAAACCCCATCACCCATTTCACCCAAACCCCAACCTACCTCTCCTCTGGTGACCATCAGTTTATTCTCTATAGGTAAAAGTCCGTTTCTCACTCTCTCTCTCCCCCCCACACTCCTCATTTTCTTTCTCTTTCTCTTTACCTTTGTACATTTGTTTTGTTTCATAAACTCCACATGAGTGAAATCATATGGTGTATATCTTTCTCTGACTGACCTTTTTCACTTAGCATATACTCTAGTTTTCATCCATTTCATTCTCTTTTATGGTTGAATAATATTCTATTGTGTGTATGTGTGTGTATGTGTGTGTTTGCTCTTTATTTACTCACCAGTCAATAGACAGGGGCTGCCTCCACAATTTGGTTATTGTAAATAATGCTATAAACACAAGGGTGCATATATCCCTTTGAATTAGTATTTTTGTATCCTTTGGGTAAATACCCAGTAGTGTGATTCCTGGATCAGAGGGTAGTTCTATTTTTAATATTTTGAGGAGCCTCCATACTGTTTTCTACAGTGGCTACACTAGTTTGCATTCCCACCAACAGTTCAAGAGGGGTCCTTTATCTCTACATCCTCACTAACACCTGTTGTTTCTTGTGTTGTTGATTTCAGCCATTCTGATAGGTGTGAGTGAGTTTGGATTTGCATTTCCCTGATGAGAAGTGATGATGAGCATCTTTTCATGTATCTGTTGTCCATCTGCATATCTTCTTTGGAGTATTTTTAACTGAGTTATTTGTTTTGGGGAGTGTTGAGTTTTATAAGTTCTTCATATTTTCTGGATACGAATCCTTTATCAGATATGTCACAAGTTCTTTACTCTTGATTTAATGTTCTGTTGTGTCTACCCTGAAATTATTAATTTTTAAATAAGTAACTCTACATTTTCATTTTGTGTTGGGTCCAGGAAATTATGTAGCTAATCTTGGAAAGAATTAAACAGAAGAAATAACCCATTGCTTTAAAATTTGTTGGATGAAATTCAGAGCATACTTTCTAATAAAAAATAATGATATAACTTATTTTGTTCTGGTTGGGCTTTTATCATGCTCTGTGGCCCATAAACATGCTAAGCTACCAAATATGCCTTCCAGTTACTAGCTCTGTATTTTGGGATACGTTGGTTATCTGAGATTAACACCTCAATGTTTGACTCTGCAAGTTGGGGATAATAATACTCATCTCAAAGATTTGTTCTAAGGATTAAACAGTACAGTGTATTTAAAACTATTTTACTCATGACCTAGAATATGGAAATGGCTCAGTGTTAAATATAATCATGTGTATATAAGGTTAGGTAGGTTATATAAGCTTCTATAAATATGTTAAATAAGTCAAAGCTAATGGTTTAGCATATAATATTTATTAAAAAGATGTTTGGGAGCACAGTAATATTTACATGATTTTAATAATTTCTTTAAAAGAATTACTGGGAGTGGGTTTATAAACTTTTGACACAGCAGTTTACTACCTTGTATTTGTCAAGTCTCTTTTTTGTCTACCACCTTATCCCCCAGTTTTGAAGTTTCAAAGAAAGTAGCATGTGTAGGGCAATAGTGGTAGTTAAGAGCCAGACCTGAGGCTAAAGATATGGTTTTCTAATGTCAAATACAAAGTTTTTTCCTTCAAACCAGGCAGGTACTTCATATGCAGAATGATAGGTTGTGTAACATCCAAAAGGGCAGAAGTCTTAGTTGCTGTGTTTGAAGAGCTTATAATTTTGTTGAGTAGAATAGAATACATGAATACCAGTACACATGAAACAAATAGAGATTAAGACAATATAAAAAAGAAACGCTGCATTTCATGACCTGGGGATGACTGGAGATTTGAAATATTTACCTAAGTAGATTACTTCAGGCATGCTGAAGTTTGATTCTAAAAGTTGTTGAAACTTCTCAACCCTATGTTACTGAAATGCTCTCAGGCACTGGGAATTTCAGTCTTTCCTAACCTGCCTGCCTCATAGATACACCTCTAAAACATACTACTGCCTCTTTGGGAATTTAAGTAACTGAGTCTGAAACTTTCACATTTCAGTTCTCAAATTTTGATCAATAGGTAAAATATATTCTTGCCACCATTGAATTTAAATGTGAATATTTATGGCCTAATGAAGACATGGAAGCATAATGGACTCCCAAATAAGACTGCCTATAGTCAACTCCTAACTCCACTACCTACTGGGTCTTGACCTTGAATGAATTCTCTAACCACAATAAAATCTGTTATTCTTATTTATACTATGGAATTAAGATAGTACCCTCATAAATGTGGTAATGAGGAATTAATACAGTAATTCATATAAAGCATTTGGTAAAGGGCCTGGCAGATGACAAACACTCAATATATGTTAGAAATGATGATAAGAAGGAAAAGAATGATGACAATAATGGTGATGGTGATGATGATGATGATGGGATTATGACATTAATGTTGAACTGAGTAGATTCCTAGAAACTGTAGGGTTAACCACCTCCTATTTAGAAGTATGATATTTACACAGAATCTGCCTGGCAACACAGAAAGGTCATTCATGAACTTATGTCTCGAGTAGGAGATATGTTTATGGAGTTCTACATAGGGAATGATGTTAACAGTTCTACATAGATAATGAATGATTTTATAAATGTTATATAGGCACGGCACTAGTTTTTTGTTGTAATTAATGCTAATATACTAACTATTGCTTTGAGATTTTTAGTTACTTAAAATGTTCTTAAACACAAGAAAGCTGAACAATGTGTAATTACCTTTAGTAAAGGGACAGGGAAGTGAGACATACTATTTATTAAAAATCCACTCTATTACAGTACTGGACTTAGCCTTTCTACAGGTTTCAGATCATTTAATCTTCACAGTATTATATAGTCTTTGAGTCAATAAAGGGTATTAACCTCTCATAGATGAGGAAATTGGAGAGATAGGTTACCTAACTTCTCCAATATCATGAAGATAGACATGGAGAAAAGATTCAATGTTAGATCTCAATTCCCAAGTCAGAATTCATGTCCTTTCCATTAACATCTCTTATTCTTACCCCATAGGAATAATTACTATCAACTATAAAAAACAAAATCATGAGTTAAGTGCAGACAGTTCTTCGATAAGCAGGCAGCTTTAAAGTGACTTGATAATTCCCTAGTGAAAATGGTATCTATCTTGGAAGAAAGGGGCTCAAATCTACTGGATTTTTGAAGATTGTCATGGGGTTCAAAAGCACGCTGCACAATTACATTACAAAATCTGCAGATGCCTAGCGTGCCACAGTAGAAAAATCTTTCTATTTAGGGGTTGAGGGAAATCTTGATTAAATTTTGGATCCGTGCTTGACATGGGCAATTTACCTCATCCTTCTCAGTAACAATGTCTCCATTTACAAAATAAAAGGAATTACATAATTTAACAAATGATTATTAGGCTTGAAATGCATAACAGAATAGAAAGTACTGATAAACTCTTAAGCATAATTAGAATGAAAGCTATTATGATCACATCAGCTCGAAATTGAACTAGAAGTTGGATATACTCTTATAAAAACTAAGAACAATTAATTATATTTATCAATCGGGTGCCAAAATATCATCATCTTATTTGTAAGTTTTATCCAAGTTTTTTTTTTCAATACCGCTATTCTTATTTGACAAAGTTATGCATTATCTGTGTACTCCACATACACAAATGTGCCTTGAATTGTATCTCCACATCGGTCTGAACAATTAATAATTACTTGTACATGAGTATACAATAGTTTACAGTACTGGTTTATTACTATAACTTCCTAAATTTCCTAAACCCTACACAAATGCAAACATTCATTTCCATGCAGACTTATTTGTAAAATACAATTCCTACTGTAATACTATAGCCCAATAACAAAGTAATTCATAGTAGGCAGTGTAGGATTGTTCTCATTAGTATGAATTGGAAACAGAGGTATTTGGGGGTTGGGAAGAGAAAAGAGGACTGATGGCAGAAAAAGACTGAGTATTTTGGAGTGAAGCATTAGAAGAGAACTAATCAGAGATAAAATGCCTCAGAGTCTTGGGAACACATCTCCGAATATATTCAGATTGAATTGGCTGAAATGTACAATGAGGAACTGATGAATATAGGCCAGAATGGTCTGTTCCATCCAGTTATCTTTCAACATGGCATTATCATGGCTGCAGCTAAAATTAGAAACAACCTATTATTCTTTGTGATTTATGTAATAAAGTTTATTCTAAACTGTTTTATGATTCCCATTATACTCATCATCCATAGAATCTCAACAACCTGAATATATAACAGTCGCTCTACAGTTTAAAAGTATTAAAAAGTACTCATTCTGACCTTGAACTTGGTTTTGAACACCAACAGAATTAACAAATAGATAAATTTGCTGGAGGGGAGGAGAGGGGGATGGGCTAATTGGGTGATAGACATTAAGGAGGGCATGTGATGTAATGAGGACCAGGTATTATTTAAGACTGATGAATCATTGACCTCTACCTCTGAAACTAATAATATATGTTAATTAACTGAACTGAAATAAAAACAATAAAAAAGAAATATATAGAGTTTACATAAAAAACTGCATGGAGATTCATTAAAAATCTTAATATCTATTAAAAGGAACTAAATAGGCTTTTGGTCACATCAGAGTATGTGGGGGGCATATGGGGTGGGAGATGAAATATGAGTCAAACATGAATGCAGCAGGAATGTTTTAGAATTCAAGGAAAATGCACCCTTTAATCATCAATCAGGACTGTCACATCTTATTGAATTTTACTGTATTTGTATTTCCGAATGGTTATTTATGTGATTTAGTGTAGTTGTTGACCAAATGAAGAAAATAAAACAAAACACCTCTCATAATAACTATTAGTCAGATGATCTTAAAACTGAAGAATCCATTAACCAAATATGATTGTTTAATTAGTCCTTGAAAGACTGTATTATTTCAGTGTAGTGCACCTTGCTCCTTGTGTAATGTCTTTCACCTAACAAACGCTCATTTTGTTAATTTTTGTTCATTTTGTTTGTTCACCTAACAAAAGCTCTGGAAAGCTTTTCCCTGGTAAATACAAAGATTGTACACAAGCACTTGTACCACTTGCATTTTTAGGAGAATCTTACATGAGAGTGAACAATTTTTTTTAAAGTTACAATGTGGCTCCTTTGTGCTACAAAACTTATTCCAAAGTCTCCATGTTACGTATATAAAGCAAAAAGCATATAGGAAAATATCTCCGAGAAAGCATATAGGAAAATATCTCTGAGGCGTAATGCAGGAATGACTGATGGAGGGCAGAATACAGATGAATTGTCATTGTCTTCTCTTTCTGCAATGACTTTTTATTCTCTACCTAAAACCATTTGCTTCCACATGTATAAACTGCATTGCCATGCAATCTGTTTGTATACAGTGCCCTTCTTAAAACAGTTAAATTTGAAATCCAAGAGAAAGTTATAATGAAATATAAGAAAGAAGGGATTTGGGGCACCTGGGTGGCTCAGGTAAGTGCTTGCCTGCCTTCAGCCCAGGTCATGATCCCAGGGTCCTGGAATAGAATCCCCCATCAGGCTCAGCAGGGAGTCAGGTTCCCCCTTCTCCCTCCACCCACCATGTCCCCCCACCCACCACAGCCTCCTGCTCATGCTCACTCAAGCACTTTCTCAAATAAATAAATAATAACTTAAAAAGAAAAGAATAGAACTCTAAAAAATTTTGAAGAAAATTTACCAAACTATCTAAAACATAATCACTGTGTTTCCCTATCACATTCATGCCCTGTCTTTTTTTTTTTTTTTAAGATTTTATTTATTTATTTGACACACAGAGAGAGAGATCACAAGTAGGTAGAGAGAGAGGGGGAAGAAGGCTCCTTGCCAAGCAGAGAGCCCAACAGAGGGCTTGATCCCAGGACTCTGAGATCAGGACCAGAGCCAAAGACAGAGGCTTAACCCATTGAGTCACCCAAGCACCCCCATGTCCTCTGTCTTATCTCCCTTTGTCCTCCATTCATACAATGACAACTCAGCCCTGGAGGAATTCTTTGTTAACTCTCAGTTGGGAGAATAAAGTGGGGCTTCCTGCCTGAGGAAGTCCCTCACAGAGGCACTAAATGCAGGAATCAGTCTCCAAACCTAAGGTTCTCTTCCTCCAGGGCTGGAGACTTAACCAATACACAGGGCTTCCTTTTTAAAACTGAGAGAAGACAATTTGTTTCTCTTCTTTTTGAATTCACACTCTAATGGAGGTTTAGTATAGTTTTCTCTATTAATAAAGCATTAAAATGATTCTGTTAATTAAAAAGCTAACTTGTGCCATCACTTAATCTAACACATTTAATTTCCATCTAGTAAAGAATATAAAAAGTCTTTTCAAAACTTTTCTTAAATTGTCTTTTTTAAATTAGTAGACTAAAGTAAATTGAGATTGCATAGTGTTTTGTTGTTGTTTTTTGTTTGTGTTTTTTTGTTGTTATTTTTTTTTTTTTTGGTATTTGTTTTTTTGGTTTTTGTTCTCTAAAGGTATTTAACTAATTTAGCCAAAATGAAAATATGTATATATAAAAATGCTAACAATACTACTGCCACCACCACACAGTATTTATTTACTATTTTATGCTGTTAAAATGTAATTTCTGTAAGACACAGGTGACCTCATAAGCATAGATAACGATAGTGTAAGGGCCTATTTAGCCAGAGTGATTCCATCTGGTTAAACAGTGATTTTGTTGTTTATGCAGTAAAACTTAAACTGACCCTGCCCCCACCTCAGGAAACTTCCTTAAAAGCAAGTCTGCCAAACTGTGGAAAGAACCAAGATGCCCTTCAACGGATGAATGGATAAGGAAGATGTGGTCCATATACACTATGGAGTATTATGCCTCCATCAGAAAGGACGAATACCCAACTTTTGTAGCAACATGGACAGGACTGGAAGAGATTATGCTGAGTGAAATAAGTCAAGCAGAGAGAGTCAAGTATCATATGGTTTCACTTATTTGTGGAGCATAACAAATAATATGGAGGATAAGGGTAGATGGAGAGGAGAAGGGAGTTGAGGGAAATTGGAAGGGGAGGTGAACCATGAGAGACTATGGACTCTGAAAAACAACCTGAGGATTTTGAAGGGGGAGGGTGGGAGGTTGGGGGAACCAGGTGGTGGGTATTAGGGAGAGCATGGATTGCATGGAGCACTGGGTGTGGTGAAAAAACAATGAATACTGTTACGCTGAAAAGAAATTTAAAAAAAAAAGAAAAAAAAAAAAAAGCCAAGCCTGGGAAACTAGTCCCAGGTAACAAAGCCCAAATACAAGGGCAGGTCAGACCAGGTGGAGACAACCAATCAGTGGGGTGTGCATACTGTCTCCCTAGCTACCAAGGAGTGTGGGTCCCGCCTTTTGGGCGCCAATTCTGACCAAGGTGATAGGCTAGTTCAAATATCTGCTAGGGTAAATTGTAATTTAATTGGCCATCCGTGTGTGACCTAGCATGACTGTGCAGCTTTCTCTGTGTGTTAAAATCTCATTGGCCACCTGTGTGTGGCCAGGCTCAACCACATGGCCTTTGCTCTATAAAAGTTAGTCTGTAAGGCTACAGAGAAGGCGACCCCAACCGGTCGGTTTGATTCTCAATGCTTGGCACGAAATAAAGCTTTGCTTGACCTTCGCTTTGTATCAGTCTTGCTCCTTTGATTACGGACCTAACAGATAGCATCATCTTCATTTTGTGAGGAATGTGTGAGGAAACCAAGCTCCTGAAATTTTCAGTGATATAATGAAGATCCCCTGTTCAGCAAATTATAAAGTCTAGACTAGAATTTATGTCTTCTTTATCCTAGAATGGTGTTTATTCTGCTGCATTAAGTCGCCCTTAAATATTTTCATAAAGCTGTTAAAGGCAAAAGTAAAATGAGGTAAAATGGGCAGCCAGTTCAAGGAGGTAGCTCTAGAAACAAGAATGTTTGGGAAAGAACATAAATTTCAGATATATTCCCATGTTAATCACTGCTAATTTTTGTAATGAATAATTTGGGGCGGGCAGCTTTAAAAGTGAGAAGTTACAGAGATTTCCATATATATGCCCTGCCCCACATATGCAAACCTCTCCTGTTATCAACACCCCCCACTACAGTGGCACAGTTGTTGCAACTGACAAACTTATATTGAGAGTGCAGAGTTAACATTAGCTCTCACCCTTGGTGTCTGTACATTCTATGGGTTTGGACAAATGTATAATGACACGTATTCATCATTACAGTGTAATAGAATATTTTCATTGTCCTAAGAATCCTTTGTACTCTGACTACATGGTAATTTTTAGTATTGTAAATCAAAATATATGCTATATATGTTCATGAAAGTTAACCCTTCAAAGTACTTATAATTTTACACACTCATCTTGTACTATACTGTGCGTTTAGAGTTTAAAAAGAATCCCTCAAAAATATGGGCTCATTTGTGCAACAGTACATGCTTACTTAGAAAATATTTCACAAGAATAGAACTCCATCTAAGAAAAACTACTGCAAGACTAGGGCAGATAAGGAATCACACTGAAATTTAAAATAGCAAACTTGGGGGAGACAAGATGGCGGGGAAGTAGGAGGAGGCGCCTTTTCAACCTGCACCCTAAAGTGAGCTGATTACCTACCAAAGAACTCCGATCACCCATGAAATCAGCCTGAGATCAGAATTATACACGCCTGTATCTCTACGGGGGCCAGAAGACGCCAGTGGGCAGGTAAAGTGGAGTGGGAACGTCGGACTGATATCGGAAGATAAACAAAAGGGGGAGGGAGCCACCAGAGGCGACCGACTGGAAAATAATACCCCAATACGAGAGTGCCTGGCATCTGGGGACCAGCATTAACTTGGAGTCTTGTTGAAAGCACTCAAAAGAGCAAAGACTCGAGCGGGGAAATTGTGGGAATCGGGGCGGATAGGGATAGGGGCTTAAGTCCCCAGACCCAGGGCAGCATCCCCTGGCGCTGAGCCGGAGAGTGCGGCGGAGAAACCTGGTCTTTGTCCCGGAGCCGCCAGTGCGCCCGAGAATGGGTGGAGTCCGGCTCCCGTGAGGGGCTGGGAGCCACACCAGACGGCAGAACGCGCACCTTACTGGAGATGCGCGCATGCCTCAACCTCCACTGAGAGAGGTGCACGCCCAGCCTGGTGTTCTGGGACCCACGCGGCGATAGACCCACGCAGCGATAGAGCCGATAGAGCTGGAGGCGCCGCGCCCCAAACCATCCCCTGGGAGAGGTGCGCGCAAGACCTGAGCTCTCAGCCCCAGCCAGCGGGAAAATCTCAGTGTGCGATTGCTGCTTGGAACCTCTCTGGCGGTCTGGAGCTGCCCAGACAGCCACAGCTGCCTTGGTTTTGCGTACAAGCAGGAGATCCTGCGTCCCCAGGGACCGTGACTCAGAACCTGCTCTGCCAGCGGCCCAGCGGCTGCAGCACCTGCAGGGGAGCAGACTGAGGCTTCTCTCTGAGAGGGAGGTTGGGGTGCAGTTTTCTTTCCTCTAAACCTCCAAAAACCATCAAAAGCTGTCAAGGCGAGAGAAAAGAAGTGAACAAACATAAAAACCTCCAGAGAACAAAAACCTGAAAAAAAACGTTTTTCTCAGAGCCCACCCCCTTGAGGGGGTCGGGAGGACTTAACTCAGGGAACATCATTGACTGAAAACCCACGTGGCAGCCCCCTCCCCCAGAAAACAAATCAGGAAAAAAAAAAAAAAAAAGACTACAAGAGAACAACCACCACTACTTCATAGATACAACTTTTATTTTTAATTCTTTCCCACTATTCTGGTTCATTTTTTTTCTTTTTTTATATAGATAATTTTTTAACCTATTTACCATCACAGTGAGATGTCCAGTACATCAAATTCCATGATAAACTTCTAA
Source organism: Martes martes (assembly GCF_963455335.1). Taxonomy (NCBI): domain Eukaryota; kingdom Metazoa; phylum Chordata; class Mammalia; order Carnivora; family Mustelidae; genus Martes; species Martes martes. Next base: position 66,401,910 of record NC_137898.1, read on the forward strand.
CCTGAATTTTTTGATACATACACATGTGTTTTTCTTTTGCTTTTCTATTTTCTTAATTTTTAAAAAAATTTTTAATTTAGTTTAGTCCAGTTTATTCCTTTTTTATTTTTATTTTCTAATATTCATATAGAGTTGAACTTCAAGGTAATCCCCTTTCTCCAAGCAATGCTACCCCTATAGGTGAACCAATTTTTAATCCCCCTTTTTCTTAGGAAAGTTGAGTCCTTTAACAAAGATATCAAGATACTTCCAGGAAGAATCAAAATAACCTTCCTCGCCCACACCGAGAATCTATAACCATGCTCCCATCTTTTTCTTCTGCCAGTGTCTCTGTGTATTTATGTTTGTCCGGATAGTATATAAATCTTATACTTGGGGTTCTTCTTGACGAGGCTCCTCCTTTTTTTTTGCTTATATATATATATATTTTCTCTCGTCATATACTTTTATCAGTCTTTTTGTTTGTCTGTTTTTGTTTGTATACGTCATAAACCTTACCCTGGGGCCCATTTGGGCTGAACCTTCACTTTTATCTTCCCTTTTTTTCCTGTCTCTCTCTCTCCCTCTTTTTTCTTTTTCTTTTCTTTTTTCTCTCATTTGGGTGGGGAATCCTGAGTGCTCAGAAGCGTTCCAGGGTGCACCTTGACTGCACCACGGTCAATACATCCAGCTACATCTGTCCAGTCATCTCTCACCAAAATGACTAGGAGGAGGAATCCCCAACAGAAGAAAAATACAGAGGATGGGCCTTCTGCAACAGAGCTAACGGCTATCAACATAGACAATATGTCAGAAAGAGAATTCAGGCTAACAATTATCCAGGCAATAGCTAGGTTGGAGAAAGCCATGGATGACCAAACAGAATTGATTAGGGCAGAATTGAAAGCGACCAGAGAGGAGGTTCATAATGTTAGGGCAGAGCTGAAGGCCACCAGGGATGAGGTTCACAACGCTCTCAATGAGTTCCAATCTAATCTAAATTCTCTAAAAGCTAGGGTAACTGAGACAGAAGATAGAATTAGTGATCTGGAGGACAAACAAATAGAGAGAAAGGATCAGGAGGAAGCCTGGAACAAACAGCTTAGAAGCCACGAAAACAGAATCAGGGAAATAAATGATGCCATGAAACGTTCCAACGTCAGAATTATTGGAATCCCTGAAGGGGAGGAGAAAGAAAGAAGTCTAGAAGATATAGTGGAACAAGTTTTTCATGAAAATTTTCCCAATCTTGCGAATGGAACAAGTGTTCATGTACTAGAAGTAGAAAGGTCCCCCCCCAAGATTATAAATTCAAAAAAAACATCCAGGCACCTCATAGTAAAATTGAGGAATCATAATTGTAGATACAATCTCTTGAAAGCCGCTAGGACAAAGAAGCTCCTTACATACAGAGGAAAGCCCATCAGAATAACGTCAGACCTGTCCACAGAGACCTGGCAAGCCAGAAAGGGCTGGCAAGATATATTCAGGGCACTAAATGAGAAGAACATGCAGCCAAGAATACTTTATCCAGCAAGACTGACATTCAAAATGGATGGAGAGATAAAGAGTTTCCAAGACCGGCAAGGCTTGAAAGACTATGCAACCACCAAGCCGACACTGCAGGAAATATTAAGGGGGGTTCTATAAAAGAGGAAAAATCCTAAGAATAGCATTGAACAGAAATATAGAGACAATCGACAGAAAGAAAGACTTCAAAGATAACACAATGTCAATAAAAACGTATCTCTCAATAATCACTCTCAATGTGAATGGCCTAAATGCACCCATAAAACGACACAGGGTTGCAGATTGGATAAAACGACAGGACCCATCCATATGTTGTCTACAAGAGACCCATTTTGAACCTAAAGATACACCCAGACTGAAAGTGAAGGGATGGAGAAGCATCTTTCACGCCAATGGGCCTCAAAAGAAGGCCGGGGTAGCGATTCTCATATCAGATAAATTAGATTTTAAACTAAAGACGGTAGTCAGGGATACAGAAGGACACTACATCATTCTTAAAGGGACTCTCCACCAAGATGATCTAACAATTGTAAATATCTATGCCCCCAATATGGGAGCAGCCAATTACATAAGAAAACTATTAATCAAGATAAAGAGTCATATTGATATGAATACATTAATAGTAGGAGATCTTAACACGCCTCTCTCAGAAATAGACAGATCATCGAAGCAGAAAATCAATAAAGAAATAAGAGCATTGAATGATACATTGGACCAGATGGACCTCATAGATATATACAGAACATTCCACCCTAAAACAAAAGAATACTCATTCTTCTCAAGTGCACATGGAACCTTCTCCAGAATAGACCACATACTGGGTCACAAATCAGGGCTCAACCGATACCAAAAGACTGAGATTATTCCCTGTATATTCTCAGATCACAATGCTTTGAAACTGGAGCTCAATCACAAGGAAAAGTTCAGAAGGAACTCAAATACCTGGAAGCTAAAGACCACCTTGCTTAAGAATGCTTGGATCAATCAGGAGATCAAAGAAGAACTTAAACAATTTATGGAAACCAATGAGAACGAAGACACTTCACTCCAAAACCTATGGGATACAGCAAAGGCGGTCCTAAGGGGGAAATTCATAGCCATCCAAGCCTCCCTCAAAAAAATTGAAAAATCCAGAATATACCAGCTGTCTCTACACCTTAAAGAACTGGAGAATCAACAACAAATCAAACCAACTCCACACGTAAGAAGGGAAATAATCAAGATTAGAGCAGAGATCAACGAGGTAGAAACCAGAGATACAGTAGAACGTATCAACGAAACTAGAAGCTGGTTTTTTGAAAGAATCAATAAGATCGATAAACCATTGGCCACACTAATCCAAAAGAAAAGAGAGAAAGCCCAAATTAATAAAATTATGAATGAAAAGGGAGAGATCACAACTAACACCAAGGAAGTAGAAACAATCATCAGAAGCTATTATCAACAGTTATATGCCAATAAGCTAAGCAACCTAGATGAAATGGATGCATTCCTGGAAAACTATAAACTCCCAAAATTGAACCAGGAAGAAATTGACAACCTGAATAGACCGATATCTAGTAACGAGATTGAAGCAGTGATCAAAAACCTCCCAAAAAACAAGAGCCCAGGACCTGACGGATTCCCTGGGGAATTCTATCAAACTTTCAAAGAAGAAATAATACCTATTCTCCTGAAGCTGTTTCAAAAAATTGAAGCAGAAGGAAAACTTCCAGACTCTTTTTATGAAGCCAGCATTACCCTGATCCCCAAACCAGGCAAAGACCCTACCAAAAAGGAGAATTTCAGACCGATATCACTGATGAATATGGATGCTAAGATTCTCAACAAGATCCTAGCAAACAGGATCCAACAGCACATTAAAAAGATTATCCACCATGACCAGGTAGGATTCATCCCTGGGTTACAAGGATGGTTCAACATTCGCAAATCAATCAATGTGATAGAACAAATCAATAAGAGAAGAGAGAAGAACCACATGATCCTCTCCATTGATGCAGAAAAAGCTTTTGACAAAATCCAGCATCCGTTCCTGATTAAAACGCTTCAAAGTATAGGGATAGAGGGAACATTCCTGAACTTCATCAAATCTATCTATGAAAAACCCACAGCAAATATCATCCTCAATGGGAAAAAGCTTGCAGCCTTCCCATTGAGATCAGGAACACGACAAGGATGCCCACTCTCACCACTCTTGTTCAACATAGTATTAGAAGTCCTAGCAACAGCAATCAGACAACAAAGAGAAATAAAAGGTATCCAGATTGGCAAGGAAGAAGTCAAACTCTCTCTCTTCGCAGATGACATGATTCTTTATATGGAAAACCCGAAAGACTCCACCTCCAAACTACTAGAACTCATACAGCAATTCAGTAATGTAGCAGGATACAAAGTCAATGTCCAGAAATCAGTGGCTTTCTTATACACTAACAATGAAAATACAGAAAGGCAAATTAGAGAATCGATTCCATTTACTATAGCACCAAAAACCATAAGATACCTCGGAATAAACCTAACCAAAGAGGTTAAAGATCTGTACTCGAGGAACTACAGAACACTCCTAAAAGAAATTGAAGAAGACACAAAAAGATGGAAGACCATTCCATGCTCTTGGATGGGAAGAATAAACATCGTTAAAATGTCTATACTGCCCAGAGCAATCTATACTTTTAATGCCATTCCAATCAAAATTCCACCAGTATTTTTCAAAGAGCTGGAGCAAATAATACTAAAATTTGTATGGAATCAGAAGAGACCCCGAATTGCTAAGGAAATGTTGAAAAACAAAAATAAAACTGGTGGCATCACGTTACCTGATTTCAAGCTTTACTACAAAGCTGTGATCACCAAGACAGCATGGTACTGGCATAAAAACAGACACATGGACCAGTGGAACAGAGTAGAGAGCCCAGATATGGACCCTCAACTCTATGGTCAAATAATCTTTGACAAAACAGGAAAAAATATCCAGTGGAAAAAAGACAGTCTCTTCAATAAATGGTGCTGGGAAAACTGGACAGCTATATGTAGAAGAATGAAACTTGACCATTCTCTTACACCGTACACAAAGATAAACTCGAAATGGATAAAAGACCTCAACGTGAGACAGGAATCCATCAGAATCCTCGAGGAGAACATAGGGAGTAACCTCTTTGATATCAGCCACAGCAACTTCTTTCAAGATATGTCTCCAAAGGCAAAGGAAACAAAGGCAAAGATGAACTTCTGGGACTTCATCAAGATAAAAAGCTTCTGCACAGCAAAAGAAACAGTCATCAAAACAAAGAGGCAACCCACAGAATGGGAGAAGATATTTGCAAATGACAGTACAGATAAAAGGTTGATATCCAGGATCTATAAAGAACTCCTCAAACTCAACACACACAAAACAGATAATCATATTAAAAAATGGGCAGAAGATATGAACAGACACTTCTCCAAGGAAGACATACAAATGGCTACCAGACACATGAAAAAATGTTCATCATCACTAGCCATCAGGGAGATTCAAATCAAAACCACATTGAGATACCACCTTACACCAGTTAGAATGGCCAAAATTAGCAAGACAGGAAACAACGTGTGTTGGAGAGGATGTGGAGAAAGGGGAACCCTCTTACACTGTTGGTGGGAATGCAAACTGGTGCAGCCACTTTGGAGAACAGTGTGGAGATTCCTCAGGAAATTAAAAATAGATCTTCCCTATGACCCTGCAATTGCACTGCTGGGTATTTACCCCAAAGATACAGATGTAGTGAAAAGAAGGGCCATCTGTACCCCAATGTTTATAGCAGCAATGGCCACGGTCGCCAAACTGTGGAAAGAACCAAGATGCCCTTCAACGGATGAATGGATAAGGAAGATGTGGTCCATATACACTATGGAGTATTATGCCTCCATCAGAAAGGACGAATACCCAACTTTTGTAGCAACATGGACAGGACTGGAAGAGATTATGCTGAGTGAAATAAGTCAAACAGAGAAAGTCAAGTATCATATGGTTTCACTTATTGGTGGAGCATAACAAATAATATAGAGGACAAGGGTAGATGGAGAGGAGAAGGGAGTTGAGGGAAATTGGAAGGGGAGGTGAACCATGAGAGACTATGGACTCTGAAAAACAACCCGAGGGTTTTGAAGGGGCGGGGTGGGAGGGTGGGGGAACCAGGTGGTGGGTATTAGGGAGGGCACAGATTGCATGGAGCACTGTGTGTGGTGAAAAAACAATGAATACTGTTACGCTGAAAATAAATAAAAAATTAAAAAAAATAAAATAGCAAACTTTCTTTAGGAAATTGTAGTAATATAAATAATGTATAAATGTGCTTTTCACAGATGAATGGCAACAGGAAGAAAGAACTATAGATCTACTCCATGGTGAGATATGGTCATTTCAGCCTAAGAAAATTTAGGTTGAAAGGAGACACAAGGTTTATTTCTTTTACTCTTTCAACTAGACCCCCTATATTATTTAGGTTTATATAGATACTAGCTTAGGATTTATATACCAAAAGGCCTGTACTTTAATCAATTGAGCTACTGTTTATTATTTTAGGTGATTTGTTAGTACTTGTGTTTTAAACATATATGCATGTTTTATTTTATATTTAAAATTCCTATAAATTTAAAAAGTTACAAAGTAGATAAAAATGTTGTTTGACTGTATTATTACATTAGTGTCTCTTTATTATTTTGTCCCTTAATTTCTTCCCAATACATGTTGTATGATTAATTCATTTATCTTGTGATTGAACACATCTATGTTCAGTTTTAGCTCTACTAAATAAAATATGACTATTAGATCTTCTGTACTTATTTCAAATCCAGAATGTTATCTACTTTTGCCTTAAATACATAAAATGACAAATTCTTCCTTTTGCTTTGTCATTTCTGCTCAAGTATAGGGTATGCAAAGAAAGAACAACTAAACATCTAACCCTGATCAATTGAGGATTGAACCAATCATGGCTTATGATTATGATCTTATCTTATCACATAATTATATTGCAGCTACCTCAGGAACTGAATAAAGAATCAGTATTTTTTATTTTAAAAAATATTTTCTCAATTTTCTCATTCAGATGTTGTAGACAGCTATGCTAAAAATTCTTCCTATGTGGAAACACACTCATTTATTTCATTCCATAATATTTATTATTCAAATTTCTCAATGTTGAAACCATCTATACAAAGTATACTTACTAGAAGTTGAACACAAAACTAAATTGTGAACATTCTGACAGTCAAAGAAAAAGGAAAACTCATTGGGTTTTATAGCTTATTAGATGTTAGGTATACAAATATGTATAAAAATGTCTTTCTGTTACAAGGATCTAATGGTCTATAAAGAAAAGTAGCATAATCAATAGATTCCAATAAAACATGGTAATAGATTCAGAACAAGTTTGTGGGCAACCTGTTATTAGTGCATGGAATGAAGAAAATACTACTTTGTGGGTAACCCCAGGAAGGCTCCCTAGAGGAAGTACAATTTGAGTTTGGCTTTAAAGGGTACCAGACAGCCAGCATTAAAAAAAAAAAAAAAAAAAAAAAAAAAAGGTTGTGTAATGGAAGTATCATCAAAGGAATCTTGCTACTTTATAAAAATATTAACACCTTTCTCTGTCTTCATAGCAGATGTAGCAGGTTAGGACGCTGACTCATGGTAATTACTTAATTCTTCTAAAGCACAAATAAAAAGGAAGGCAGAGATATTTTTATACGATGATTTAGATTGTTACTGGGTAAAAAACTGATGACATATTGTGGCTGTCACTTTTTAAATTGTAAAAATGTAAACACATACACTTAGATGTGCACATATGGTCACACACAAGCAAGTATGCATGCATGTCTCACCTCAGTCTTTTTCGTAAACTTATTCATTATACTCTAGCCTGATAAAACTCTCAGAAATGCTATCTTTACTCATTCAGACTTTCCAAAAAATTAAAAAATTCAGACACTCAGAAATAAGTCTTTCCTGTCCATTACTTATTGATTACTGCTCCAGTTATCTATTTCTGTGCAATAGAAATATGCACAGGATATGCCAAAGCTTAGTAACTAATAACAAAGACTATTTAATTTTGCTCATGATTTTGTGGATCAGGAATTCAGACTTAGCTTCATGACATTGCTGGTGATCATTAGGCAGTATTCACCAGGCAGTTAGGATCCAGAAAGTCCAACACATATTTACTTATATTCGTGGTGCTTTGACAGAAATGGCTGGAAGACTGAACTCATCTGGGACCATCAACAGTAGCTTCTCTAGCATTGTGGCTGCAGGGTAATTGGACTTTTTATAAGGTTGGTCAGGGCTCTGAGCAAGCTTTTGGTGAGTAAGTCAGAAGCTTCCAGGTTTTATGCGACCTAGCTCTGGAAGTCATTTGGTGTCAGCTCCATTGTACTCAACCGGCTGAAGCAGTTACAAGCCAATCAGATTCAAGGAGTAGGGAAGTAGAGATACCATCTCTCAATGGGAGAAGTTTCAAAGAATGTGTGGCTATGTTTTAAAGCTACCATAATGGACTGATTCATATTAAAGTAAGACTTAAATGACTGTATTGAAATACACATGTAGAATATTTGCCTGTGTCTACATGTTCTAACAGACTAGCCAAACCCATTCTTCTCACTCTCCCTGATTAACCATCATGAAATTAACTACTTTGAAACTATTAAAGTATTATAGCTTATACCTCAGTGTATTCCTATGTCTTAAATATACACCTAATATCCATGAATTTGACTTGACATAATCAAGTTTTTCTTAACACAGGTGTCTATATCATTACCTGGATCATACTTTAGAAAATATGCCCAAGGTTTTAAAAATCCACTGATTTTTGGAAGTTCTAGGGCTATATTGAGAATATAGGACATCTGTCAGATGTTGGCAGCTAATTATGACAGCAAGAGCATTCTTGGCTCCCAAAAATCTGGCCCAAATGTTTTCATATGGTGACATCAAATATTCACATCATGGGAATATCCCTTTGATCTTAAAACCAAAGTGGGGCATACTGTCCGTTAAATGTTAAATGCAAAGGAAATATATCAAGTAATTTTCAGACACCATGACAATCTGGGACACAAAACAAGGGAAGGGTAGTATGTATGTGGGTTGCCATGGTGAAGCTATTTTTGGTGGCCAACAGATAGATGGCTCTGACAAAATAGGAGAGGGCATAAAAGGAGAGGTCATGGAATAAGAATAAGAAGAGTTGGAAAACAGAAGTTTAAAGGAGGAATATTTTTCTTAAGAATAATGAGAAGGAGGGGCACCTGAGTGGCTCAGTGGGTTAAGCCTCTGCCTTCGGCTCAGGTCATGATCTCAGGGTCCTGGGATCTAGCCCCGCATCGGGCTCTCTGCTCAGCGGGGAGCCTGCTTCCTCCTCTCTCTCTGCCTGCCTCTCTGCCTAGTTGTGATCTCTGTCAAATAAATAAATAAAATCTTTAAAAAAAAAGAATAATGAGAAGGAGAAGAGGGAAAAGAAAAAGAACACCTATTTAGTAGAAGATTATTACTACAGACATTCATTGTGTGCTAACATCCATGTATATATATATATATATTTTTTTTTTTTACAGGACATGTGGTGATTCTCATCATGTTTTAATGGCAAGAAAGTAAAGTATGGAAACACTAACTTGTTCAAAATCTTAAAGCTGGAGATAGAAGTACCAAGATTCAACCTCAGGTATATCTGATTCCTTAACCATTCTGCCTACTTCAAAAATCTTATGCCTTTGTAACTCTCAAAAGACTAGTATATTGAACAGTTGAGCAAGATACTCTGTTACTAGGACTTGGGGCAGATTTTCCGGAAGGTAACAATTTAACTGCCTTTTATAGGCTATCAAGATTTTTCTACATGGAAAAAGAAGGGCAACATGGACAAAGGAAATGAATGATGCAGTGGTATAAAGTTTAGTACCTTATAGGATATGATGTGTATCTAAATACAGCAATAAGAAACGAGTCTTCAAAAGGCATAGAGTATTTTAGAAGGTTCTCAGGCATTGGAATCAAATAGAATGACTTAAAGTCATAGTCATATGTGATCTTACATATTTTACACACTCAATGTGAAGTCAGTTTTCTCATTTATTCCATGTATGCATTTATTACTTTTTTCATTATTTCGGCAAATATTTATTTGGATGCTTATTAGATACTAGGTACTAGGGATATAGCTGTGAACAGAAAAGACAATCTTGGCTTATATGGAGTTCAGAGGCTTAATGGAGGAGACCCATGACTGGTTGCCACTATTGAGCTTCCAGCTTGCACATATGAGACACAGTTGTGGGAACAGCTGGTGGGGGCTATGGTAGCTTCTTGTGCTCTGGATCACAGCTATTGTGGGGTGTCTTTGAACTCAACATTCCAGTGGCAGTGATTTGGTAAGTAGATTATATATATAAGTAAGTACGTTTATTTATAATGTCTTTGTGCTTAAAATACTTAGAGTATTTCTTTTGTTTCCTAAATTAAATCATGACCATAGTAGTGAGTCAGAGATATAAATAGACAACTTATACAATATTTTCAGTGCTCTGACAGCCAAAAGCATAGTGGCAAGACAACCAAACTGTACTTTTAATTGACCTGTAAACTGTAGCACCAAATACCACCAAAGACTTGATGAAAAGACTTCCAGAGAAATAAGCATCAGCAACAAGAAGAGAGTCATTGAGACCAAGGGAGGACATGAAATGTCACTCTGACCAGCCTTGCCAAGATTGAGGGCTTTTCTGAGCCTCTGTTTCCATAGATGCAAAAGCTTGAGATTCAGTTAAGTTCCCTTCCTGGTCTAAAATTCCATAAATCTATTAGAACAACTTTGCTTATAAGAAAACATTTTCAAACATGTCAGAATTTCACAAGATATTTTCTTTCATAAGGAATATAATTAGTCTGTACTTGACTATTACAAGGATAAATGTCAAATTAGTTGTTATAATGGGAGGAGATCATTTAGCTACTTGGAAGTTTGCAGATTCTAATAAAATGAAGATAAATTCATATATCTTATGCGTGACCAATGGTACACAGGTGTGAGCAAACTATACCATCAGAAAATATCAAGTGAGATATTGGTGTCTTAAGCATTTCATCATGACACAAGCTCCCTGTTCTCAATGCCAATTTATTATTTAAACCTGAGAAAATGAGCTTCTCAAATTCAAGAACAATTTATATCTTTACTATAAGACAGGAAGACTGGGAACAAAAAGATACTGTTGTATTTTCCAGGCATTACAATTCCTAAGAAAGGTTGAAGAATAGTCAACATGTCAGTTGTCATCATCCCCAACCCTCAATTATAAATGATTCATAAATAGAAATTATTATTTAATAGCAAGTTCTAGAAGCACCAAAATATTATAGCTCCTCAGTTCAAATTCTCACATTGCTAAACGTAATCATACAACCCAAAGACATTCTTTTCCTATGCAAAAGGCATCCCTGTAAGTTGCTGTAAGCTGCTGGTGCTACTGAACTTCATTGTTTGGTGTTTTATTCTTTACTATCCGCCAACCTGCATGCATCACGATCTCTGAAACAAATGTAACCTTTTGTTGAGAGAGTAGAAAGATCTTTCTACTTTCAATGGTAGGTTTCTTTGAAAACAATCAGTGACCTGCTGATTGGGTAGCATGGCAGGGAAACATATGTTTGTTTGTTTGTCTGTTTTTCTATAAAATAGGCAAGTCACCACATTCTATTTAGAACAGAATGACATTCCCTATCTTAGAAATCCTTTCCACACACTGAATTTTTTTTTTTTTGTAGTTGCTAAGACATTGTAGTGTACTGTACTGTTGTCTAACAGAAGTAGAAGGAAAAAGAGCTCCCTAAGAGCAGAGGAAGAATCTTTTTTTTTTTCCCCTTCACTCTCTCTAGCAACTAGCACATGCTTGACGGTTTGACAAAACAATAAATCTGGACTAAATCATCTTGAAATATATGCAAATGCTAATTTAAAAGACCTGCCAAATTCAGTTTAAGCCTAATAAACCTAAAGGAAAAACAAATAAATCCTTAACATAAGTTGTTACATAAGGAATTACTAGGAGGCAAGTCTTTGAAGAATGATGCAGTTTCAAAAAACAATTTGTGCTGATATATAAGCAACTGGGATGATTCTGAGTATGAAAATGTAACCAGTTAAAAGTACCTGGTTATAATAACTCTGATTTTTAAAACAGTGAAAGTGAAATAAAATCTAAATGCTTTATTACAATAAACTTGGACTTAAAAACACACAAAATTTTGTAAACTTCAAATCAAGCGTGAGTCCTTATGGTGATATAATGGCTAATTTTATGTATCAGTTTCATTAGACTATCCCGACCAGCTGTTTGGTCAAATATTAGTCTAGACACTGCTGTAAAAATATATTTTCGTTATATTTCAAAATTAAATCAGTTGATTTTAAGTGGATTACCCTGCATAAATCGGGTGGGCCTCATCTAATCAGTTGAAGCTTTAAGAGCAAAGGTTTCCCAAAGACGATGGGATGCAGCTTCCGGACTGCACCATATAGATGCCATCCACGTTTTTAGCCTTCAGAATCAAAACTGCAATACCAACTCTTACCGAAGGGCACATGTACCCTGATGTTTATAGCAACATGATCAACAAAAGCCAAATTATGGAAAAAGTCCAGATGTCCAATGACAGATGAATGGATAAAGATGATGTGAGATATCTATATATATATACACACACACAATGGGTTATTACTCAGTCATCAAAAAGAATGAAACCTTGCCATTTGCAACAACGTGGATGGAGCTAGAACGTATTATGCTCTTACCTAAATCTTCAGCCTGCTTGCTTGCCCTATAGATTTGGAATGATAGCCCCAAATCATGTGATCTAAGTCCTAATAGGTGATAACATAAGTCAGGAGCAGAGAGCCTTAGGTTACACTGCAGACCCAAGCAGCCTATGGACCTGAAAGTCCATCAGTTTCTGGTGACAACAGATCTGTATTTTAGGTGATTTCTGAAGCATTCCTTCTTTGGATACTGAGAAGTGCAACTCTTCAGAGGGTTGGAGCAATAGGCATTCTTCTAGAATTCCCCGTTCACTGTTCCCTCCTTTTCTTTTCCATTCCTACTGCTATGTGCGGTGTGAGTACATAATTTTCACTAAAGCAATAGAGATAGCCTCAGAATTCCTCCTCCAAGTCACAACACCTTGCAGCCTATCCTCACAAGACAGACTTCCAAAGAGCAAATCTGGTTTATTTCTCTCCTGTTTAAAACTTCTCAGTGGTTCCCCAGCTCCTTAGGGAGAAGGCTAAACTTCTGTAATATGACATCCATGGTCCACTGCAATCATGGCCAGCCTCCTCCTAGCTTTATCCTCAAACCTCCCTTATCCTCTCTCCCTGATCAAATGTCAGTGGGCTCTCTGTTCCCTGCAGTGCCTTATCACACCTCTGTCTTTGATCCAGAAACGCATACACCTCACATACTTTTTCAGGCTCACATACTTCAGAGTTGAGAGGACAAACTACCCAGGAGTGAAACCTCCTTGACTCCCAGGTAGAATTAGATACATATCCTCCCACAGATGCGAAGCTTCTCAAAGCACTCCGCCTTCACAGTAGCGATTATCCCAAGAACATCGTTGATGATTTCCATATACATTTCCCTTTAGACTTTGTCCTTCTTGAGGGTAGTCTCCACGGTTTCAGAGTTGTATTTGAGTTTGTGTCCTAGTGCATAGCAAGCATATAGACAGTGAGTAACTGTTGACTGAATAATGATACAAATGTGGAGTCAGTGCTGGTAATTGGTTTCAGTGTAACTACTCAGCATTAATTGTTGTTTCTTTACAGCCCAGGACTGTTTCCTTTATTTCCATTTAACAATATGGACTCTGAAAACCTAAAAACAAGTTTACTTTTCAATAGCTGAATTGCATCGATTTGGTGAACTTATAATGGGTTTGTTTTATTCATCACCTTGTTTTATTCACCATCTTCAGTTGTAAATTCTTTTCATGGGGTTTCTATGGTTTAATGATAACCAGAAATGACTCAAGCAGTTAAAGAATTCACTTCATTAGTGCAGAGTGTACTAATTTGCATCACAAAACAATTCATTTAAATACAGAAAGCTGCTCTGCATGTCTCTTCTTCATGCCTAGTATAATTGTACCTTTATTAATGCAATCTCTCAAGGTATCCATCTTAACTAGCTTGTTCTCCAGCTGTCAGGGATGGTGAAAACCAGTATTTTCTCTGATGCTTTTAAGTAGTGAAGAAAGGCCAGTGCTATAAAGTAAAAACTTATGCTAATTAGGTTTATTGTTTTCACTTTTGCAGTAAAATAGCATGCATGACCCTTGTCTTGCAGTGGGAGGACCATGGAAGGGACCTAAATTCAAATCCTAGTTCTATCACTTACCTGCATGTTATTTTTAAATTTACATAGATAATTCCAAACACCTCCCAACTTTTTTCTCTGTGTGTGTGTGCGCGCATGCACGTGCACTCATGCAAGTTTTTCAAAACCAAACTATATGTAAACGTACCAGGAATGATACCACTAAGAGTAATATTATTATATTATAGAAAAGGCATGTGTTTTTTAGTCAGCAGACCTAGAATAAAGTTATTCTCTAGCATGTATTATCTGCACACTTTCTGAAGATGTTTATTTATTTGAGAGGGAAAACAAGAGAGAGCACAAGCAAGGTGGGGGCAGCGCGAGAGGAAGAAGCAGACTCCCCACTGAGCAGGGAGCCTGACTTGGGGTTTGATCCCAGGACTCTGAGACTATGACTGAGCTGAAGGCAGATGTTTAACCGAGTGAGCCACCCAGGCACACCTGCACATTTTAAACTCATTCTTCATTGGGTAGTTATGAGGCTGAAATGAAATGGTAAATATAAGGCACATTAGTACAATATTAGAAGCTCAGTAGGTGATGGATAAATGTCAGGGGACCCTGTAATAACGAGTCAAGCAGTATATGCTATACTTCTTTCTCTTCTTTCCTTCCTCCTTTCTGTATAGATCTATTAGTTATCAGTGGTTATAAACCCTCACAAAGAGAGATTCATGTTCAAAACTATAAAGAAATTTCTGTTCCTATAGTCTTCATTTCTGCTGTCCTTCCTCTTCCTCTTCAGAATTAGCTGATATTTTTCTGATACATAATCCCATTATAGCTCTGAACAGAAAATTGTCTGCTGTAATCATTTATATCTTGATTGAGATTCAAAGTAATTTCAGACTTCTCTCCGTGTTCCGAGTGCTTTTGGACAAAGTATCTGATACAATCAAAGCCACTGGATGGAGTTGCAAGGAAGATGGAAACCAGGGGTAGCAGCTGAGGTAGAAGCTGCCATTTCCTGAGCACCTGTCACAGACACTGGCTATGGGACCCTAAGTCCCATAGCCACCATGAAAGCAAGTGTTCCTGTATATAATCCAGAAATGAGAAACTAAGGGTCAGAGAAATAAGTGACCAAATGCCTCTAATTAAAAAAAAAATCTGTATTTTTCATGTTTTAAAGCCAACACATTTTCTAATTCATCCTATTTGACTGTTACACCTGAAATTATCCTATGATGAAGATATGTGCTTACTTTAGGAAAAATAAAAGCTGTCTACTGGACTTGGACATCTGTTTTGTAAAGCTGCTGGAAAAAATGTTCAAACATCATTTGCTTTATGTCTGGGTCTCCTCTCCCCTCTTCTTTAACATTTACTCAACCTTATTATCAGACACAGGGAAAAGCTACAGATGGAGGCCCATACACCATATACTTCAACATTTAAAAATTATTAATCAATGATGAAATAGTTAAAGGTATAGTATCTTTCAACCAGAAATGTCAAACTTAAGTTTAGAACTATTGCACTTCTAGGAATTCTGAGCTAAATGTGGTAGTACTAAGAGATACCCTTCTCAATCTCCGATCACCAGTCAAATCTGCAGCCCTGTCCATTTTCTGCTATGTCTGGCTCATTCAGCTGAGAAGGGTCTTGGAGACACATGTATGGGTCCTCTTTCCATATATCCCAGCTCTGTCCATTACCCCACACACACACACACACATGTGGCCTGTGGCCACATGGGCTTAGGATATGTTTCACAAAAGTACAGAGGGAGAGACCATGGGAAAAACAAAAAAACAAAAAACAATGACAACAACAGTGAATTCTGGGATCCCAAGTACCCAGAGCATACAGATCCAAGGGGCATTCAAGGGCTCCAGGCAGTCAGTTATGTCTCTGACTCCACAGGATCTTCATCATATAAGGAGGTGTGAATCGAGAAGAAGGCAAGGTGCCTTAGCAGGGGACCCTCTAGACCTTGTGGTTTTGTCTGTAAATAATGAAAACCCAGGGTCAGTTCTCCTTGAAGTCTCTGCATCCTGTGTTCCACCGTCCTTAATAAAAGCTCTACCTCCTGCTGTAACTTGGCAATCATACTGATTTCATCCTTTCCCCTTTCTCCTCAGTCTCTGTCTCCCTCTCCTTTTTCCTCCTTCCTCTTCATTCATTCTTTTTCTCCTTTCCACTGTCTCTAAGCTCATTGCTTTAGGAGTCAGAAAGTCTGACCTCAAATATTGGCTCTTTTACTTGCTGTTCATAAGGCCTTGCTGTCTCCGTGCAGCAGGTTCCTTATTCCTAAAGCCTGGAAAATAAGAGCTCCAATTTTATTTGACTGTGGTGAGGGCTATAGGAGGCAATCACTGTGTGTGAATCATTTAACATGGTGCCTATCAAATTTAGTGTCTTTAAATGTTGGTCTCCTTTCCTTCCCCCCCCTTCTTCCCTCCCTCCCTCTTTATCTCTTTCCTTTCATTTTCCCATGATTTTTTTTCCTCCCTTGCTTCTTCCTATTTTTGTTTTTCATGTTTCTTATTCAATCACTGACTAATCTGCAACTGCCACAGTTTTAGATCTAGAACCATAGGGGTTCTCCAATGGGGATGGTTCTACCTCATGAGAACATTTACCAATGTCTGGAGGTAATACACACTTTGTCATAACTTAAAAAAAAAAAAAAGCGCTAATGCATCTGGTGGGTAGAATGAGGGATGCTGTTAAATGTGCATAATGCTAATGCCCTGGACAGTACCGCCCCCCACAATAAAGATTTATCCATCCCAAATGCTAGTTGTGCTGAGTTTGAGAGCCCTGTTCTAGAGGTTTAGATTCATATCTTAAGAGTCTCAGGTTTCATAGGAAAGACAAACAAGATGTTAACAATGTTCTCTTTTAAGCTGCAAGTGTAGGTTGCTGGAGACATAAAAAGGAGATGTCAGTGAACTCCTTACAAAAGAAATGATATTTTCAATGACTCTTAAAGAACACTAGAAATACAATAGGAGTGTCCACCCACTGAGTGCTTTTTATACACTAGCTTTGGGCTAAGCCATTTCCATACATTATGAGAGATTGTGTTGTTTATGAGCTTTGTGTAGGGAGGAACAAGATCTATATCCTCAGCATCTGTATCAATGTCAGGTACATATTAAGCACTCAATAAATACAAATAAAAATGTTGAATGAATAGACAGATGCAAATATCTTAGCTCCAAGCTTAGAATATAATAAGAACTCAGTAAATAATATTTATTATTCATGTATCTTTTATTATTAATGTATGTCATATTGAATATAGTAGGTCATATACTAGTAAGTTTTAATACAAATCAGTTTATGATTTCAATGTTCACACTTGTAACAATTAAGCCCCAGAAATTGTATAGGAAAACAAGTTAAGAACAAATGAAGGATAAAGCATTACAAATGGAAAAACGTAGGACCGTCATGGAGAAAATAAGGGCTGTTGGGAGGTAGTAGCGATGAGACCACACAAGGACAGCAGAGGTGATAAGGTAGAATAATAGCAATGAGGCTGCAAAGGTCCGTTGCGGTCAGTTTGCAGAGGCCCTTGTAGGTCCTGCTATGGTGGGCCTTGGATGTGGGTATTGACAGATGCACAGACAAGTATTTCTTTTTCAGTTACTCCTTCAGTCTCTAGGCAGGGGGTAACATGCAGAAAAACGTCTATCCCTATGTGAGACGTACTGAGCAGTTTTTAAAAGAAAAAGACAAGTGGGGAAAGAGATAGATTTGGGAGGTCTGGCCGATGAGATGTCCTAAGGAGCAGAGAGAAAAAGAAAAAAAAGCCAGTCCAAAATAATAATCATAATAATGTACACAGGAACCTGATTATACACAATATCAAAATTACATGATGCCAGCCTCATTGTCTAACATCTTTTTTGCAATTAAGAATTCAGTAATAAGATTTTTCTAAGTTTCCTGTCATTATCACCTTTTGTGCTAACAGTGTTTTTCCATCACACAGGTGCTACAGGTGCAGACATTTTGGCACCAAATAGTTAAGACTGCTGCCAGAAATTGTTGCCACCCAGCAAGACTTCCAAGCTCAATCATGGCTTAATCTTGATTCTTAGCAAGTCTCTTCTCTGTGAGACTCCTCAACTCAGCTTCAGAGAGGAGAACCTAAAATAAATTTCATCCCTATTTCATTGAATAGGGCCAATGGCCAAAGAAAATCAACAAATAAGTCTCTCTTCGAGATTTCTGTATTTATTCTGTAAGGACCAATTTAGGATAGTGAGTGTTACTAGGTGTTAGACAGTTACTATGTAACATGAGCATGCTACATAATTGAAATATACCTCATGTAAGCTCCCCTAAACCCTATGGCTAGAGAATCTTCATTTTCCAAGTGAAGAAAATAAATCTAAAAAATCCAATAATAGTTAACATTTATTGAGCAGAAATATTTGACAATAAACATTCTATATGCTTTTTTATGCATTATCTTACTTTATTCTTATAAAATGTTTTCTGTAGGCTCATCCTGACTCTCCTTTTATACATTTGCATCAAAGAAATGAACAAAATATTCACCTTCTACCTCCATACTCCTTAACCCCAAGTGCTAAGGAATAGTTGCTCAAGGAATGTGTAATGAAGAAAAAGATGAAAACAAAAAGGAAGAAAGAAGGAAAGGAAGGAGTTGCAGATAAGGAAAGATGGAAGGTAGGAGATCACGAAGCTCAAAACATTCTAGTGAAAAATAAAAATAGCTAAAATAATATTTAAGCTCAGGGTAGTCAGTTCTACAATGGGAGTATTCGCAAGATAACAATAAAGCACAAGAAAAAGGTATTTACAACAGTCTGGGGACTCCTGGAATGCTTCTGTGAAGATGCTTTGTCTTGGCTAAGTTCTACAGGATGAAGAATAGTTGCCAGGGCAACAAAGAGGGAAGAAGTCATAGCCCACATGGTTGAACAAAAGATTCAGCTATAAGGTACTCACTACGTCTTAGAGAATTACTCCTTTTGGTCAAATGAAGGCATTGTTTGTACATATCTTAGAACAACTCCTTAACACAAGCAATCTAATGAGTATGATTTAGTTTTGAGGGAGGGACATTTGGTAAAGGACTTTGGGTGCAGATATACACACACAAACCCCCCCTCCCAAACAGCAGCAACAACAACAAAAACCAATCCCATGAAATCAGTTAACTGATTTCAAGGGATTGTTCACATCTGTGTGTTTCACACATCTGTGTGTGAAACACACAGATATGTGAACACATTCACACTTAGACCCTTAATTTTTTCACCTTCTAGCTCAGATCAAAGCTTGAAATGCTGAGTGTGAGTACAGCAGATTCCTATCATAAATCTCCCCAGTGGGCTTGGGGTTATCATTGTGACCCTAGTGGAATGAGCTGCTTTATGAAGATACTTATTTATGAAGAATCCAGGAAACTGTGATTCTTGTCAATGGTCTAAGATTTAATAATTTATTAGAGTTATTTATGAAGACATATTAACTCCTCAGCAAAACATAGAGACCTTGAGGTTTGGACCATAACTGATACATTTTGTTTTCCTGTGAAATACCATCTAGTGCCATGCCCTTAGTGAGCACTCTCAGAATATATCCTCAATTAAGTAAGGAAGGGGCTAGTTCTTCAGAGCTTACTAAAAAGGTAAAGTCTGCCTTCTAGCCAGTGACTATAAAGGTTGTATAAAAAAAAGATTGTAGAAAAAAATGCACTAAAAATGGGCTGTGGAGAAAAGACATAGAGCTCAGAATCACGGCAAGAATGGTAGAGGGAGGAAAATATTGATGCAATATGCTAATCATAGGAATAGGCAAGGTTAGAACATAAAACAGAATAGCTTAGAAATCAAGAGGAAGAAGAAACAAAGGGAGTCAGTTTATAAGAGTCAGCAAAAGATTACTATAATAACTGGACACTGAAATATTTACTGTGGGACTCACTACCTACCCCCACCTTGATAAAAACATATTATATGCTCAGGACAAAACAAGAGACCACAGTCATATAGGAGCCTTAAGAAAAATGCAATGGATCAAAATTTAATTTAGCAATTCAGCAAACATTTATTAGGTATCTACTCTGGACCAAGAATTGTGTTAGGCTATAAAAATAAAAAGACGAATGGGACAAAGACAAATGAGCCCATGGTTTACTGGGGCTAAATGACGTGCATTATAGCTTTTTGTTAGCAGTGTGATAAGTGTTATAATAGAAGTATATGTGCAGTGCTTTGGAAACAAAGTGAAGAGAACAGTTTAATCTATCTGAGGGAGTCCAAGAAAAAAAAAATAAGAAAAAAAAATACAGAAAAGCAAGGACATTTGCAACTGGCCTTCAAGGTTGCTAAAAAGTTTCCCAAACAGACAAGGAAGAGTAAAGGACAGATTTTCTAGGTAAAATAAATAAATAAATAAATCATGAGCAAAGGCAATGAGGCATACACATTTTTGGTTTGTTGGGAAAAAAAACCCTTATAAAGTAGCAGAATGTGACTAAAGTATTAGCTACTCAATTAAGGATCAAAAATAAGTAACTAGTAGCTGGGTTATAAAAGGCTCTGAATTACATGCTAATAAATCTGGACTTTTTTCTCTAGCCAAAATATTAGAAGCTTTAAAATGAGAAGATGTGATCAGAGCATGTTTTAGAAAATCACTCTAGTGCCACGGTAAAAATAAAATGAGCTTGCTGAGGTTTTAAAGAGATTAAGGCAGGAAGGTCACTCAGAAGGTGATTTTTAGTAGATTCAAACTGAGAAGGAAAAAAGAAATGAATGAAAACATCCACAGAGCTACTCCTGTAGCATAAACTCTTGCTAGCATCCTGAGTCTAGATATCTAATGCTATGGATATTTGTAGGCAACATTATCTAAACACACTTATGGCCAACATTATATAAAGTACATTTGATTTGAATATTTTATAACATGGTTGTGCTTGCATCCTATTGTTATTACCCAGCACATAAATAATCAATACATATTTATGTGGATGAATGAAAAGTGTCCTATGAAATTATACTCAAAGGTTTTCCTCTGTGAGGAACAGTACTAGGCCTCTATGAGGGACTGTTTATATCAGAGGCACTTGTATCTGGGGAACTCATTGGTGATATGGGACACAAGCAATAATTTAGTTTTCTTATTTTATCAATAAAAATATTTTAGCCTGAAAATTAAAAATGCTCACATTTATAAAAGCCTAGGTGAATGGAATGGTAAACATTAAAAAAAAAAAAAAAGAACAACAACAGAAAACCTATCAACTCAGTAAGTTATTTCTCTGGACAGAAAAGCCCAGCATTATATATATAAGTGGTGAAGAAAAGATAGTATTACAAGTTAACACCTTGCTCCCTTGTAGCATAACATGATGGCATATCCCTTTAAAATGGAAAAAGAAAATACTTCATTTATTTTCATTTTCATCTATAAGTTAATGTGGCCTTTTTGGTGTTAGACCATTTAAAAAAGAGTATTCTTGCTTGGTGTAAAATTTCCATATTTATCAGTATCAGAAAGAATATCTTATTTGAAGGCAGATAGAACGGCTTTCAAATCTTAGAGCTTTTCCTCAACAGTTGTGTGACCTGGAAAGAGACTAAATCTCTTTATCAATAAAGTCAGACAAATGTTTCATACCCATTTTTGGAAATAACAGATAAAACAAGTACAGAAAAGTTTTCATTGTCTTGAGGAACATAGAACGTCCAGAATTCCTTCTTTTCTTCTCTCATTGCGCTCATTTCCTTTCCTATCTCCCCATATATACATGTATTTCTAAGACAAACAAACAAAATAAAAACAAGCCCCATAGTAACTGGAAAGCAAAACTGCCACAAAGTTCAGAGAAAGTTCAAGTAACTAGATTGCACTGGTATTTGATCTCAAATTAAAATCCCCGACTCCCTGAGAAGAGTTTCAGATATGTTGGCAATAATTCAAACACCCAGAGTTTTTCCTGTCACAGGTAATAGCCTTTACTGAGTGACAATTTTAAGGAACAAAGTAGTATGACTCTTTGTGTATGTGACTGAACAATAAATACAGTTAAAATTTTGCATTTCAGGGAAAAAACAAACTTTAGAAGTCTCAGCTCACACAAAGCCAATACTTCCAAACTACCCACAGCCCAACAAATTTGCTTTGTCATGTTCTAAACAGCAGAACAAGTATGTGTTCTGCTTAGTTATGGGTAACTTTCTCTCTGACCTAGAGAAAGCAGGGGAACCATGGTCTAAAGCCAGGCTGAATGTCTCCTGATTTCTCAGTGTATTTGTCATGGCATGTTTGTTTAATTTGCTGCTATCTCAGGGTTAATTAATGGTTTTGTTTCCATCCTAGTGACTTGAATCCTTTAGCTAATCTTGTTTATCATAATGTGTCTGTGACTTTGTAAGGAATCTCCATGTAAAGTGAGAACGAGCTGGATCTCATAATGGAATTGCAATCTACTATTTTCAACTCTCATTCTGAAATATCTAATTGGCATTTTCCTAATGTCACATGGACAGTAAGTCCTACACCATCACTGGAGATTAAAAAGCCGTTGAAGGTGTATTGTGTAACCTTTATTTCTAGAAACACTTCTGCTCCTTTCCGGGGGGAAAAATGTGGATTTGAAGAAAAGTTACAGCTGAGTCAGGAAATGGAAGAAAACCCGGCTAAGATGTATTTGTAATTATCAAAAGAAACTGAGGATTGGAAGGGAAGAAGGGAAAGAAAGGAAATGACAGAATAAAAATATCTGTGGGTGCCTGAGTGGTTCAGTCAGTTAAGCATCCGGCTCTTGGTTTTGGCTCAAGTTATGAACTCAGGGTCATGGGATCAAGCTCCAGGTCGGGCTCCGTGCTCAGTGGAGAGTCTTCTTGAGAGTCTCTCTCTCTCCCCCACCCCCTCTGGCCACCCCCTTCACTTGAATAAACAAACAAACAAACAAACAAACAAATAAATAAATAAATAAAAGTTTTAAAAAATAGTTGAATTTTTTGGCAATTCAGCCTAGGGTGAGAGAGAAAGCTAAGGAGATATATACTTCCTCTCTGGAAGACAGTTGTTTGTAGGGGAAGTGAACTGACTATGCCATCATGCAGAATGTCCTTGTTCAATTTTTCCCAGAATGGACTTATCATAGATACCATTTAGGTTGATACAACCCAACTTATTTGTCTCTACCACCACTCTCTACAAACATGTTCCTCCTCCAGTGTTACTCACAAGGGTGAGTAGCAGTAGTATCTTAGTAGGTGCCCAAATCAGAAATCTGAACACATCTCTGAACGTTCTCCCACTTCCTCTGCATCCTTCCATCAGCAAATTTTGTTGGCACTACATTCTAGAACATTCACACAGTCCATCTACTCTCTGAGAAGTTCCACTGCAACTCTTCTGGACCTGGGTACCACTACTCCTTGACTGATTTTATTGCCTAAGCCTTCTGAGTAGCTTCCTGCCTTTATATCAACCAGCTCTGATACAGACCCTCCAGAATAGCCCTACTTAGTACAAAAAGAATTTTCCATATTAAAACCCCTCAGTGTCTCCCAGTTTATCTAGAATAAAATCTTATGTCCTTAAAACAATTCAGCTAAGACTTTCCACCCTTATCATCAACCTTCACAGTAATTCACAGGATACAAATTTCTTTCACATCTTTGCTTGCACTTTGAGCTTTTTTTTCTCTTTGTCTTCCTACACACTTTTCTCTTTGCCTGAAAAAAATTCCTCTTTCCACATCCCTTAGGTCTTAGCCTAGTCATCAATTTCTCAGGAAAACTTTCCCTTTAAAAAAAAATTACTTATTTGAGAGTGCGTGCACCCACATGCATTTGCACACAGAGCATGAGAAAAGGGGAGGGATAGAAGGGGAGAGAGGGAGACACAGGCTCCCTGCTGAGTAGGGAGCCCAACTGGGGCTTGATCTCAGGACCCTGAAATCATGACACAAGCCAAAGGCAGACACTTAACCAACTGAGCCACCCAGGTGCCCCTCAAGGAAACTTTCTTGACACACCAAATCCAGTCAGTTATTCTTCTAAGGTGTTCTCACATTACTATTTCTCTTAATTAGTATGTAATGGGCTTTATTTACTGTATCAAAATTTACTCATCTGTATCTTTCATTGACTAGTATGCTTTTCAACAAAAGAAGCTAAGTCTATTGTATGCTCAACAACTAGAACTTGTATCTTGTATCCTCAACAACTAGAACAGTGCAGAACAACTAGAGCAACAACTAGCTCTTGTATCCTCAACAACCAGAACAGTGCCCATCACAGAATAAGACCCAATAATTTTTTATTAATTAAATTATTGATTAAGTGAATCCTGTGTACTGCCTTCATAGTATGAAAAACTACTTAGATTCATAAGATAATTTCTTTTTTTCATGGTGTAAGTAGACTATAAGTTGGTAACTTAAAATGTTTATTACCTCGAACAAACTTTTAGATCACTCTGTAGCTGTACCTAAACAAGGATCTAAGTTACCAAAATAATCATCTTTGATCCTTAAAAGATATATAGGCACATTTTAAAATATTCTACTTTCTTCTGTTAAACTAGTTGTCATAGGATCACTTCCATTTCTCTCACATATTAGTCTACAACATGGTTACCTGTGAATTACCACCCCAAGATGGATCAGGGATATAAAAGACATAGTCCACTTGCGATTGCAACAGACAATTTGGGAATGCTTATTTTCTATATTTTTTTAAGATTTTATTTATTTATTTGACAGAGAGCAAGAGAGAGAATACAAGTAGAGAGGGCAGCAGGCAGAGGGAAAGAGAGAAGCAGGCTCCCCACTGAACAAAGATCTGGACGTGAGGCTCCATCCTCCTGTGATGATGATCAGAGCTGAAGACATACACTTAAACTGACTGAACCACCCAAGCGCCCCAAGAATGCCTATTTTCTAAAAGCCTAAAGTTCATTCAAGTTAAATGAGCAAAGTTCAGGGCCAAGAGGTTATCATGCCAAGACACAGAAAAGAGTTGTGACTTGAAATTCATTGATAGATTAAGAAAATTATACCCAAAGTTAGCTATTTTAGAAGTTAAAAAAAAAAAAAAGTTAAAAAAAAAAACCCTCTAATTGGGATTGGAATCTAAGACTCAGTTATTGGCATGACATAAACAATCCTATTGTGAATAAGACATTTTAACTTTTGGTTTATCTCCCCTGTAAAATGTGGCTGTATGCTTTACTTTTTGTAACCCATAGGGTGTTTGTAAAGCTCCAACAATAATAATGTTGACTCTGAAAAAGACTCAAGTAGTAAAGATTTGTAGTATCTCATAGAAAGAAGACAGCAGAGAACTGTTTGGTAGAACTCAGTGACCCCCATCCAGTGAAGGTTGAATGGTCATTCTGCACTGGCTCTTCCCAGAAGAAACTGCATTATGGGAAATCACAAGCAGTAGTATTCTCCAATTTCTGATTCTTATATAGTGCCAATAAAATAATGTATGCTCAATGAATACTTGTTGAAGAAAACAAAGTTTATATGTATATTTTTCCTGATGCAGAAATATCAACAAGATTGTGAGAGGAAAGAATAAACATCTAAATTAAACAGAGTACATCTCAAGGAAGAGGGAAAGAGAGCTGCTGTGTCACTGTTACACATTCTATTCCTGATTCAGTGTTAATACCGTTACATTATCTCCACCTGAATCTCTCATCTCTGAAAGGAAATTGGCACCATTTTACTAATGAGAAAACTGAGGCTCAAAGAGTAGAAAGAGATGTTTTTTTTCATGACTAAAAAGTGGTAGAACCAGGATTGAAAACTGAATTTACAGCTCACAAATTTCATTTTCTATCAATTTCAATTACTGACAGAGGTAGGATTCTTGTGCAAGAATGAATATTTTCTATATCTTCCTCTTAAAGATTCTGTACCTACTTACATTTCCAAAAAGGAAGGAGGTCTCATGATAGTTCTCTATAGCTAGGACTATTTTAATCACCCCCAATAGAAAGAATGGTGAATCACACTGTTCGGTCAGAAATCGGAAGATAAATTAGGTTCCTTGCTGCAGCACATTTCCTTGATGCATATGTAATATCAATCAGAATCTCTCTTGATGACTCAGTGGGAAAGAACAGCAGGAATGTCTTCAACATCCAGCGGGGAGCCTGGTGTGTAGCCTGTTCCAAGTATTATTTGAGAAGGAAAAGTTTGCAGGAGGGCACAAGATTGGCCCTGCTAACTCAGTATTAACCAAACTCTAGCTGGGCTGAGATCAAACTTCCCCAACTTGCTCTGAGGCCTTGCATTTCCACGTCACTGTATGAATTCAGTTAAATCCATTCTAAAGCACACAAAATATACTCTCAATATTCATATGCAGCATAAACATCATGTTCATCCTAAAGAACATTTTTTTTTCTTATGAAGAGAGGTATCAGAAGGCAAAGGATGACTCTAAAAGTCTTTTCTTCCTGTCAACGACATACAGAAATTAATTCGAAGGCTAAATATGTCAATGTGCTCAGTGACCCAGATGTCGTATAGCTCAATCTTGTCTTGTCTGTGGTCTCTCACCACAGCGAAGTGTTGTGAGAAGATACTGAAAGACTCTGTCAGGGAACCTAGCATCCAGTCCCAGACTTGATATTTCTTTGCTGGGAGCCCTTAACAAGTACTTAGTACCCCTAAATGATAATATAAAGCAGCCATCAGGCTTTGTACTTTCATCTGGTCACTAGTGATTCATCCTCTAAGACTCAACTTTGATAATCTTCTTTTAACAATATATGGACAGAAGTGTTCTTATCTGTTTCTTATCTTTACCAGAATCTGTATAGCTTAGTGCCTCCCTTACACTAGGTACTTTTCAATATTTGTTAAATACATTAATGGGAGGCAAGCTCTGACTTCTGAGGGTGACTGTTCCTTCTCTGTGGCTCTTACTTTATTTTAGATTTATCTGTGTCAAAGCATCAATAGCAGGGAACAACCTGTATTTGCTTAGTTATTTGTCCCCCTTATTAGACTGAGATCTTATTTATCTTTGTGTCTCCAGTCCCTACATTTCTATATGGCTTATGGTTTTAAATAGACACATCCTTGCGGACTGTGCGGTTTTATGACAATCAAAGCTAGTCTTGCTCTTGAAAGTCTTTGCTTCCACTGATTTCATTTTTGTTCAAACTTCTCTTGTTTTTCTTCGGTAGTGCCTTGTGGTGATTAGATATTGAATTTCTATGACGATAAACATGAAAGTAAACACTCATATGGTGGTGCTTGTTATCTGCCAGATGCTGTTTTTATCTACTTACTGTTATCAGTATTACACATATTATATATAACATCTATTTATTTAACTTCTCTTAGTACATAAAGGTGGCTACTATTACTATTTCCTTTTCCTAGATGAGAAAACTGAGGCACATGGGGATTAAGGGACTCACTGGAGATCACACAGTAAGTGGAAGGATCAAGATTGTAAAGTCTGATTAACTAGCTCCAAAGTCCATGCCTTTCTTTAATCATTATTCCATACTGCCTTTCTCTGGACTAGGTATTTATGTATATGTTTTCTAATTATTCCCTATCATAATTCTACAATAATGTTATTACCATTTCTCTTTAACCAATAAGAAAATAGAGACTCAGAGAAATTAGGTAACTGAGTCTCAGATCTCACATATAGTAACTAACCAGGGTCAGAATGTATCAGACTGTAGCTTTTAACTCCATGTCCTGTATTTGCTCTATGTTATAGCACAGAATTTAATTAATTACCACTTGTTTCATACCTTTTGGTCTGTTTCCTCCAACTTTAAATCTCTATAGAAAAAATTGTATATGTTGTATTAGTATGTTTTTCTCAACACTAAATATGGTTCCTAGCATATAAAATTAATATTAACTGTTGCCCTATTAATTAATATCAACTGGACTTGCACAAGTATTTATGAGCCTGTGTATGTCAAAAGCTGGAAAATGAGCAAGTTATAAATATAAAGATATGAGCTATGCAATGAGAATTTTAAGTAAAATGTAACTAGAGATTTAAAGAAAATTTATGGCTTTGGGTTATTATTCACACAGCATGAAATTGAGAAGTAATTTGGTCTTGTGGGTAAAACACAAGAAGTCAAGAATTGTGGGCTCTCTGCTTTAAATGCTAGTTTATATGGCTTTCTTTTCTTGGCTTCTCTGTCTATGAAAGGGGGATGAGTTACATCTTTTTTTTTTTTTTTAATCAAAAAGAAGAGACATATTTACCACTGAGCAATCTGTACAAAAAAAAGTTAAACAAATATCCATTACTCTTAAAAAGCTCAAGCCATCTAACTCTTCCCTATGTGGATGTGTGTTTTGTCACAGTATTACCTAGAGATTGTAAGAAATGCAGGATCTCTGGCTCCATCTCATACCTAGTAAGTCAGATTGGACAACTTGAGCAAACCACTCAAGCAATTCATGCACTCTGATGTTTGAGAAGTTTGTTCTCTATATTCACGAGTCTGTTTCTTCGTCGTTGTCGTTGTTTGTTCGTTTGTTTTGTTTTTTAGATTCTGCCTATGAATGAAATCATGTGGTGTTTATCTTTCTATTTCTGACTTATTTTATTTAGTATAATACATGCTAGGTCCATCAATTTTGTTGTTAATGGCAAGATTTCGTATATTTTTATGGCTGAGTAATACTCCATTGTGCATATGTGCCGTACGATGGAAACTTAGGTTGCTTCTATATCTTGGCTATTATAAACAATGCTACAATAAGCATAGGGTACATATATTTGCCAAAGGGGAAGGGGTGGGGAGATGGGTGAAAAGAGTGAAAGGGATTAAGAGGTACAAAGTTCCAGTTAAAATAAATAAGTCACAGGGAGGACAAGTATGGCACAGGGAATACAATCAATATCATAATGCACTTATCTTAGTGAGTCTCTCATCACATATTTGTTGAATCACTATGCTGCACATCTGAAACTAATTTGGTATTATATGTCAACTATACTTCAATTAAAATTAAAAATGTCAGGACTGTTGTAAGTTCATCCCATACGGAATAGTTCCTCCAGGATTTTTTTTTTTTTTTTTTTTATCTTTTCCCAGGATTTAGTTTAGAATTCTTTTGTGTTTTGATCTTCCAATCCATCTTACAGTACTGGAACTACCAGTAAAGCCATTTTCTACTGCTCAAGATTCCTTTTTTTTTTTTTACATTTTTTACATTCTTTTACTTTGGGTCATTAGTTCTTTCTAATAAACTGAATGAACGGGTGCATCACTAGCAGCTCTTCTTATAAGGATGTTCATTGCTACCTTTTGGGGTCACTCCTCACTGGAGCTATGCAGCAGCAGTCTGTTTTTGGTGTGTGTACACATACTGAGATATCTTTTCTTTGAAAATGTGGGTCCCTTTTTTTCCTCTGTGAGCTGGTCTAAGAGTCTCCCTTCACCCTCAAGAAGCCATAGATGTAATCTGAAATAATTACACCTATCTCCTATGACTAAATGCCACCACCTGACTTCTATTCTTTGAGGATCCTATTATCTATGTTATTTTCCAAAAGCCCCGGTCTGGGATAGAATTTCCCATCATTTGCCCTATTTTACAGAGAACAGCCACCAATGAGCTTCTCAGTAATTCTGGTTCCTCATTAATGAAGATATTCCTCATTGGCAAATGGATTGTCCCCTAGGCCTTCCTTTGCTGTGTTCTGGACTTATATACTCTGTTATGCCCATGGCTCTGAATCATTGGATCGTTTTCCCTCACCATCTTCTGTGGCATTTCTGATATTCCTATTTCACTCATCTTTTCTTCAAGTTTCTAAGAACTTCCATAACTTCCTAGACCTCTGACTATCTCCCAGGTTCTTGCCAAAGTGTTAAATCTTCATTCATGGGATGGTGCACCTATATCAATAAACATTTATAAATAAACTTTTGCTTTTCTAAATTAACACTTCATCCTCCCTTTGGGGCATCACATCCTCAAAATCCATACATTCTCCTGGCTCTAGCTAGCACTTGTTGGCTAGACATTTGGGCTTTTTAGGTATAACCACTGTCTTCCTATAGAAATATTACCTCTCTAGTCAGATTATATTACAGTTTGATCCCAGTTGTTGGTTTGGTAGCTAGAAGGGAAGTAAGAGGTAAATCCTGAAATGGGTGCCTACTGGACTATAAGGTAAAAATCTTTACCTCATCCTCAGACAATGAGAGAGCACTAACCTCTAACAGAAAGGGTTGGGTCACTTCTATAGGTCAGAAGTTAAAGTAGGATTTAGGGATTCAGAATTTTAAAGCGTGCCAACCCAGGTATTCTCATTCCAACTCTTAGAAGCTCACTTCTCCCTATTCTAGGTCCCGACCTTGGTATAGCAGACTTACAGTGTCTGAGAATGTAATCATTTTTGGAGCTCTAAGACCCATATAATGGAGTCCTAGATCTGATTCTCAACTTTGCCCCCACCTCCACCCCTCGTTGGTTGCAGATGAGAGTTTCTTTATATGCTGCCAAGGAGGCCCTCTGTCTTTGACAGTTTGCCCTTAATTGGTGATTAAAAATCTAGTCTTTCATTATCTTTTCCAATCCATCAATCACACTCAGCAAGAGCCATTTAATTGCATAGTCCTTATAATTGCTACTCCCTCAAATCTTCCAAAGGTCTGAGATATTGTACCAGTCAGTGCATTACCTTCTGTGGTATCTCATCCCAGTTCATCACCAGAGAGTTTCAGCACTGCCAGGGGCTATAAGTACTCCATCTATCACTGCACTACCAACCGCCTGGAGGGTGACCAACTCAAAAATCCCATCTTACAGTCAGATTCCTAGAATCATTTCAACTACCAATCATCCTAAAATTATATTTCCCAGGAAATAAACTATTTGGCAGATATTTATGTGCAGGAGCTTTATTGGAGTGTTTGGGGAAATATACCTGAATAGGAGTACAGGAATAGGTTTGGGCAGAGGGAGGAGCTGAGCTGTGAGCAGCAGTTCCTACTGAGTCCTCACCATATCCTATGCAGAACTCTTGAGCCAGAAAAGTCCTTCCAAGTTATCTTGAATTAAGGCAAGAAGTTAAGGCCTTTGTATTTCTCATCAGCCCATTTTGGATGTGATTATTGCCCAGGGAGGAGACCTAAACTTGGTTGAGACAATGCACTTCAACTGTACACAATTCCTGGAGAAGGACTTACATGATTTTAGCAACAACACTCCTGGCAGCCCACAATTATAAAGGTGGGATGATGCCTCAATAAATACTTTAATTCCTAAAAAGGGGGAATATGGGCAGCATGCCACAGCTCCCACTGCAGGAGATAATGGGATAAAATTTCTATTAAGAACTTCTAATTTAGTTATATAGTTTGTTACAGAAATCATAGATTTTTGATGCACACTGTAGAAACTAATTTTCCCCACTAAGTTAACTTTTTTAAACTTTATTAACCAAGTGAGGAGGTAACATCTAAAAATAGCTTCAATTCCACTTCTTTTTTCTTGATATTGTGACTACATTCTTCTAAATTTATTTATTAACTATATAATAAGCATCTACCAAGCAATATGCTAGGTCAGGAAAATTAAGATGATCTGGACCTAAACTTTGCTCTGAGAGAGTTTATAGTTTCATATCATATTTTACATGACATTATATAGATGCTATGGGTAAGAAAAATCACATTTCTTTTACTGAGCTATAAAAGACTTATGTTAGCTATTGTAAATTTATTCCAGTGTAAATATTTTCCTTCTGAAGACATAAATAAAATTTCCCCATCATTTTTTTCAAGAAATAAGAAAATAAATTTGTATATTGGAAAATGTGTGTCTTTTTCAGATGGTAGTTACCATCTGTGGTTTAGGATAGCATAACATAAAAACTTTTGAATCACTATGTATGCACCAGAAACTAAAGTAATATTGTGTGTCAATATATGAAAGAGAGAGAGAGAGAGAGAAGAAAGGGGTGGGGAGAAAGAAAATAAGTGTTTTTTTAAGCTCTGAAATATTAAACAAAACAAAAGGACAAGAAGTGACTGTTATTTCTTATATGCCCCAGTTTTGTTGCAAGATCAGAAAGATAAGGCAGAGAAGAAGACCTGGGAAGTGAACAATAGTTCACTTCATCAAAGAGAACTATGAATATTAAGTTCTAATATGAATTCTATTTTTGTTAATCCCCAAGTCTGCCTTTTTTGTCCTCCCATGACTTGTATAGGGTGTGTCCAGTGCTACTTTCTGGAGGGAATATTAACATTATTACAACCCCATAGAAAGATAAAATATGATATTCCTATCTTAACCTTGAGCAAAGTTTTCATGAATGTTTACTATTTTTTCCAAAATACATTAAACAAGTCAACTGAGGCACACCACTGATCAGACTGATCAAAATGTTAAGACTTTGGTATGTGTCTCATGCCAAATTAATACTTTATATCTTGAATGATTTCTCTAGCTAAAGAGGAAAGGGAAATTAAGACAAGTGCATAGGATAAAAAGGCAAAAGCTAATGAAGATGAAATCAATATCAAATCCCTTAAGTATTTAAGTATAATACTCAGACCCACCCTTGTCAAATAGACACCCCAATATGAGGAAGAGGTTTTGAGCAATGTTTTCTGCCCTAAATGGAACTATTTTTTTAACGAACAAGAAAAAAAAGTAACTAGGCTGGTGATGAAATGATAAAGTACCATATCTCAATAGTTTAGGGAAAAGCTCCAGGAACTCACTTGCCCTTTACAAAATGGGAATATTCCCATAGGATTTCATAGGGCCTGTATCCAATAGTCATAGAAAGCCAAAGCCAAAATGTGCTCTGTAAATAAAGCCAGCTTGAACACAGAGTACCAATTTGGACAAGATGCAAACATAAGAATCCAAAGATATAAAGCCAGAAGATCTTAGTTTAAACTGTGGGTTCCTATCTGTTGGCCTGTGATTTGGGACAGTAAAAGAGCCTATCTGTGCCTCATGCTCCTCATGTCTAAAAGGGAATGAACCATCCCATCAGAAGCACAAGATTATCTCAAGGATACAAGAGGATAATAGGTGCAAAAGGACTTCAAAAATTGTGTATCTTCAACCTTTATTCATAATTATTGTTATGGCAGTGATTTCAAATTTTCTCTAGGCTGATGAGCTCACAACTTTGGTGGCAAGGGCTCAGAATTAAATATAGGCTTGGCAAAGGGAAATCCAAGTATTTCAAGCAGAATGGTATCTATATAGAAAAAGGGGGAAAGCTTTTTTTTTTTTTTTTTAAATCTACAATGTGATCTGGACATTTTTTCTGCTGTGATCTTTTTCTCTATATTTGTTATGTGTTTGGTGATTGCAAAATGCTTGATAATAATTACCAAACTTTGTATAAAGAAAAGCCCTACCACATCGCTACAATGCAACAGATATGTTTTAGACCTAAGTACCTGAAAGCATTAATGCAATAAAATACAATTACATAGCTAAATTATTCCTTGAATTATTGATGCAATATTGACTCATTTAGTATCTCTCATAA
This sequence comes from Martes martes, assembly GCF_963455335.1. Lineage (NCBI taxonomy): Eukaryota > Metazoa > Chordata > Mammalia > Carnivora > Mustelidae > Martes > Martes martes. Next base: position 66,435,323 of record NC_137898.1, read on the forward strand.
CAAATGGGCAGAACATACACTTACAGGTTAATATGCCCTACCAAGGGAAGAAATGCACAGCAGCTGAACCCATAAATTCAGTAATTTTATAACCCTATGTTTTATTAAAATCCATTAGATTCCTTCAGAGGCACAAGGTCAAGGAAGAAAAAAAAAAAAAGGTGTTCCATACTAGTTTAAATGAGTTTAAACAGATACAAAAACAATGCTGAATATGTAACATTTGTCATTTTAATTACCAACATCCATTTTCTGTTAATTCTCTGTAATGTAGAGATGTGGTTAAACAATAAAAACTGTTAATAGCTCATGGACTCTTTGGCCTCAATTATCTATCTCTACAAGGACTGGTTATGTTTTTGCTGGAAATTTTGCTACATTTTCTGTATTTCTGAGACACGCAGACAACCTGGAGATGACTTTAAATACCGGTGACCCCAAGAATCATGGTGTATATACAGTAAGTAATTGGTGAGTGCTTGTTTGTTTTTTAAACTACAAATGACTCTTATGATCTTCATTTTCAACAGTTCATGTATTATTTGCTTCTGCATATTCTTCCTTCCTAGTTTGTTAACACCCTGAGAATAGAATCTATCTTTTAAGTTCTCTCTGAATGTCCTGAAGGTTCTGAAAAATGCCTTAAATCCAGAGGCAATTAATATGCACCAAAAATTGGGGTGCCTGGGTGGCTCAGTGGGTTAAGCCGCTGCCTTCGGCTGGGGTCAAGATCCCAGGGTCCTGGGATCAAGCCCCATGTCCGGCTCTCTGCTCAGCAGGGAGCCTGCTTCCTCCTCTCTCTCTGCCTGCCTCTCTGCCTACTTGTGATCTTTCTCTGTCAAATAAATAAATCTTTAAAAAAAAAAATATGCACCAAAAATTACTTAAAGCACTCAAATTCTCAGTTGCCAAATGCACGAAAGGATAGAGGCTGAAAGGATAATACTCTCAGAGTAACAGTTGTCTAAATGTCAAACTACATGCAATTCTTACATTCCATTTAAATATGATAAATACCGCCACAAAGAGTAGCAGTTGAGTACCCTCAAACAAGGCTTTTTTTGATCAAATATCATTCTTTGGATAGTTGTCATGTAATGAGGTTCTGAGTCTTGATAGCTTTTGGCTAAAATGTTGAACTTTACCAAGTTTTCAGGTAATTACTTTGAGTAAATAAGAGCCTTCTGAGTTCTTAGATCTAAGGGTGAGTGTTTGGCATTTCTGACATTTCAAGGGAATGCCTCAAACTTTCATAGAATTTTTAGGACTTTTTTTTTTTTTTTTGGTTAGGAAAACAAAACTTGGCCATATATTACCAATTAAATAAATCTATGAAAATTAAGAAAAGATTTTTTTTTCCTTCAGGTAAGTGTCCTGCATTCCAATGAATGGCATCTGAAAATGTCAGAGTTGAGGCACAAATAAAGTAAAAACCAGCTTGGTTTCACTGAGGGAAAAGAAACTGCCTACATAATTTTATCATCTGCCAAAATAAAAGTCTCTGCTAACAAGAAAAAAAAGTCTTCAATAATGCCTTCTAGGGTTGACTGAGAATTCTGCATTGCTCTGAGCATGTAGTACACAGTCTGATGGAAGAAATATCGGATTTTCTTCATAGTCTTGAGATCTTCTAGGCAATGTAAATAGTATTTCCTGAGTATGATGGCTAACAAAAGGGTCTGCATAGCTTAAATGTCTATGCTAATACAAAATGTACTGTGACTTCTAATCTGCTCAGAGGTAGGAGATTGTGGCACTATTTCTAGATGGTGAAAGTCCATCCCCCTTATCTCTCTAGTATCCCCTTCATCTCTCTGCCATTCCCAGAGTACAGGTTTTTTAGATACCTTGACCATTACAACCATCTCTGGAGAATCAATCACTTTTTTATCTGGCTACCTCTGTTCTGGGTACATACTTCCAAATTTGCACATATCATACATGAATGTAATGCCTTTCTGGAATGTTTGTCACCTCCAATAGACTGTGAACTTTTGGAAGAAAGGAATTTTGTTTTATGTATCTTTTTATTTCCAACAACAGCATGATCCTTGGCATTCAGTGAATTCTTATCAATTGGTCTCTGTTATTACTAAAGCTTCAATAAATATGTATTATTGAATATTTTCTGCCATACAACTGCTTATATGAATCCAAATTCTTCAGTTGAATAAATGTAAGGAGTAAAGCTAACCATTTTTCTAGATAAAATCTGTAAGGCTCATTAATAGAAAAAGAAAGGGAGCCAAATTAACCTTAGGAACTTTGGGCTAGAGAGTCCTTCTTCCCTTGATCTTGGCATGTATGGATGCATTCTGTCATGGGGATCTCAGTTTATATCTTAAGAGAGGTCTCTCCCCTGAATACCTAATCTAATCTCTTCTCATGTTTTCTTATTTTAATTCTCTGCATGGTATTAGTCATAGTCTGATTGTTTTTATTTATTTATTTTTATGTATGTAAAATATTTTTATGTATGTATTTTACTTGCTGCATGCCTACTCTCCCACTGTAATGTAGAATCCATGAACCAAAGCTACTATTCACTGCTTTTATGTCTAAAACACTACTTGGCTCAGAGTAAGTGCTTAGTAAATATATGATGAGTAAATATATGAATAAATTGATTTAAAAACCAAATCAATTACAAAATATGATACTTTTTGCTAAAGTAAATTGCTTTCAAAATACCGAACATGAAAATGTTTCCTAAGTGTATGTTTCAAAAGTCTCAGGTAAGAATAGTAGAAGTAGGAAGTCAGGGAGACCAGAACTTATTGGTCTCTCAGTCATCAACCTGGGTGAGAAAGAAAGGGACAAAAGTAATGAGTTCAAAAACACCTTCAGAGGAGATAATGGTAATGCTTTAGAGTAACAGTCAATGAAAATCTATAAGGAAATAAATGATAAGTAGATTCCTTGATAGCCGATTCAATAGGTTATATACATGTGGAGAGACTCGTGATAAAATGAGATGAAGGTTGTTAATCAAACAGGGAAGCCATTAAACTGAGGTGGTTTTAATGCCTAAGAAGACTATGTAAGCAAACCAAAACATACACCTATAATGCCTCAAGATTAAGAAATCAAAATCTAAGGACAACAAATCTCAAACAGCCCACTAAGCTTCCACAAATAAAGCAACTGTTTAAATTACAGCCAATCAAATAATTTCCTTACTTTATCTCCACCTTTTCTCTAATAAAGTCTTTCTTCTAGCTTCCATCAGTAGAGTGCTTCTAACCACTTCCAGTTTGCTGCTGGCCAATTTGAATCAAGTTTTACTCAATAAACTCCTAAAATGTTTACTATGCTTCAGTTCACCTTTTAACAAGTTCCATTTGAATTGGACATTGGAAATAGAGTATTCATTTGGGTTTGTATTTATATAAATGGCAGAGAAAATGCTGTCAGTCCACCAATGCTACTTCCTTTGTTCTTTGTGCCCACAGTCTACATTTAGCTATAGTTCTTTGGTCTGGATAGTGGAATGTGGATGGAAGTGTTTACCAGTTCCAGGCTTGGCCCCTAAGACTTTCAAGAGATCTTCCACAATTTCTCTCATGCATTGAATTCAGTGGATGGTTCTACGGTGTTACTGAATAAGCGACCTACCAACGACCCTCTTAGACTCTGAGGTAAAGGAGAAATAAACTCTGCTAAAACACTGCAATGTTGTGATAGCATATATTGACATATTTTATTTTATTTCTCAAAATACTCCTGCTCTCCCCCTCTCTGAAATTTTATCTGTGTGATTCTATGGTGATTAGAGACCAAGGTATCCTGTCTCTGGGTTGATTTGTACAAGTGTAGAAAAAGGCTGAGATCAGGGCAATTGTAATCCCATGTTAGGATTTTTTGATCAGGAATCTAGGGAAGAGTTGGAGGCCCTCTACAATGGTGAAGTTGGAAGATGTGCAAGTAGACTTTCTGAGAGACTAAAGCAAATAGGCAGAGGAATACAAAGATGAGCATTCTAGAAGCATTTGAGCCACTGTTTTCCTGAATCCCAGAGATCTAGCTAAAATCTAGCTTTTTTGTAATTTCCATTATTATTCTTGTCAGTTCTAAGTTACTTAAAACCAAGAATACATGTATAATATCGAGACTGAGTATCACTGTATTTTAACAAATAGAATTACATGGGATTCATTAAAATCATTTATTCCATTCTATCCTGTCCTCATTGCATGAGCAAGCATGAACCATAAAGCACTACTCTTCATTCTAGGCTATAGTTTCTCAGACAGAAGACTAGTCCATCTGCTATGCAATAGGAAAAAGGAGAGGAGGAAATGAGTGCAAGTCACCAAATGATTTGGCTATTCTGTACTTAAATAGTGTGTCTAAAACTCTGCAGAGTTAAAATGCAGATCTGGATACAAGTCTGGGTTGGGACCTAAGACTCTACACTTCTGAGATGCTTCCAAGTGCTGTTACTGCTGGTCTACTACTACACTTTGAGTAGCGAAGTTCTGGAGCAGGTTGTATATCTCTTGTGGTTGTTCCTTCTTTGTGTATGACTCTCATTAGGGACAATTAGAAAAGTTACATATTGTTCCTCAAAACTCTCATAGACTTCAAAGCGTAGTCCTCGGAAATCCAGCATTGGTGTCATCTAGGATGATGCAAATTTGGGAGAAATGCAAATTTGGGAGTTCTACCTTGATCTACTGAATCAGAAGGTCTGGGCATGGGGCCTTTGAAATTGTATATGTAAACTCTCTAGGCAAACATTATGCCATTTTATGGCTGAAAACTCTAGAAGACATGGATTGGAAGCTGACAAAGTATCTTCAAATAAACATCACTTTCATTGGGCTCAGAAGCTATGTTATGACTAAGAAAAAAGACACAGGCCAATCAAAGACTTTTAGAAAGGCTTAGTCAACCTAATGACACTTCAACCCTTTATATGTGTTATATCAAGAGGAAGGCTCATTGGTGCATGAATGGCATGGCCCAGCAGGAGAGGCTGGGCAACACGGCAGACTGTAGGAGACCCATGTTTCTGTCTGGGCTCCACATGCAAGCCATCGCTTCTCAGAAGAAACAGTTTCCTAATATGTAAATAGGCATTACTACCATTTTTCTCTACCTGTCAGAGAAATGGGGAGAACTAAATGTGAGGTTTTATATACTGCCTTTTGAGGATTCTAACCAGCAAGTATTTGTTAGTAGTTGATATTTATGTGAAGAAATATTTTAATCAATTCTAAGGAGTATGTCATCTGTCAGGAAAGAAAGCAGGAGAATTTATCAGATGGGGGGTAAAAATAATTTAAAAAGAAAAAGAATAGTTCTGAAAAAGAGGGTAATATGGATATAAGTGATCACAAGAAAGGCTTTATGCAATTGAGAAGAGCTGCAGCTAGATATATGAAATCTGTATTGATATAGACTAAAGAAAATCTTTAGTTACTCTCTCCTGCACTTCTTTCTTCTATTAACCCATGATAAGTACGAACAGCTATATTCAGACTATCACTCTGAAAGCTATGTATTTATTTTGATCTTTAACACAGGACTGTGAGGTCTTTGAGAAAGGGTCATTTGTTTTTGATGAAATATATTTTTGATGGATTTACTTGACCTGGATCTATGTAGGGAAAGAAATGTCATTTTGAGAAAAGAATACAACATAAGAAAAGATATTTTGCACAAGGAATATACCTGCCTGCTTAGTACTACACTTTTGTTCCCAGACTAGGCCATGGGAAACTGAGAATCTGAGTGGATACAATCACAACACAATACACCAAGGAGAATGATTCATCATCAGGAGCCTCTGACCTAACTTGGACAAAGCCTGGATGAAAATAATTAAAAGAAAATGAAGATAAAGTAACTCAGTAGTAGAAAACAGTAAGAAAAATAATGTTTCATACCTCGTGTTTCTGGGCAATGATACTCAACATCCCTGAGCTTTCTGTTAAATTAAGCTTAATGTTTTTTCTCATCCCAGATCACACTGTTCAGAGCTCCCACTCCCATCCCTGCCTCTTTTGCTGTCCACTCCAATTTAGTTTGTACAGGATGTGTAATTAATGCTCAATTTATGTCCTTCTCTGAAATGTTCATGAAGACAAACAGAGATGGTCCCCAGAATGACCTTTGTTGAATCCCTTGATACCCTTCCCTAAAATGGATGTTTTAGCATTTACAAATCACTTTCATTTTCTCTTCGCCTGCCAGATGGGTTTGAATCTCTGTGGTGGCTTTCTTCTCCAAACACCACAGTTTTCTAAAGGATCAAATAAAGTTCATAGGGGCTTATCTCAATTTCCCTGGGATAACTCACATTTCGAGATGAAAAAGTCAGAATAAATCAACAGCAGTAGCAAGCAGTTATAGGGGTCCATGCAGAGGGCAGTGCCTTCTCTCTACCTACAGTGAGGTACATGTGAAGCATGGTCTCAAGGAGAGAGTCAGGGTGGGGAGCAGCAGCAATCAGAAAGCATGATGGAGATGATTAGCAGGTGAGCAAATAGAATGCGGCATCCAAGAAAGGCAAATACATGAAAGCCCGGTAAGCTTATCAATCCTCTGCCCGCAGAACAGTTGTTACAGATGCACAAACCAGGATGAAGAAGGTAGGGAGGAGCACAAAGTACAGCCAGAATGCCCTGCACGCAACACTGTCTGGCAAGCAAATGACTCCCTGAGCAGACAGGAGGGAGACATTATAGTTGTTTTGTGTTATTGATAATATTATGAACACCTTTTTAAAAAAATCATTTATCTGGTGCCTACTCTTGTGCTATGTGCTTTATGTGTGTATGTCCTAATCCACACAATCCAGAAGTTATATTATGATCATACTCATTCTAAAAACATTAAAACTATGGGGGCAACTGCCAGGCCCAGTACAACATGCAACTCTTGATCTCTGGGTTTTAAGTTCAAGCCCCACATCGGGTGTAGGGATTATTTAAAAATAAAAACATTTAAAAAAAACATGAGAACTATGGCTCCAATAGACTTTACATATCCCATTGATTTAGAACTAGATTTCAAAGGAGATCTCTAATGTTGACATTTAATAAAGCCAATATATTTTATTTACTTATTTGACAGAGAGAGAGAGATCACAAGTTGGCAGAGCAGCAGGCAGAAAGAGAGGGGGAAGCAGGCTCCCCACCCTGCCCAGTGATGCAGGGCTCAATCCCAGGATCCTGAGATCATGACCTGAGCTGAAGGCAGAGGATTAACCCACTGAGCCACCCAGGTGCCCCTAAAGTTAATATATGTTAAACAATTGCAGCTTGTTACACCATTGCTCTCCCTCCAATTCCTACCATAAATATATATGACTCTTAAACTTACCTGTGAACAATGGAGATACATTGTTTATTATTGATTATGGTAATATCTCACGGATTAAACTGTGGTGAGAGTTTAAGTTATTTTTATGGTATGCCTTTAATTTTGCATTTATACACTTTTTCTAATCCATGGCAAGAACCATGCCTGTCACATAAAGATCTGTAACTTTCTTTTATTTTTCTGTTTTGACACCAAGAGTACTTACTTGCAAAGGAGTGAAAGATATGCAGGGGGGGCCTGCCACGGGAAGGGCAATACTTACTGAGTAGCAAGGGAAACAGAGGGAAGTGAGCTTCAAAACAGGACCATGAAAGTGATCAAAGCGGAAAGTATCTCCATGCTGCACAACTCCAGGAGATCTCTCTCATACCTTACTCGAGTAAGTGAAGAGCACCCAGGGGAGGAGCACCATGTGAATGCTGCCTTGGGGTTGTGCAATAGTTGGGCCTGGATGACACTTGGCAAGTACTTTTGCAGCAAAACAGCAATGATGTGTTCCAAGATGCCACAGCAAAGAGTTTTAACTCAAGACTCACTTGCATAGGAAATGCTGCAGGAACTTCTCCAGGATCTGCTAATCATTCCAGATTTAATTGAAAGGTGACCTCTTTCATGGGGCTTTTCCTGATGCTTTTGGTTAGCTTCAATATCATTGTCGTCTATGTTCCTCAGGTAATTTTTTTTTATAATTCTAGTTTAGCATGTCAAGTTTATGTTACATGGCCTTCCACTGTGTAGGGCTGTGAATTCTCTGGTGCCAACAGCTCTTTGGGACTGGTACACCTGAGTCATAGATGTGGGTTCAGATCCTGTATGTACTAATTATTAGCTCTTAACTTTTTGAATTTTTTTCCCTTTATCTTTAAATGGGAATTATTTATGGAATCTATTTCATAGAATTGTTCTAGGATTACATGAATGGCAAGGTTTGAAAATATTGTTGGATACTTTATTAATAGGATTTCTTACCTAAAACTAAAGGGTCCTAAAAGTATAGTAGAAATTCATGTACAGGCTAGAATTGATTTTCTACTATGTCTTTAATTTTTTTTAAAGATTGTATTTATTTATTTGAGACACAGAGAGAGAGCACATGAGAAAGAGTACGAGCAGGGGGGAGGGGGAGAAGGAGCGGGAGAAGCAGACTCCTTGCTGAGCAGGGATCCTAATGTAGCGCTCAATCCCAGGACCCTGAGATGGTGACCTGAGCCTGAAACCAAGAGTCAGATGCCTGACTGACTGAACCACCCAGGTGCCCCCTTATATTAACTCCTATTCTACTGTTTCTATGCATTTGATTATTGGAAAAGGCAAAAATACGGAGGCAGTAAAAAGATAAGTGGTTCCCAGGGGTCAGAGGGTTTTCTTTGGCTGAGGGACCTGGAAGGAGTCCCTTGGCTATGCCTGCCCATCTAGAAAAGGTAAGGAAGTTTCTGCTTCCTGTTCTCCCTTGCAAGCTGCTTTTGTCACAAGCAGGTGAGGGAAATCTTTGCCAAAACAAGCTCATGACCAGCCTCCCAAGCTGCAGGTTAGGTGTTGCAAAGATTTTCTCTTCCCTGACTACAATACAGAGTACAAAGGATTTTTAGGGCATTGAAACTACTGTATATAATACTACAAAGGTGGATACGTGTCATTATATATTTGTTCAAACGCACAGAATGAACAATACTAAGAGTGAACCCTAGTGTAAACTACGGACTCTAGTTGATTGCTGTACCACTCCGGTGGGGGATGTTTGAAATAGAGGAGGCTATACTTATGTAAGGGCAGGGGTTATATGAGAAATCTCTGCTTCTGCTCAATTTTGCTATGAACCTAAAATGGTTCCCAAAAAAAGTCTATTTCAAAAAGGGAAAGAAAATTCTGACACATGCTACAGTATGAATGAACCTTGAGGACATTATGCTGAGTGAAATAAGCCAGTCACAAAAAGACAAATGCTACATGATTTCACTTACATAAGGAAACTAGAGTGGTTCAAAATTATAGCGATGGAAAATTTTTCTGGATTTTTAATTTTTTAAGAATTCAATTTATCATTACTATACAAATAACATAAGCAACATTAAAGCATCACCCATAATGCAGTATTTTAATCCTAACAAAACTAATCAAATTAATTTTTTGTGTATTGAAAATTATATTTTTTATACATAAAATTAAAATGCTATAGTCAAACTCTTTACATTAAGTTGTTTTATGCCTTCTTCATTTCATTTTTAAAATTGACTTATAAGCATTAATTATGTATCTAATGTTATATAATCTTTTTCAATTGAAATAGTTTATAATCTAATCATCTATTTTGAGGGTTTTTTTTCTCTTTATTTATATTGATAGTAAAGACCAACTCAATGATCATCTTTATGTCCATGTATTTTTTTCCTTAGTTTTGGAATGGAAGCATTCAGACCAATAACCTTTCAAAGACACCTCTCAAAATTTTTTATCGCCTTATCTTGTTTTACTTGATAGCATTTATCCCATGTGAACTTTCTGTTCCTGTATGTATGTGCATGTATGTGTGTGTGTGTGTGTGTGCGCACAACTTCTGTGTGTGCATATGCACTGACTCTCTTCCCTGGCTACTATGCTTGCTTATTGACAAGGACTTTGCCTGCTTTTTCACTATTACATAATCAATCACTGGACCATTTCCAGATATATATTAGGTACTCATAAATGTGTATGAAATTAAAGTAATAATTACATGAATAAATAAATGGATAGTTTTGAATGAACAATAGTTATTTTTTCACATTTCAGGGTAATACTGGCGTTGGTGTTTGGAATTTTTTTATAAATTAAAATATGTATGAAATTTCAAAGTGAAACTTATTATCTCTGATACTCTTATAAACTATAATATCTGGAAAAACAGAGAGAAAAGGAAAATCCTTCACATTCTCATCACTCAAATACCGAGCTTTTCAGAGACTTTATTTCTGCTCTTTTGTGTTCATACAGATTTACATGAAATTATGAGTTAATTAGCATATAATATATACATAGATTTCTGAGCATATTTCTCTTCATGTAGTGGATATATTCACAAAGTAACATTTTGAAGACTGGTTTTATATTAGGTATAAATAGTATTATGTACATCTTATTGAATTTATGGTTTATTTATGCTGCATTCAGGGAAATATGCTGAATGCATCATGCTACCAACAAAGGAAGGTTAAAATGCTAAAGATGGAGAATGTTATTTATAGGGATTTTAATTGTTGTAGAAAAATATAACCATAAATCTACATGCTACACTGAAAGCTTTATGAAATGAAAAAGGTTTTAAATGCCTATTTCAAGGTTGACAGTGTCATACTATTTCAACTAAAATATCTTTTAGTGTTCAGGGTGCAATGCAAAGACGCCAATAAAATCGCCCACAAAAAAATCAGACGGAAAGATTATATGAGCTCTTAGAAATCTACTCCAGTGTCTCTAAAATTATGAAGAAATAAAAATATCACCCAATGTCAATATTTCCTATTTTCTGGAAAAGTATTTTTAGAAGTTAAAGGAAAATTGTTTTTAGTTATTGTTTATGCATCAGAATAATCTGGTGGTATAGAGAAGAGTGATTGTTGAAGTCAGAGAACATTCAAATTTTGGCTTGATAATCAAAGCAAGTTACTTATTTTTCCAGACTTCAGATACCTCCTTTCTAGCATTAAAAATAATACAACTTCCTTTATGAGCTAATTGTGAGGATTAAATGAAAAATACATTAAATGCTTAGTATGCTACTTGGCTCATGATAAGCACTCTGTAACTATAGTCATGTAATGATAATGTATGATGGAATCTATTCACGAGGTGAGGGATGAACCACATTCATCCCTTGTGGTTCAATTTACACCCAGGTTACAAAGAGAAGCCAAGTCACCACATCAACATTTGTTTGGGAAGTTGCATATTTGCGAGACACTATTTTTTTTTTTTATTAGTAAGACTGTAGTTGAAAATAATAATGAGAAAAAAATTAGGTCTAAGCTAAAGAAGTTTTTTTTTTTTAAGATTTTATTTACTTATTTGATGGAGAATGAGCTCACAAGTGGGCAGAGAGGCAGGCAGAGAGAGGGGGAAACAGACTCCCCGCTGAGCAGAGAGCCCGATGCAGGGCTCGATCCCAGGACCCTGAGATCATGACCTGAGCTGAAGGCAGAGGCTTAACCCACTGAGCCACCCAGGCGCCCCTAAGCTAAAGAAGTTTAAAACCAAAATAAATGTTTATTAATTCACATAGTTAAATTTCAGGGGCAGTTCTAACTTTAAAACATAGCTTAGTCACAAACTAAATATCTGGCATCAAGAGGAAAAATGGCTCTACCCTCCTTCTCCAAAACTCAGCAACTTAAAATTAGATTTGTTGGTTTCTGACTGGCTTGTTATAGGGTCAATTACCTACACATTCCTGAACCTATCACTGTGGCCGATGGCATGGGAGATTCTAACTGGCTCATGTAAACCCATATTTTTTGGATGGAGCTTCAAGGACTAAGAGCTGAAAAAGGGTGGTACCACAAATATACTACTCTTTTACCTCTGTAAAATCAGGGTGCTACTCTCAGGAACAGAATAAATAAATATTTCAGCGGACAAACCCAATGGATTTCTACTCCAATGACCTAAAGCAATCTAATGTAGATGAAGTGAGGACTGTGGACATATACCGAGATTCAGATCCACAATGGAACACACTTCTGTTTTGATGAATATCGGTAATTCTTATCAAAAATTTACCTTTAGCATGTAGCAAAGGCTAGCCAACATTATATTCCCAGAAAAGACAAACTATTAATACCAAGCATTTCTTAATGTATCACTAATCATTCACTTGCTCTTTCTGTCCTTTATTTCTTCCTTCCTTTGTTCTCTCTTTTCTCCACCAGGATTCTTTTTTCCCTCAAACATTTATTGATCACCTCCTATGTGCAGCCTACATATAAAGTGATAAAAGGCATTTCTGCCTCTAATGAAATTTATGATTTAGTTAGAAAGGTACCACAAAAGAAAGGGTACTATATTGTAAGAAAAGCAATGCCGGATAGGACCAGACCAGTCTAATTTTGGAGTATAACAAAAATGTTATAATAGAATTAAAATATGGCTTGGGGTCAGAAGCCCTGGATTGTATTCCTAGTTCTGCCTCTTACCAGCTGTGTGAATTTTGGAAAGCCATATAAACAATCTGAGCCTCCAACTCTTCATCCGTGTCTTAGAAATGATGCCACCTGTCTCACAGAAATGTGGTGAGGATCAAATGAATGACATATGTGTAAGTGCCAGCAGCATTCTCTGACACATAACTGGCATCGCAATGTTTCTAAATAAAGTGTTGTAGGGTTTTCATAGGAGGGAGAAATATTTTAAGCTAGCTGCAGGAACCAGGGAAGACTTCACTGGGATGGCTTTAAAATTCATAGACTGGGATAACACATATGGAAGGGAGAGACCACTCAAGTTTCAGGGGGAAAAAAAGCAAAACAATGGAAACAAGAACACAGAGTTTTTTCTGATGAAGATAACATTCCCCAGTAGCCAAAATGGTGAGGTTTTGTTCTTCTCTAGTTGTAGAATTCTTCCCTCAGTCAGTTTTTTGCAGGCACTAAATTCGTAAAACAGCTAAGTGAAACTGCTCTTGTTGAAACAGGTGTGAAAAGACTCCCTATCTCACAATCCCACATACTTGCCACTAAGGAATCTAGGGCTTCACCAATGCAATGTTAATAGAAAACAGGAAAAAAAACTGGGCTGAGGATCAAAGACAACATTCAGTGACTGAAGACAGATCTAATTTGTAGTTTTGCAAATATACCATGCTCTCTCATCTTTCATGCCTTTGCACACGAACACTCTCTTATTGGAACGCACCCCTCATGAATTCACCCACATCTTGTCCTTTAAGATTCAGTTCAGCAACGCCTTCCTTGATCTTCTTTGGCCATCCTTTAAGCTTCTTGCTGAGCTAAGTGCTAATTCTCCGAGCCCCTCGCTGAACCAAGCGTATGATTTTTTTTGATCCTCTATGGATAAGAACTGACTTGCTCATTCATTAAGAAGCTAGTTTCCTTCCTTCCTTCTTTCCTTCCTGCCTTCCTCCCTCCCTCCCTCCTTCTCCCCTTCCTTCCTTCCTTCCATATTTCTAACAGCTTTATCAAGGTACAATTGTCATACTTCATTTCTGAAATATACAGTTCAATAAGTTTTGACACATATATGCACCCACAAAACCTCCACAGTCCAAAAGAGTTAAGACTGTATTCACAGTTTCCTCACACCAATTTGTAATACCTTCTTTTCATGAGTTTCTGTTCTCCCTCATTTCCAGTCAGCCACTGACCTCATTTCTTTCATTAGCTTTTTTTCCATTTTCTAGTATTCTACATTAGTGGAATCACAGAGCACTTTTTTTTGTTTTGTTTTTCTCAATTAACATTTTGAGATTATTATTTTGAGATTCACTCATGTTGTAACATGTAGCATCAGTTTGCTCATTTTGGTAGCCAAATAGTATTTAATTATATGCACATGCCACAGTTTGTTTGTTCTTTTTTTACCCACTAACTTGTTCATAGACACTAAGGTTATTCTTGGTTTTTGGTTATTTCCAGTAGAGATGCTATGAACATTCATATAAAATATATATATAGATATACACTTTCATTTCTCTTGGAAAAATACCAAGGAATAAAATGGATGGATCATAAGATAGGTGTATGCTTAACTCTTAAAAAACTGTTCTCCAAAGATAGTTTATCAATACATAATATCCATTTATATTTGTCAGTCTTTTAGATTTCAACCACTTTAATAGGAACATAGAACAAACTTGTATTTCTCTAATGACAAATTATCTTGAGCATGTTTTCATGTGCTTATTTGTCTTCCATATATTTTCTTCAGTTAAGTGTCCATTTTATTTTTTTTAATTTTTTATTGGGTGCTTTTATTATTGTGTTGAGGGTTCTTTATAAATTCTGTTACAAGTCATTCATCAGCTATATGATTTACAAATGTTTTTATTCCTATCTATGTCTAGTCTTCTCATTCACTTAATATCTTTGAAGACTTTAATTCTGATGAAGTACAATTTATCAATGTATTCTTCTATGGATCACATTTCTTTTGTTGTGTCTAAGAAAATTTTGCCTAACCCAAGATTACAGAGAACATCTATTTTTTTATTTTAAACATGTGATAGTTTCATGTTTCGTATTTATATTTTTAGAGATTTATTTATTTATTTGAGAGAGAGAGCCAGAGTGGGGAGGGGCAGAGGGAGAGGGAGAAGGAAGAAGCAGATTCCCTGCTGAGCACAGAGTCCAACATAGGGCTCTATCCCAAGACCCTGAGATCATGACTTGAATTGAAATCAAAAGTTGGACACTTTAAACAACTAAGCCACCCAAGTGCCCTCTAAGTCTATTATTTCAAAAGCACACTGGGTACCGAAGACCAAAGTCTAGTTTGTCTAATATAAACATCGCTACTCCATTTCCTTTTGACACCATTTGCATGATAAATGTTTTTCCAGCCACTCAGTTGCAATCTGCAAGTGTCTTTAAGTCTAAAGTGAGTCTCTTGAGGCAGCATAAAGATGGGTCTTGTGTGTGTTTTTTTTAAATCCATTTTGACACCCATGTCTTTTGATTTAAGTGTTTAGTCCATTTACATTCAAATTAATTATTGATAAACATGAATTTATTGTCATTTTATTACTTGCTTTGTCATTGTTTCTGCAGATTTTCTCTGATCTCTTCCTGTTTTTGTCACTTTTGGTATCTCCTTTCCACTCAAAGAGTCTCCCCCCCTTTTTTTTTAAAGATTTTATTTATTTATTTGACAGAATGAGATCACAAGTAGGCAGAGAGGCAGGCAGAGAGGGAGGAGGAAGCAGGCTCCCTGCCAAGCAGAGAGCCCGATGCAGGGCTCAATCCCTGGACCCTGGGATCATGACCTGAGCCAAAGGCAGAGGCTTTAGCCCACTGAGCCACCCAGGCGCCCCTCAAAGAGTCCCTTTTAATATTTCTCGCAGGGCTGGTTTTGCAGTCACAAATTTCTTTAGTTTTTGTTTGTCTGGGAAACTTTATCTCTCCTTCTATTCTAAATGATAGACTTGCTGAATAGAGTATTCTTGGCTGCATGTTTTTCTCATCAGCACTTTGAATATATCATGCCACTCCTTTCTGGTTTGCCAAGATTCTGTTGAGAAATCTCCAGCTAGCCTTATGGGTTTTCTTTTGCAAGGACTTCTTTTGTCTTGCTACTTTTAGGATTTCTTCCTTATCACTATATTTCACAAATTTAATTTCAATATGTCTTATTGTTGGCCTGCTTTTATTGATTTTGATGGGAGTTCTCTGGGCCTCCTGCATCTGGGTATCTGTTCCCTGACCCAGATGAGGGAACTTTTCTGCTATTATTTTTGAAGTAAATTTTCTGCTCTTTTCTCTCTCTTCTTCTGGGGCTCTAATAATATGAATGTTATTACATTTGATGGAATCATTGATTTTCCTAAGTCCATTCTTGTACAGCATCATTCTTCTTTCTCTCTTTTGTTCAGCACCATTATTTTCCATTATTCTATCTTCTAGATCACTAATTTGTTCTTCTGCTTTTCAAGTTTGTTTCATGGCATCAAGCCTGTTTTCAGTCTCACTTACTGCATTCTTCATCTCTCATTCTTTTTTAACTCTGTTATCTCTGTGGTAACGGTCTTACTGATGTCTTCTATTCTTTTCTCAAGCCCAGTGACTGTTACTATCATTGGTGTTTTAAATTCTCCATCAGGCATGTTGTTTATATCTGTTTTACTTAGTCCCTGGCCATGGCCTTATCTTGTTTTTTCATTTGGGATAAATTCCTCCATCTTGGCATTTTGTTTAAGTCTTTGTCTTCTTCCTATGTTATAAAGGCTAGTAATGTCTCCTTCTCCTGAAAGTAATGGCCTTATAAAGAAGAGGTTATGTAGTTCCCAGGGCCTGGTGCTTCAGGGGGTACCTCCAGTGTATGCTGTGTGTGCTCTGCTGTATCCCTCATGGAAGTCATTTGCTGAGGCTCTTCTTGCCTACTGTGGACAGTGTTTGGTCCCTGGCCTGAATGTGGCCAGCTTTAACTAGGTGTACTCTGTTCTGCTTGTGAAATGAAACCTGGCATCAACTCCACCAGAACTGAGGCCCTTCAGAACTCTTTGGTCAGAAGAGGTGGTGTGGACAAGAGTCTGTGCTGGTCTTCTGTAGGAGAGGCCCGCAGTGTCAGGAATGGTTGACCGAAAAGTGCCAATCCCTCCTGATCACAGGGTGGTGAGCTTTGCTGTATGTAAGTAAGGCGGCCAGTGTCCGTCCTGAGCTTCTTCCTGTAGGTGGCTCCACATTTCTACCTTCTTTGATATGGCATCTTCTCTGCCTTTAGTTGCGGAGTTTGTTCTGTATTTTTGGGGTCTATTTCTGGGGTATTCAGGATGATTTGATAGTCATCTAATTGTGTTTGTGGGACAAGATGAGCCTATGGTCTTCCTCCTCTGCCACCACCTTCTTTTCCTCAGTAGCCATAGGTTCTTAAGATGTCCTTTATTGTTAGGTGTGAAATTTTATTAAAAATTTATGTTAAGATTTGTCAAATGCTACATTTCTTTGTCTGAAAATTTTTTTATTCTATTTTTGTCTTAGAAAGATAATTTTTACCAAGTATAAATTCTAGATGGATGTGTTTTTTTCTTTCAATAATTTGTAGATGGGCTTCATTATTTTCTCAAGTGTACTTGTTATAAGGGAAAGTCAGCTGTCTGTCTTTGCTGCTCTGTACACAGTGTGCCTTTTCCCCTCCAGAATTCTTTTTTCACGGTCTTCTTTTTCATCTCCATTCCTAAGACCATTCTACATAATTTTAGGATTTCCTTTTGGTTCCTTGACCTCCAATGCCAGCTTAGTTCCATCCTTCCACTATTACACTCCAAAGAACATTTTAACATTAGTCATATCATATCATATCATGCCCATGGTTAAAGTCCTCCAAGGGCGTTTCCTTGCATTTAGAATAAAAGGAAATTCTACAAACCTGTACTGGAAAAGTATATAAACATAAACTAATAAATCCCTACACAATCTGGCTTCTGTCATGCTCTTTCACTTACTTTGTATTATAGCCACAAATTGCAGTCACGTTGGCCTTCTTTCCTTTTTTTCTCATATGTTAAGCTGATTTCTGCCTTTAGACCCTCAAAAATTATGTCCTCAGGTCTTCAAGCCTGGACCCTCCTGTAAATAGCTCAGTTTGAGTTTACCTCCTCAATGACTCTCCCATTTCTGATCTAAAAGAATAATGCAATCACTCTGCATCATCATCATATTTTAAATTTCTGCAGATTTCTTGAGATCCATAAAGAAGCAAAATATGATTTTTTTTATCATTGCTTTAAAACAGTTTTATAATTAAGTGCCTTGGTTTAGTTTTCTTCATGTTCCTTGTACTTAGGTGTTTGTTGAGTTTTTTAAGTACTCAATTTTATAGTTTTTCTCAAATCTGAAAATTTTTAGCTAACATCTCTTCAAAATTTTTTTTGCCACCCTCTATTAGGCCATTTAAGATGTCTCTAGGGGCACTTGGATGGCTCAGTTGTTACGTGTCTTCCTTTGGCTCAGGTCATGATCCCAGGGTCCTGGGATTAAGCCCCCATCAGGCTCCCTACTCGGTGGGAAGCCTGCTTCTCCCTCTCCCACTCCCCCTGCTTGTGTCCCTCTCTTGCTATCTCTCTCTCTGTCGAATAAATAAACAAAATTAAAAAAAAAAAAGATGTCTGTAAATTCATTGGTGCTGTTTCACCCTGCCTCCTTTTATTTTATTTTTTTTAACTTTAGGTAGTTTTTACTGCTGAATTTTCAAATTTTCTTTTCTTCTGCATTGATTATTTTGTTTGGAATCCTAACTAATTTAGTTTTCTTCTAAAACACTGTAGCTTTGACCTCTAGAAAATTAATTTGGGTATTTTCTTATCTCTTCCATATATCCTAACTTTTAGAATATGTCTAGGTCTGCTAATTCTTTTAATTTTTTTATTTTATTTATTTTCAGTGTTCCAGCATTCATTGTTTATGCACCACACCCAGTGCTCCATGCAATACACGCCCTCCATAATACCCACCACCAGGCTCACCCAACCCTCCACCTCCCTCCCCTCCAAAACCCTCAGTTTGTTTCTCAGAGTCCACTGTCTCTCATGGTTTGTCTCCCCCTCCAACTGCTCATTCTTACATCTGTGTCAGTTTTAACTTGGCTTCAAATAATTAATTTTCTCATCAGTATGGGTTGTGTATCCCTGATGTTTTTTATGCTTGGTGATTTTTTTTATTGAAGACTAACTAATATGAATTCTACCTTGTTTGGTGGTGGATATATTTATAATAAGTATTCTTGACTTTTATTCTGGAATGAATTTAAATTACTCAGAAACAGTTTGATCCTGGGGTGCCTGGCTGGCTCAGTCAGTACAGCATATGACACTAGATCTCAGGGTTTTAAGTTTGAGCTCCAGACTGGGTGTACAGATTATTCAAAGAAACAATTTGATGTTTTTTAGGTCTGGTTTTTATGATATGTTATGCAGGATCAGGGCAGTGCTAAATCTAGGCCTCTTCTTCTTCCACTAATGAAGTAAAATCCTTAAATATATTCTACCCTGTCCCCTATGAATCATGAGTTTTCCCCATCTGGCTGATGAAAGCAGACATTATTCTTCACCCTGTAGGAATGTTGGGTACTGTTCTTTCTCATCCTTTCTAGGTAGTTCTTTCTCTAGCCTCTTACACTTTTCTCATATACATGCCCTGATCATTACTCAGCTGAGTATTCAAAAGAACGCTGAATAGTCTCTGAAGATTTCATTCCATGCAACCGTCTCCTCTGTGCTACTAGTTTTGTGATCTCACATCATTTTGGTCTCCCCAGCCTGTCATGTCTGTTTCCTCAACTGTAAGAACCAAGCATACTAACTGACCTAGAACTGAGAGTATAGGGCGAGTCAGGTCACATTTGTTACCCTATCACTAGGCTTTTTCTGAGTTTGCCTTCCATGTACCACACCCAGAAACTCAAGGTAATAAGTTAAAATAACCAAAGTCTCCCTAAAAGGAAATCTGATGCCTGGTATACTCCATCCTAGCCAGAAGCCCAAGACTTACTAGCCTTTCTTACATGGAAGATCTCTTCAGGTTGCTATACAACACCCAATTCTTAATAAGGACATCCTATATGCTTCTTACCTTTAATCAATAAATCAGTCTTGGAGTTCCAAAGTGGATAAATTTGAGATGTAAGTTAAATATTGAGGATATGTTTTTAAAATCACGGGGTCTCAAATAAATAAGACTTCTTTTAAAGGATTAACATTGGAAATATAGAAAATGAGGGAAATGTGAAACTGCTGAAAACAAAACATGTAACAGATCTCTTCGGTGGACTTTCTAAAGAGAAGCAAAGGAGGACCATAGTGCAAGATTCTGCACCCTATCCCAAAAGACATATAAGTCAGTCTCTGCTAAAACAAAAAAAATCAAACAGAACAAAAAACAAACAAAAACGTATGGAACATCCAGGAGGAGAAAAAAAGCTTTGGTGTCTGGAGAATAGTAAGTCCTATAAAACTGCTACAAAGGGTGGGACAGCAGGTGCAGAAAGTTAGATCAGAAAGACAGATTAATAAGACTGTGAAGTTCATGCTTCCAATGCAATGGTATTTGAATTTTATCCTGTAGGCTAGTGGTTCTCAGCCTTATCTGTATAACAGAATCACCCATGGAGATGTTGAGAAATGTGTTTGCCCTATAATGACTTTCTGAGTTACTTATGTAGTAGTTCTCAGGCACAGTCCAGGTCTCCAATGTTTTAAAATCTTAGCAGGCGGGGCTATGAACAGCCAGATTTTTATGACAGAGCAGTTTTATGACAACTTTGTAGATCAAAGTTGCTATAAAATAAAACAAGATATGTATTCTTTAATATTTGTATTTGTGCCTTTCTAGATCTTCAGAGCACTGAAAAGCACTGAAAAAAATGTAAAACATATCCAATACAAAAATGATCTATAAAATATTATCAATAGCTATTTATGCAAAAATACACATTGAGTGGATATGTTCTGGGTGCAACACTCACCATTTGTTTCACAATTATATGATGTTAGGCATGATTATTATTCTATAGTGGGAGGCACAACACAAAGACTCAGGTAAAAAGCAAATAGATCTCTTTATTAGTGACCTCTTCAAACAAGGGAAAGCTACCATTCAGGGCCACACATGTTTGCACCTGGTACTAGGGTAACAGCAAGCTGGCCCTATAGAAGGTGGTTTATACAGCCATGTGAAGTGGAGTTAGCAAGGTTTTATAGTTTTCATGTGGATTAGATATTTTAAACAATTCTGCCAGCCCAAGAAGGGGGCTTGCCTGAGTGTTAGGTAATTGAGAGCCTCTAGTATGGGTATGTGTGTTTTATAATCCAGGAGTGTTAGAGCCTGATAAGGGAAGCAGTTGGGGGTCAAGGCTTGGAAAAGTACCCATGAAGGGGAATTGAGAATTTTTAGCCATGACTTCAAATCTAGGTCAAGACAGCCCTTGTGAAATATTCTATTACACTATGCCATTAAAAAAAAACATCTTTAGCAATTCTTACATAAGCCACGGATGTTGGAATTATTCTATTTTGTAGCTGACTTTGGGCTATCCAGTAAATAAATCTTTCCATAGTGGGGATATCCCCAATGTATGAATCTTGGAGAGAGACAAGCCTACCCCCTTTCACATAAAGGCCACATACTCATTATTCTCTACCCTCTGGTAGCACAGACATGGCATATAGCTGAGCCTGAACCTATCAGAACTTCTGACCTAGAAATTTGAATCTGGCCAGAATGACACAAGGAAGTCCAACAAGAAAATAATTCATTTCAGTGGTAACTCCTAATCAGTTTTTGGAATAGGAGGGCAAAGTGTGGCAGTACCAGCCATGACAATGACTGCCCAGTGGCATCAGCACCAGATGGCTCCCATGGCATGATCTGGGCTATGGCTCTAGTGCTTATTCAACCTTGGCTCATGGCTGGTCTTAGTTTGGTTCTCCTAGGTTTCTATTAATTCTGTGACTTATTCATGATCCTCTGTAAATTCCTTTTCTATTTGAATCAACCAGAATCGATTTGCATTGCTTATAATTAAAAAAAAAATCTGACAGATAAAACTCCATTAAATGTATGAAAAATTGGAAGCTCAATGAATTTAATTAACTTGCCAAGGCCACACTGTCAGTCGATAGCTGTTAGTAGTTGGTGGAACTAAAATTTAATTTTGGATGAGTCTAACTCCAAAGATGATCTCATTTCACTGTATCTCACTATTAGGTACTGTTAAAATATATCTAGAGACTAGGATGTCACAATGACCAAATTAACCTATCTTCTCAGGAGGTCTTTGTATAGATTGAGGTGAAATCTGCCTTTGTCCAACATCTCTTTGTAGTCTGTAGTTCTGCCTTCTGATGTCACAAAGAACAATCATTTCTTCCATGTGATGGTCTACCAAATATCTAATGCCACGTCTTATGCCACTGTGCTACACATATGTATTCAGAAAAGACAAATTAGATACTATGTTTGGAGAGCTGTACCAGCTATGTCATCACAGATGAAAAGAAAAAGAAATGTTACCTAATTAACTGTATGAAATAAATATTTACCTTACACTCTAAAAAAGTATTGTGCGACCCTTAGCAGAGAGAATCAAATTACCAGTTCAATCAGCTGGTTGGGAAAAGCTTTACAGAAAAGTGTACAATTTCATGTACACCACATGCTGTGTTTACTATATCATTTCTTCTTCTATGATAAACAGAAAGACTACTTTTCTCAACCTTTTTTAGAGTTGTTTTGTAAATACATGACTGAGTCTGGCCAATAAATTGTGGGCAGAAGTGTTTTAATCAACTTTCAGACTTTGTTCTTTAAAATTATCACTTGTTTCTCCATCTTCCTTCTCCTACTACAGCCTCAAATGGTAACACCTTAGGTTCAAAGAGCTAAAATCTGAGTCAGTTTGGAGGAGAGCCTCAAGTGAAAGCCACTCAATCTGCACTAAATTGTGCACAAGCAAGATATAAATCTTCATACATTTAGTACATTGAGATTTAAGAGTTTGTTACTGCAGCAAAGCCTACACTATCCTGACTAATATAGATACACTAAGGAATGGCAGTTGAAAATTTTCTCTTTGTTAGTGTCTATTACAGTTTCGGGATTTTGTGGCGGTCAGAAAAACTGAAGTGAATAAGATAAATTTCCTACTCACAAGCATCTCAAAGAAACTAAATGATATTGCCAGGATAGCCAAGCTGTTACATTCTAGACTAGATGTGCCAAAATTCCAAAGCATGAAATTTGAACTTTGATTTAATTTTAGAGTTTAAAAAAGGAAATGAAATGGGTAGAGAAATCCAATGAGTTACTCATACCATAATGCTACTAGTATTTATAATTTATAAATAAGAATTTTGGGGTTGAGTATTTTGGGGTTCAGAGTTGTTAAACAACATGCCCAAGGTTACATAGGGCATAAATGGAAGATAATGAATTTGAATTCTGGTCTGTCTGGGCAATCTTATCTATATAAATGCATAGCTAAGTTACCTGATTTCTCTCATTTCCTCAGTTCATACATTTAACTATAAAAAAATAATGTATTCTTCTAGGCTGAGATATTGACACAGGAGACATTCCTGGTACAAAAGAAAATTTTACCAAGTTACAGCTACTTCATTTTCTTAATTAAAGCAAGTGTAATCTAAAACAAAACAAAACAAACAAATAAAAAAAACAAAATAAAAATATAAGGTAAGCCTAACCTTAAAACCATGTAGCAAATTATTCATTTTATTATGAAAACTCTATTCTATATATTTATCTTTTTGCTTTATTCATGTAGATACATATACATAACAAAAACCCAACTTTTAGTTGAATTCAATTTTTCTAATTTACATTTGCAGAAAATTCCTTTTAACAAGTGTTAGTGTTACATGTAATATTTATTTATGTATCTATCATTGATCTTTCTATCAATCTTCTGTCTATTGAAACATTCAGTGTCTTCAGATAATTTTTAAAAATAAGGAGAGACATAATGTATCATTATCCATATTGTTTAAGTTACAATTTTCTCAACAAAAATAATTCTGCATTATCAGTCATAAAGGTTTTTTGTGTGTCTCTTTGTTTTTTTATTTAGAGAGAGAAAAAGACAAAGAGAGTACACATGGGTGGTGGAGGGGGAAGGGGGAAGCCCAATGAATGGTTCAATCTCATGACCCCAAGATCATGACTTGAGCTGAAGTCAAGTTGGATGCTTAACCAACTAAACCACCCAGGTGCCCCTTGAAAGTTTTTTGTTTTTTGTTTTTTTTTTAAAGACACTAGGCTTTATTCCATTTTATTTCAATTTGAAACTGTGGTGAGGTTGGAAACATAGTTATTTGTTACTGTGATAAATATCAAGATAATCCTCTCAGAGAAAGTGATAACTCATTGATAACCCAGAAAAATGTTGCTTTAAAGCACTGTTCTATCAATGCTGCAAGTTTTGTTTGTTTTTCTTCGTTCCCTTCTTTATAACCAAGGATATTTTCATGAAATGTATGTCTTGTTGAGAATGTAGCTTATCCTTCAAGAGAAATCAGTGAGATCTGCAGAACTCAAAATACTTTCAAAAGATGAACAAAATCTATAGGAAAAAATATTAGAGACTGATAAACCTATTTAGGGTTCCATCAGATTTTGATTACTGTTGGATATAGAATTAAGCTATACTGATGTAGAATGTGTTGCTCTGTAATTATATAGATCTGAAATTCCAAATGTATTTTAAGCACAGTCTAAAAAATATATATAATATACATATGTATACATACCTTTTACTATATTTAAATGTAAGATATATTTATACATGAACATATATATACATATATGTGCATATCTCACACACATATGTGTGCACACACACACACAACTTCTGGCTGAGTGCCATAGCATGGATAAAATGGTGCTGAAATTATATGCTAAGTTAAAAAAAAGACAGAAATTTAGTCCAATTGGAAATGCAAAAGCTCATAGGTTTGTGTTTAAAATCTCAGAAATGAAAGAATATTTTGTTTATCAAAAGAGCTAATAAAATTTTAAACAAAGATTCTATTTTCACACCACTGCCTTTGATGATAGAGAATTAAAAAGAGCAGGAGGAATTCCTACAAGAACAAGCAGCAGCAACACTGATAAGCAAATCCCATTCAGCCTAGAGGCAGGATTGAACAGAGAAATACCGCACTGTGAGAGACACAAGAGAACTGATTCCAAATTTCCCTGATGTAATTTCTTTGATTCTGTCAGCAGTAGTCAGGGTTTTGTTTGGCAGAACTATGCTTGACATGTTAGTGGATGCTCTTACATTGTGGTGTCTGTCTCCAGCCTCCGTAATGGCACAAGATTCACCTAGACAAAAGAAGCACGTTTCTTCCCTTCACAAATCTGAGGATTCTTTACCTTTCCACCACCGGAATATCAAGTCCAGACTCCTTACTATGGCCCACAGAGCATTCACATTCTACCCCCTTTGACTTCACTAACATTTCTTCATTGCATGTGCTACTCACTTCTCTCGTAATTCCTGTCTGTAGCCACTGTACATGAGCAATGCACAGACCATGGAGTGTCTTTTACACATGCACTTTCTAATACTTGGAACAATGCCCAAACAGGATCTCACTCTGCATTTAAGAGTCAATGCAAAAGCCATTTTCTCTGTGAATTCTTTGTGAAGAAGCCCTCCTTGTTACTCTGTTCTCCCCTCCTCATTTTGATTCGATCTTCCCTAGGAGAAAGTAAAGTATGTGTTTGTAGATCTAAGATCAAATATTTAAATTATGGATTAACAATTTATTACAACAGTGACCATAATTGAATTATTTAACTATTCAGAGCTTCAGTTTAGTCACATATAAATAAGGCGTGACAAAATCAAAATTATGGTTTTTCATGAAGACTTAAGGAAATATACAAGTAAAAGTCCATAAAAGGGCCTACTACACAGTAGATATCCAAGAAGTGTTGTCTTTCTTCCCTCATTCCTTTCCCCACACTCCTGTGGGCTTTGCACAAAACCAAAGTAACTCATCCTAATTCTATATACAGACATACTGATCTCCTTACCATCAACAGCTTGATGGGATAGCCGTGAGTTTTTCATCTTTACACTCTCAATCATGGCAAAATACCATAGGTCTTCAAGGATGCTTCTGAAAAATACCAAATAAACTAGCCTCCTTCTCCTATGTTTCTGTTTATCCCCCCTGTATGCGATTACATATATTTAACATAAAATAATGAAAAAGATTTCTTCAAATTATGCTTATATCTTCGCCTAATATTTTATTGTCCATTTTGTTTCATAATTCTTTTAATTGTTGCTGGTGATGAGTAATTATCTTATCATACTGATAGATGTACCATAAATTTATAGTCTCTGAAATGATGTTGAATACCTAAGGTGCTTCTTACCTTTTACTATTACAATGACACTTTAATAAGCATCCTAATGTACACATAGTTTTTCTTCAAAATACAATTCATAGTTTACATTATCAGAATGCACTGAGAAGGCTAAGAAGGTGTGAACATTCCTTTGGCTATAGAAATAATATGCCAAATTACTTCCAAAAATATTTCCATGGTTCATTCTATCTCCAGTAAGGCATATATATGCCAACTGTACAGAAATCTACCAAAATTGCATTTAATCTTTCGGTGGACAACTGTTTAATCTACTCTTCACTTCTTCCATTTCTCTGACAGCTTCTCCTATTCCCGCTTAAGCCATAGGACTCTAATTGGAAGTTATTTGCTCACTTTAACCCTGTCTTATTAGGCAGAGTTAATCGCTCTAATAATAAGCAACTGGGCCAATATTCCTCATGGAGAATTTTCAAATCCTTAAATGAAATAGGGAGTCAATCTCTCTCTCTCTCAGGCTAGGAAGTAAAGCTTGTAAAAATAGAGTCTTTGCTTTTCTCTCCCCATTGCTTGAAATTTAATATGTTTAGTTTCTTCCCATCATCCCCACCAGTTTCTAGTTTCTCTATATAATTTTTTATAAAAATGTACAAAATTACTCATTGCTAGACTGTTTATTTTCGCTCTCATCCCTCCATAGCCTTACTTCTCTCTGTAGACAATAAAGTTCATGAGGGTTTGTTGTTTCAGTCTTATTTTTTATTGTATCCCTACCATCTGGAAAATTACCCGGTGTAGAGAAGCATATCAAGAACAATTTGTTGAATAAATATTGAATTAATATGTGAGATATCCAGTATACTGTCAGTAAGTTTGAATTGAAGTTCATTCATGAAAGAATTCTGAAAGAGACCTAAATTTGAGTCTTGGTCAAAGACTATCTATGCTTCAGCTTCCTTAGTTGTTCAGAGCTTAAAAAGTAAGGTTCAGGGCATACAAAAATATGACTTCTTCCAATGAGAAATTTGTGGAAACTCCAAAAGAAATAATAAACTCTTGTAATCAAGGTTTCTCATCAGGTTCCACTAGCCATTTGTCATTTTGTTAATTCTCTGCCCGATTTCATACAGAGGAAAGGAGTTTTACAACAGGAGCTCATTGCAGAAATTAAAACTCAAACTGGCTGTCCTCTGTTCATTTGCCACACGACATAGGTTTCTGGTGACATTCAGCTAATGAATTTTCTTCATGATTAACTACCCGTTATAGGTGGCCATTATAATGGAAATATATTCAGCCTGCCTGCGCTGTACCCCTTACAAGCAAGGTAGTTGTGTAAAGGGTCATTAATATAAGTGAGCTGGGACAGTCTTCTTTTATGAAGTGAGAGAAAAATGGAGCTTGAAAAATATTGCTCACAATCAAACAAATTGCTGAAACAAAAACTATGCTCTGCTGGACCATAACATCTATTCTTTTTTATTAGGATACAGGGCAAAAGTTATGCAAAATTAGATGATATATGCAATATAGGCATTCTTTATTTCATTCTTCCAGATGCATTGAAGGGAAAGCAGAAAGAACTCAAAAAAGTTGAACAACTGCCTAATTATTTTTCTTTAAAAATCAACATCTTCTAGTATTTGCTTAACTTGTCAAAATCCTCTGTAGAATTTATACTGTGGGAAGCCTTTCACCATTGCTTAATCTGTAGTGACATCTGGTGGCCCAAATTACTCCAGTAGCTGGAGAGAATTTATATCTTCATTATTTATCTTCTAAGACACCTGAGTGGTCTTTTCGTGGTCACCATTAAAAATGAGTTAACCCTTTCTTGGATTCTAAAGCCAAGTGTGCTGTGTGATTTGGGAGAGAATGGAGGGATAGCAAAACTAAATTTTAAAAAGACTGTAACAATGCCTCATGTTGGGATTAAAGTATAACCTCATTTTATTTAGGATTCTTTTTCATGTTCAAAACGATTTGCCTTTGACATTATTTTGGACTAAATTATGAAATTAATTAAATATTTACTGAATATCTAGTAGTCATCAAATACTTTGGATACTTTGCTTCTTTAAGGTATCATTAATTCACTCAACAAGTATTTTATTGAGCATCTATTATGAATCACATTATTTAAAAAAATTACCTATAGATAGGTTTGATCAACCTGATTTTATCAGTGGAAAAATCAATATGCCATCTCAATAGTGACTTCTAGATTCCCTGATGTCCCAGAAAATATCTTAAGATTCTCAAATATATTTTTACATTTTTGCAACCCTTAACATATCAGGTATATTTCTGGGCATTTAGCAATTATTCAAGTTATGCATGACAGTCAAATGCCTCCTGATCATTTATATAGCATGCAAGCCTCACAAATTAGCTAATCATTAACAGGATAATGAAGCAATATATTCTTCCACTACTCCCATTATCAATAAATTGGTACCCTTTTCATCTAGTTATACAAATCAAGTACCTAGGAGACATCCTTGATTCCTCTTCTTCCTTAAATCCAATTCATAACCAATTCGTATTGATTTTATTTCCTGAATAGATTCCAAACCCATCAAAATCTACCTGTTTACCGTAACCTTAATGTCAGTTCCCATCATCTCTCAACAGTATTACTAACCAGACTAACTAATCTCCTCACATGTACTTCCATTCTGCCATTCTTCTCCACATTCCGGCCAGAACCATCTTTTCTAAATCAAATCTTGTCATCTCCATACTTAAAATCCCCTACTAGCTTCCCATTGTTCCAATGAACAGATAAAAAAGTTTAACCATGCACATCTTACTGAGTCTTATTTTGATCCTCAACCCATCAAAAGGGCCTTCTTTCTTCCTCAGGCATACCCTTATCATTTTTCATATATCAATTATAAGTTACTTCATAAAAACCTAAGCTGAACTTCCTGTCCATCTTAACCAACACCCCCTTAATATATGAGCATGTGCTTTCCTTTCCATACTTACTATAACTGTAATTTCATACTACTTTCATTTTGTTCATATCTACCTCTCCTCCTAGATTGTTAACTCCATAAGGGATGGAAATGTGTCTGCTTTTGCTAATTAATGAATCCTTGGCATCTAGACCAACACCTCTGGCATACCCATTACAGTTGTTCATTAAATACTGGCTAAAAGAATGACTCTCTCTACATTTATGTAAAGGTAATTAATAAAATGCATACTCCAACACACTTATGTTCAAATCCTGACCCTGTTATTGTCTAGTTCTATGAAACTTGATACATATTTCTATGGCCTCTGTCTTCTCAGCTGCAAATGGTTATAATATTTAACCACAAAGTGTTATTGTAAGAAAAAAAAAATGAATGAATGAATGCAAAGCCCTCACTACAATGTCAGTCATGTAATGGTAGCTATTGTAATTATTATTACCTATATCTAAAAGAAAATGCCTCAAATTGTAGAACAATATGGGCCAGTCTCAATGGCCTTTGTGATTTTGTAGGAGATTGTAAGCAAGGCTCTAGGTGAGCTTAACTGAAAAACTACATCACCCATTAATTCCATATTAGGAAGTGGAAAGGATGGAAGAAAGGTAGTGGGGGAACAAAGTGGTCACCAGCAATGTTCCCTGAGAAGTAGAGTATAAGAAGAGGGAAGTGCCATAAGCAGGTCAATTATCATTTTACATATGCAAACAGACCTAAGTAAATAGACATACATGTGTGTGTGTGTATGTGTGCATGCCTACATGTATATGTACTTTTAGTAACCATGACGGGTTTAAAAGACACCAACTTTAGAGAAAGGGTTTGCTAAGAAAGAACAGGTATTTCCCCTACAGGGTAGGAGGGCTCCAAGACATGGAAGACTGTGGTAAGAATACTCTGGAGACACACCCTTAGAAAGAGGTAAGTGGGGCTCCCAAACCGGAGGAAGGTGATAAGAGAACAAGCTACTCTTTTTTTTTTTTAAAGATTTTATTTATTTATTGACAGAGAGAGAGAGAGAGAGATCACAAGTAGGCAAGGAGACAGGCAGAGAGAGAGGGGAAGCAGGCTCCCTGCTGAGCAGAGAGCCCGATGCAGGGCTCGATCCCAGAACCCTGAGATCAAGACCTGAGCCGAAGGCAGAGGCTTAACCCACTGAGCCACCCAGGCACCCAAGAACAAGCTACTCTTAAGCTTGAACTGTAAAGTTAGAGATTTGGGTCAGGGGAATCCCCACCTGTTTTCTAATTATTCCATATTTGTACATAGATATTTTTAGACAAAAGTACTACATTGTGCTTGATTTATATTTCTAGTTTTCCTTTTGAAATCATCTGTTTTCCTTGTCTTCTCTATTGTATAATAAAGATCATGGTTTACATAAATACTTTTTTTTTTTTTTTTTTTTAGAAATACATAGCATAGGAAAAAAATACATAGCATAGGAAAAAAAAAGAAATACATACCAAAGATTGGAAAGGCTATGATCTAAGATGTATCTTTTTAAAGTCCTGAGTACAAGAACCATAACTATTTCTGATAAACGTATTTGTGCCTGGCCTGGCAAACTTCTTCCCACCATCCATTTCTGAGACATTATTCCTAGTATGTCTCAAAAGTATATTATGAAAGTAGAAAAGGAGAAAAACCTGTGAAGCCCCCAAAGAGAGACCAGAGAGAAGAAACATAACAAAATAATCTGATAATTAAGAAATAGCTGAATTTTTTAATTAAGTGAGTACAACAAAAAGACATGTCCAAACACTAAAGTCCTAAATGGACTTTCTAATATATGGAGCTAGGATGTATCAGCTTTGAAGAAGTTTCCCAATTGGTTTTAATGAGCACCCTCATTTAAGAACCCAAAAGTACGTACCAGAAATCAGGGAACTGAGGTGGGATTTTTTTCCCTACTAGTTTATTTAGTACTTTTCAAACACATTATGGATTTTCATTTCCCCATATTTTTCCCTTGATGTTGCCTTAGTCTCAGTTACCACTCTATTTTCCTCTTACCAGGGCATTACAGCATCCATCCATGGAAAGTTTTCCTATATTCTTCAATGAAAATGAACCCCCAATTTCTGTTATTTTCCCGTGACTCTTTTGAGGTAATTTTTTTTTTTAAGATTTTATTTTATTATTTTGACAGAGAGAGAGATCACAAGTAGGCAGAGAGGCGAGCAGAGAGAGGGGGGAAGCAGGCTCCATGCTGAGCAGAGAGCCCGATGTGGGTATCCATCCCAGGACTCTGAGATCATGACCTGAGCCGAAGGCAGAGGCTAACCCACTGAGCCACCCAGGTGCCCCTCTTTTGAGGTAATTCTAACAATCATTTTGCTCAGCCTCACAATACTTAAGGTCGTATGCTTTCCTTAGGTAAAAGAGCTTATTCAGTTTTACATCCCACCAGGCCCTTGGCACAGAGCTTTAGACATATAAAGTGCTCAATTTGTATCATTTAAAAGAAAAAAAGAATAAATTACTCAATTAGTGATTGTCTCAATTTCAAATTTATATTCAAGAAAGTATTACGTAGTGCTCTAGATACTAGACTTTGGAGTCAGAATGCCTGAGGGCTTATACCAGTTTGGCCATTTATAGAACACCTCAATTCTCCAGTTGCCTGATTTGGAAAAGAAAGATTATAATAATACCTACAAATAGTGTTGTTATAAATATTAAATGTTAGTATTTGCAATATGTTTAATTGAGCATTTGGCATGTAGAAAATATTCAGTAAATGCTGACTACATTGATTGAACCAACCAATCTACAAAAACACTGTACTCTGTCATAACTAAAACAGTTGAAAGTATTTACTGTCTCTTCTTTTTTTACTCAGTTTAAATTACAATAAAGTAAAATCTCACATTGAATTGATAATCTCTTCTCAAGCAGTCCAATCATTTGCAAGAAATACATTAATTTTAACTCTGTGAAGCACTATCATAATTAATATTTATTAAGTATCCAGTGTGGAAAAGGCAGCATATAAAAGATAGAGAAAGAGTTTGAATTTGAAAGAGACAAGTCTGGTATTTTCATGTACCTTCATTGGCATTTTAATCAAGCATCCCAGTAGACATTCCACTGACCAGTTGCAGAATCTGTATGGCTTCTGTGACTGCCCAAAGTCCCTCATATGTCCCATCTAAAGTAATTTTATAGGAGGCTAGGTGTAGTAGAAAAAGCCTGAGGTGCATGAAGATATACCTGGGTTTGAGATCAAGATAAATTGCCTTTATGATTTTGGGTAAGATACTGGACCATTCTGGGCTCCAGTTATTCTATCTTTAAAACTGGAATTATAATATTTACATGGTGGGGATAGTGGTTGGCAGATATTAAATGTCATGGTTATTATTTTCTGTCAGTTAAAAATGATTTTGAATTATCATTATGGTTCTAACATCTCATGTTCTGGGAGCTCATTCTAGGTTACAAGAATTACTTAAATATTTGCATGGGGAATTAAAATTGCTCAGAGTCACAAAATTTCATTATCGGTCACAGGAACTGTCGGCAGCCACACAAAAACCAACTTCAAAGCCCTCTGCATTAATAGCATAGCATATGATTATGGGGTGAGTCTGATGTATCTCTCATCCATAATAAATGACCCGCAGGGCAAGGAAGAATAATTATCCTTGCAGTCACTGGCTTTGTAAGGTGACTCACCTTTCTGCTTGAGATATTTCTTTACCATTGTACATTTAGAGGAGTGAGAACCATAGAGAAGTTGAATGTACATCCCACATTTATCTACAGAGTTTCACTTTCTAAGGAAGAGCAGATGTGCCATATAGTTTCTCAGAGGGACAGACTCCTCTAAGGCCTCTCTTGGTACTCGCAGGGATGGAGGGCATGGCATGGGAAAGCCACAGATATATATTCCACTCAGAGATACTGAGAGTACATTCTCACAAGACTGAGTCTCAGAAATAGTCAAATTGTTAGGACTAAAGGAGAAAACTCTTAGAGGAGACCAATTTAAAATTGATACAAACTCAATCCAAAATATCTTTAAATCACACTATTGAGGATACTTCAGTGATGGTCTCTGAGTACTGTTTCGCTCTCCGTCTTCCGTGCCTCCACTCCAGCACTGATACAGGCACACCTACATATTCATAAAACCAGAAACAAGATTTAGCACACTGCTGCTGCTAGTTTATTTACTTGTTTTTGCTTATTAAACCATCTTACTATTCAAATACCTAAAAAGGATAATTAAAGTATAAAAACGTATCTCAATTGCAGTGCTTTGTGATTACTATTTAACAAAGAAAATCTCCTTTCACATAGGGTAGAGTAACAATCTTCAAACATAGTTTACCTATGAATTTTCTCTAAATAACAGTCGTAATAGGCAACATGCCTTCAACATGTAACCACTTACTGGTTATTATTTTAATTTTTCCCATGTACTAATTTATGTCACCTTCCAAATTTTACGAGGTTGGACTATTATTAGTCTTTTAAAGTAATAAGTACAGATAAAGAGACTGAGGCTGAGAGGGATGAAGTAACCTAGAGTTAAATAGCTTGTGAGTGCTGAAACTAATTTTTGAACATGGTCTAGTTCTAGAAACCTCACTCCTAACTTATCTAGTATAGGTTAAATTAAAAAACTATAAAACAAAGAGGATCTGGTAAATTTATTCATTCAACAAATAGTTATTAATACCTACTATGAATCATGCTACCTCTTTTTTTTTTTTTTTGAGGATTTAATTAATTTATTTATTTGTCAGAGAGAGAGAAAGCACAAGCAGGGGGAGCAGCAGAAGCAGAGGGAGAAGCATGCTCCCCACTGGGCAAGGAGCCAGATGAGGGACTCATCCCAGGCCTCTGAGATAATGATCTGAGCCAAAGGCAGACACTTAACAGACTGAGCCACCCAGGCATCCTGAATCATGCTACATCCTAATAATTAGAAGTAGATAATGAATTTGTCCTTGTTGATATGAAACTTGCATTATAGTAGAAAAAAAGATAATAAAACTAATAATATACAAAGGAAAAGTAAATACATAGTATTGTAATAATCAACTCTGTAGTCCTATTCTACATATGCTCCTTCTATACCCCAGTGATCCCATACATAACATATAGCCCCACCATTCACCAAATTGTTTATTGCTCAAATGTTGAAATAATGACTCAAACCCAACAAAAAATTTCTATCAGCTATACCTTCAAAATACATTCCCAATCTGATTCTGTGCTTCTATCATGTGGTCCTAAGCTAGGTCACATGCTCTCTTACCTCCGTTACTGCTCTAACCTCCCCCCATCCCCCTGGTCTTCATGCTTCCCTCCTCCCTTCTCCCCGGCATTCCTCTCCCTATCTAACAGGACAGTGAACTCTGCTACTTCTACCTCCTGAATCACTTTAAATATGCATTTTCATTGTTATTTTCCTAATTCAGGTCTGCATTTTGACTCTATCAGTGCTGAGTCAGGGACTGTGGATCACTGAGGAATCTCGGAGCTGTAAGAGGTCTCTGGAGACATATGTGTACATAAAACTTTCTGTAACTTCCATAAGGACATGAATGACTACTGCCAAGTGGGAATAAGAAGGAAAAAAGTCACACTGAAAATAGACTTCTGTAAGAATGTTGACAACACTGGCTCCATTTTTGGCTCTCCATCTCATTTATGCCCATGCAATGACCTCCTTCCCTCTCTACATGTTCTAGGCCCCATGGAGGCAATTGTGGCCTGACTGGAAAGTGGGAAGGCTAGTTCTGATCTTCCCTGTAAGGACTCACAGAGGCTCCACTTTAGATAAACTGGTAGAGATGACAGACAGACAGAAGAGTCCACTTTAAATATGTACCCTGTGACCTTAACACCATGAAAGCTCCAGGAAAGCTGGGGTTTAAGGCCTGGACTGGGTGAAGAATAGCTTCAGAGAATGGGGGCAGAGAATGGCCAAGTACCCCCGGGTCTTCCCTCTTTCTGATCCCCACCATAAATTTTCCTGAATAAAACACCTTATAAATGGTATGGAGTGGTTTCCTTCATTTTTCAGTCTTAAAGTGCCTTCTCAGTCTGGAGGATATTTTACTAACCCTCTGCCACCTTCTAACAATTTCCAATTTGGAAAGTTAGGAGCAAGTGACAGATCTCTTGACCGATGGCCCCTGGATCCTGTTTGGCCACATTTTTATATACCAGACATTTTCATCACTCCCAACACTGTTCCCTTTCAAGTAAATTGATCTGATCATGTCACTGCTATGCTAAGACATTGATGTCTTCCTATTGTTTAAGGGGAAATATTTTAACTCCTTAGTTTGTTGTTTGGGATCTCTTTTTTTTTTTTTTTTTTAGATTTTATTTATTTATTTGACAGACAGGAATCACAAGTAGGCAGAGAGGCAGGCGGAGGGAGACGGGGAAGCAGGTCCCTGTTGAGCAGAGAGCCCGATGCGGGGCTCAATCACAGGAATCTGAGATCATGACCTGAGCCGAAGACAGAGGCTTAACCCACTGAGCCACCCAGGCACCCCTTGGGATCTCTTTTGTACCATATTCATTCTTGTACCATCTGTACCTTAATTACTACCTAATTTCCTATTAATTAGGTATAAAAAATCTTCATGACTTCTGTTTTAGCACTAATATTGTTTCTATTCTTTATCTTCTAGACAAAATATTTAAAGACCAAACACAATTGCTGTTTCTTTGGAGCCTGATTCCTTCTATGCAAAATAAGTCAATCATTCTACTTAGTACTTCCATAGTACTTACACAGTGGTCACAAAGTTACACATCATGTTTCCCTGTCAATAGGATGACCTAAGAGCAGGAACTTTAAAAATCTAAAGTACCACCACACTCTAGCATATATCCTGCTGCATAGTATGCATGTAAATGTTTCATACATAATTTTTTACTTATCTTTCTGCTTTGTTTTCTTTCTTTTTTTTTAATTAGAGTAGAGTTAACATACAATATTACATTAGTTTTATAATATCTTTATTTGTATTACTTAAATTTAAATTCAAACTGTTAAAGTTTACAAATTGTATACTTTAAACATCACCTTATTTTCAAGTTTTGCTTACACATTTTGAAAGCAAATACATTACTATTTATTTATATCAATACCTTAACAAGTCTTTATTCACAACCATACTTAATTAGGGTAAGCAGCCTCCTGTTTGATCTTCTCACATTAGGTTTACCCTTCTCCAGTTCAATGTCTATTTTATAGTTAGAGAGCTAATTTCAAAATCAGAAATTTGATTGTTTCTTCCTTGTATTACAAACCCTTTCATATCCCAGATAGTCCAAAGTCCTTTCTATGGTTTTCCAGATCCTTCTTTCCTGGTACCTCTTCACCTCTCCAGTCTTATCTCCCTCCATTCTCAATTCTATTCTACCCTAAAGCATCAAAACGCCATTCTATGCCCCAGGCATGTCAAATTTGTTTTCGTTTCCCTTTTATCAAGCACCTTTGTAAAAGTTTGTTAGTCTTTGCCTCTATTTATATATCTTCCCCCTTCAATACCTTGGTGTTTTTTATGGTTATACTCAATTTAAATGTTAACTAGCCCAATGCCTTTTCTGACCAGCTCCACAATCTCCCATCCAACAGTACTAGGTAGCTGTCCTTCCTCTGTCTCCCACTGTACCCTGTGCCTGCCACTATCAGAGCACTTACCAGGGCTTATTTTTACTTGCTGTTTACTTGTCTGTATATTTCGCTAAATTTCAGAGTCTTTGAGTTCTTGAACTATCTTACTCATCATAGTGTCTCCAGGACTTGGCACAGCCCCTGGCACATAGTAAATATTAAACAAAATTTGTTAAATGGAAGAATGCAAATTACTATTTAGACCTTGAACTCAGCCAAAATCTCAAGAGCAATGTTAGAAAGATCTTAGGAAAAATAAATCTTAAGATCATTTTAGGGACTATAAATGAGGAAAACTCTCAAGCCAAAGATTATTCTAAGCTTTTGGCTGGGAGAAAGGGATTTTACCAATAGAAAAAGAGATACCCCTAGTGAAGTAGACCTTAAGAAACTAAATCTGGCTTAATAAATCCTAGTTATTTTAGAATGAAAACTTGCTGTCCCCTGGAGAAGCTAAGCAAGTAGGTATTAGTTTTCTTTATAACAAACCAAAGACAGAAGACAGATCTATAAGGCAGAAACAAAGATTACATATCCAAATGGGGTAGGTAACCTTGAATAAGTAAATTCTCCTTTTTTATCCTATTTCAACCACAAAATAGAGAAAAAGGTTGAATTTTTCTTCAGGATCCCTGATGACTGCTTTCTGTTTAATAAGTCTAGAAGATAACCCTCACCTCTATTACCTACTATTGCAAAATCTCCCTAAAATTACGTCATTTTCTCTTCTGACACATCCTCCATACTACCAAAACCTTCATTTCTGAAATGAAAAAGTAATCATATCGCCAATCATTTATGCATTCCAACCACTGTCTTATACATCCTTGATGGTCCAGCTTGGGCATGGACTCATGTTCAGTCAATCAAATCATTTACCTCCTCCTCCTTGGTTTGTCCCTGAGCCACCAGCTCAAAATTTGGCCAGAATGATTAGAAGCTCAAAATATTGGCCAGAATGATTAGAAAAGAGATAATTTCTTGTCACCGCTGCTACCAGGCTGGTAGCATATCAGCCTCATTTGCATATGGTAAGAGTCAATCTGTAAGGAAGATGGCACAGAAGAGAGCAAGGCAAATCGGTAGAATGAGGATAAGGCATGTTCCTGATTTCACCATTTGAGCCTTCAGGTCTAGTCAAATGTTTACAGTAGCTTGAAGTTTTCAGTTATTATGAGTTGGTTTACTATCACTTTAATACCCTCTTCTTTTATATTTAAGTTTTAAGGTAGATCTCAACATATATGTTTAACAATGAGAAAAATGCCACCTTTTTAAAGGTTGTTAAAATAATATATGAAACATTGAATAGCATATTGTATTGATTTGCATGGGCTTTCAATACGTGCTACTTTCTTATCTGAATATATATAATCTTGGTAATTCTATTATCTTTCCCATGGAAGTCAAAGTACTGTCTACATTATGAAATAAATTCATCAGGCAAATGCTTTGTTAAAGTGTAGACTGAAAGGCTTACGTATGTGAACAAGGAGAAGTTTCAAGCATTGAGATACGCTTGGGCTCTACATTCTTTGAATCCTGACAGTCTATATTGCTGACTGTTCTTTTACACTTACTATCACAGTTAATCCTCACAATAATCCTACTAGGGAGGTTTTTATTATGCCTAATTTTAGATGACTGAACTAGATTAGTTTCCTTGCCTTTTCTAGCTTCTCGAGGCTGCCTGCATTCCTTGGGTTCACACTGACCTCTGCTTCTGTCACTTGCCTGGGTCTGGTCTCTGACTTCGAGCTTCCTGCTTCCCTCTAATCAGGACTCTTGATTACACTGGGCCCATATAAATAATGCAGTATTAACCCCCCCCCCCCAAGACCCTTAACTTAATCACATCTGCTAACATTTCAGGAAACATATTCACAGGTTTTAGGAATTAGAATATAAACATATTATTAGGGAGGAATGGGCATTATCTAGCCTACAATATAACCAATCTCTATAGAAATTAAAAGACATGTCTAAAGCCACACAGATGGTTACTGTGAAGGCTGGGTTTCAACTCTATCCAGGACAGTCTAATTCTAAAGTATGCACTCTCATCTATCATGTCTATGATATGTAGACAGTGCTTCATGGCACACTCTACAATATGATAAAAATATAGAAAACACAGTATAGATTTACTCACTGTCAGTCTCAAAAATAGTTTGCTTGGTCCTGCCTGAAGCTTTTTTCCCAGCCATAAGCTGCAGAAAAGTGAATCTGTTACTTGGAAAAGTGCATCTGTGTGCTTTCTCCAGGCGGTCCTGAGACGTCCATGTCTTTATGATTTACACTGTATACAAATCTTGGCACCCAGTTAGTTTCCTGTTGGCAAAATGACTTCGCTATATACATCATTCTTATCTTAAATGTTTGAGAAAGTCAGTCAGTCAACAAGCACTTATCGAGTGCCTAAAAAAAGCATTGCACATACATCAATACACTATGAGTCGATAAGATAATCACTCAAATGTCACCAATAAAAGTGGCATTCCTCAAATGAAAGTTTTCAAATGTACAGATCGTGAAAACACACACACAAAATATGACTGCACAGCTAAATTACCCTTAATGAACTGAAGCTTTTGAAGAAGTCTAAATATCTGTATGTCTACCTACCTACCCACACACAATACATGCATATTTAAGTAAAATATTTTCAGTGAACCAACCTATTCATTTTTTTTTTAGATGTAACATCCAACACATGGATATGTGTGCAGTAAAAAATCAGAAAACATTTGCTGAACTAGGAGGTACTATGAGTTGTACTCTGAAGCATAAAAATGCACTCCACCTTGAGGCCTCTTAGAGATGAGAACAGCTAGTTACATGCAGCTTTCTGGTTGTATTATACTCTAATAAAGGAAACTTTAACATGGAGCTCCATCTGACTGGAATGGTTTCTCCAATCTCTTCACCTAGTTAACTCATACAGAAACCTCAAGTGTGATCTTCTCCAAGGCACTTCACATTCCCATACAATCAATGAGATGTCTCATTTACATGATTTCACAGCACTCTGTACTTGCCTCTATATGGTGACACAGATTATCATTCGAATTAGCTGGCTATGGATCTGTGTTGCCTATTGCAACATGACATACATGAAGACAAGGCTTCATCTTATCTACTGGTCTGCAGTCCCCAGCATGGAGTCTGGCTGGAAAGAAAGAAAATGCTATGGGAGCTGGAAGATGAAATGTCTCATAGTGTATAGAGGCATTTGAATTTTCTGCAGTGCTGGAAATCTGAATGCAATTAATACTCAGAACCATGTTCCTGCTTCCTCCCAGTTGATGAAACCCCTTCACTTTTACTGAGATTAGTTTAGAATGTAGGAATCAATGTTTCTCTCAAATGGAAGCATATAAATTATATGTATAATTCTTTATGATAGTAATGAAAACAACAATTATGTAAGAATCATGGCCCAATAAGAAATTAAGCTTCTCAAATCAGCCAGTATCACTGGCAGATGCATGCCAGCCCTTACCCCTTATGTATTTGGAGGCCTAGAGAATGCACACTGAAATAGGCTGCATCTGTTCCAGTTCTGGGTGGCCAAACTCACTTCTAAAAATACTCTCTATCCTTGAAATGGATGAAATAAGTTGATAATGTAATCTACAACATTGTGTTGTGGGGTGTGTGCATCTGTATTTGGTTTCTATCTTCCAAACATGAAATGACACAAAACATCAGAGACAGCTTTGGAGTTCTGTCCCATGCAGGAGTGGGATTACTGCCTTCAAGATAGAGGGAAAATGTACAAATTTACAGTATCTTCAGGAAAAGAGAGAAAAAAAATTAGGTGCTGCATAAAATGAAATTGGACAGGTAGGTGTTGAATATTGGAAGCTAAGTTTGGAAAGGAGGATTGGAATTTGACAGTGAGTGGCACTGAAAACCAAGTTAAAGAGTAAATGCTAGCAAAAAATGACATAAAAGGATTTTTAGAAGTAGGATATTTAGTAACTACTGTTTAAAAGTCATTTAAGGCTAATGCTGTTTTGTTGATTTGTTGTCTCTTTAGTTTATTTCTTTAGTTCATCTTCCCAGAACACTGTCCTTGCTGGTTTCTGATGCTGAAATATACAAAAGAAATTTGATACTAATGTGAAATAATTCAGGGCCAGGCTAAAGAACTACCTCATTTGTGAGACAAGTCCAAATTCTCACTCCTTAGGTACTCTTCTAATATTCTTTCTACTTGAAGTTTCTGGAATACAGCATACTTTTTATTATAATTAGTTTTGTTTATACCTGTCTCTCCTAGTAGAATAAGAACCTCTTAAGCATTGAAGTCATGTCTGATTTCGAACGACAGCAACAATGAAAACAATAATAGTAATTGTGAATAACTACATGATGTTTACTGTATGAGAGGGACATCTCTAAGCACATTATAACCTTATTCACTACTTTTTTTTTTTTAAGATTTTATTTATTTATTAGACAGAGAGAGCGATTACAAATAGGCAGAGAGGCAGGCAGAGAGAGAGCAGGGAGCCTGCTTAGCAGAGGGCCCAGTGCAGGGATGGTTGCCAGGACCTGAGCTCATGACCTGAGCTGAAGGCAGAGGCTTAACCCACTGAGCCACCCAGGCACCCCACTTATCCACTACTTTGAAAAGATGAAAATGTCACATAGAAAGGCACAAGATCATATACATTAGATGAGCCAGATTATCACCCCAAAATTCTGGATCCAAAGTTCTCACTCTTAAACATATGTGATAATATTCTTTACCAAAACCAGGGATGGTGTTTTATATATGGTATAACCAAATAATTACATTAATAATAACAAGGCTCTCTACCCAGAGTCTTACCCTCAAAAAATATAGCTGATTTATTAAGGCAAATATTTCTTAAGTATGTTTTATTTCAAATATGTTCTGTTTGCTCAGGATTCAAAAGCAAACCAGAGTCATTGCTCTTGTAGGCCTTACAGCTGCAAGAGATGATATATCTACAAAATGTCATTTACAAACAAGCTTTTACTCACTTAAAATGGTACCAACAGCCAAATTATGTCTTCAGTCATAATTTCCAATGACAAAGGTAAACCTGGATTAGTGCTGATTATTTTAGTGAATTAATATATCCTTTTGGATATTTTATTGCTACATGCCATTATCAAGAAAACAAATTTTAGTCAGAGCTGTGTGGTTGAGAAATTTTAACTAATTACTTTAGAGAAATTGTTTCCTTGTTCATTAGGATTTATATATCAAAGAATATCCAAACCAGATAGAAATTCTTCAATTGCAAGAGGGAGTAATTTTAGACCCAGAAGCAAGGCTTTGATACAATAATTCTTGACATTTGAATTCATCATGATATAGTTGCTTAGGAAATAGCTGGTTACCTATAAAAGTTAAATGTACTCTCTCATCCATGTGAAGTATTCAATCATATGTTAGTCAGTTTCTCATGTTTGCAGTTCAGTACCACAAATACGCCATTATTTTTCTCTTGATTTAACATATAGACTTATCTACTCCTTAATTTGGTGTTAAATGAATACAGATACTCTGGTACTGAAAATAGTTGTCTTTTTGAAAGGCGAGAGGTGAAAGAGTCAAAACCCAAGGCCGCTTCTTTGGGCCCATTAACGGCTGTTCAAATTCACCAACATGGCTGGTTAATGTCTAGTTTTTTCCCAGGCTAAATTTCAAAAGGTCTTACAGACTTTTTCTGCAATCTCCTACATTATGGGTCTCTCTACTATGACTACCAATCAGATACTGCTTAATTAAGGTAACAAACACATGTGTCAAATACTTTCAAGAAAAATGTCTCAAAAAAAAAAAAAAGAAAAGAAAAATGTCTCAACAAGTCCCATATAGTTCATTTTAAGAATCAAATTAATTTTAAAATACATTAAATAACCAAACATATCATCAGATGCCCTTTCTACTTTATACATAGCACATATACATAAAAATATACTTGGTTATACACAATGACTTGGTCTCTGAATTTGAAACTTCTGTATTTTCTATTCATTGATTTAATTTCTTTTCTACTATTATTTATTCTAATTTTTCTAAGTTTTCATGGGCCATTTTAAAAAACTCATAACATTTTTGTATTCTACCATATTCACAATGGACACTTAGGATGTAGGTTATAATTGTTCAACATTATCATATTTGCTTGTGGTGATATCAGGTAGCATTGTCTCATTTGCAAAATGAGAACTTAAAAGAGAAATGCTATGGGAGGAAATAAACTTTATTATAAAATGTTAATAGGCTGGGAAGGTGGTAAAGAATAAGTCTATTTAAACTCCTCTAATAATATTTCCTCTTATATTCTCAAAGGAGATGGTTGAAAATGTATTGTTAAGATGTCTGT
Organism: Martes martes; assembly: GCF_963455335.1. Taxonomy (NCBI): domain Eukaryota; kingdom Metazoa; phylum Chordata; class Mammalia; order Carnivora; family Mustelidae; genus Martes; species Martes martes. The sequence goes on from NC_137898.1 coordinate 66,478,212, forward strand.
GTAAAAGAAAAATATCACAGACATTAATATAAATCCCAATTTCTAAATCATAATTAAAAATTATATGTAAGTCTATTTTCAATGGCTCTCCCAAGATATCTTGCATTATTCAATGAAGTATAAAAAAGATGAAAACACCAACAATTCCTCTTGAATAACTCATCTGATTTATTATACATTTAAGTCAAGAATAAATTCTTCCTTCTCTATTGCTTCTCAGCTAAGTTACATAGATTCATAAGGAGCATAGATCCACAGAACATCTAAATTATTTATTAGGAAAGAAATGAGATTTCCCTTGGTTTATGTTAAAACCTGTGACTTCACTGATGGTTTTTTTCAACTTGAATGCTATGTGAATAGCAACAGGAAATACAATCTGCTATTAAAATTATTAAATCAACTCTTGAAAAATACTTAATTTGAAATTAGTTCCCAGATAAAATTAATAAGTTCTAGTAAACTTGATTATTAAATGTGCATGCTACAATATTAGGAAATCTAACATTTTCTGACAGGATTCTATTACTCTGATACTTCAAAGAAACTAAATACTTAATACCATTCAAATTCTGGAACAAGGATGAATCATTCATTTCCATACTTCTAAGCACTATCTGAGAAGAAAATTTCAGAGACATTTCATCTTTTTCATGGGGTGCTAAGAAATTAAAAAATATAAAATCTAAGTAAATCACATTGTTTAGAGAGGTTAACAATCCATTGTTCCTGTCAAGTTAGTTAATTTTTTCTTTGTCTCTTCATTCATGTGGACCCTCATTTTCCTCTAAAATATGATTCATGACAACACACTGAGTGTTCTCTAAATCACTTACTTCAATTTTTTTTTTTTTGCCACTCTTGCAGATTCAATAGTTTCACCTCTCATATTATTTAGTGAAGGATAAATAAAAAATATTTCTCTGCAGGTAGAGAAGAGAATATTATAATCCCCATAAGTCATAGCTTTGGTTTCTAGCTTTGAGGACTAATGGTGCCAGAATACCTACTTTTAAAAAATGCATCATATTAAGAAGTGTGAGGTCACTTACCAGTCAGTTTATCTCTTATCATACATCTCCAAACAAAATTGACACTGAAAGAATTAAAAAATATTAATTAAAAAACAAGAGTAAAAATATAAAAATTGACTATATCCTAGTAAAGCTAAATATCATATTGTTAAAGATATATTAACAAAGCTACTAAATAAATACATGGTATTAAGACAAAATGCAAGAAATAATGATCATAGAATCTCCATAGATACAAATTTGCACAAACTAATCTTCATTTATAACAAGGATGAAAATCAGTAAATTTTTTAAAGGCACCAACTAGGGTTAGAATGCTTTAAAGATGAAAACCTTTCCAGTTAGAGTCTATGCTGACTTAATGCTTAAGCAGATATGATAAAAAGAGAGATGGTAAAAAAAATAATAAAACACCTAGGAACAAACTTAACCAAGGAGGTAAAAGACCTGTAGTCTGCAAATTGTAAAATGCCAATGAAGATGACACAAATGGAAAGTCATTTCATGTTCACGTGTTGGAAAACAAATTTTGTTAAAATGTCCATACTACCGAAAGCAATCTACATATTTACTGCAATGTATACCAAAATACCAGTCGTATTTTTCATAGAACTACAACAAACAACCCTAAAATTAGTATGGAACCACAGATGACCCTAATTAGCCAAAGCAGTCTTGACAAAGAATGAAACTGGAGGTATCACAATTCCAGATCTCAAGATATACTGTAAACCTGTAGTAATCAAAACAGTATGGTGTTGGCACAAAAACAGGCACAGAGGTCAATGGAACAGAATAGAAAACCCACAAATGAGTCCACACCTTTATGGTCAATTAATCTTCAGCAAAGGAGGCAAGAATATGCAATGAGAAAAAGATAGTCTCGTCAATAATGGCGATGGGAAAACTGGACAGCTACATGCAAAAGAATGAAACTGGACCACATCCTTACACCATAAAAAAAAAAATAAACTCAAAACATATTAAGGACCTAAGTGTTAAACCTGAAATCATTAAATCCTAGAAGAGAAATAGGTAGTAATTTCTCTGTCATGGGCTGTCCCAGCATTTTTCTAGCTATGTCTCCTGAGGCAAGGGAGAAAAGGCAAAATAGACTAGTGAGACTGCTTCAAAGTAAAAAGCTTCTGCACAGCAAAGGAAACAACTAATCATACTAAAAGACAGCCAACTGAATGGGAGAAGATATTTACAAATGACATATCCAATGAAGAGTTAGTATCCAAAATTTATCAAGAACTTACACAACTCAACACCCAAAAAACAAATAGTCCAGGCAGTAGAGATGAACCGATATTTCTCCAAAGAAGACATCCAGATCATCAACAGACATATGAAAAATGCTCAACACCACTCATCATCAGGGAAATGCAGATCAAAACTACAATGAGGTATCACCTCACACCTTTCAGAATGGTTAAAATAAAAAATGCAAGAAGAATAGTGTTTGGTAAGATTGTGGAGAAAAAGGCATCCTCATCCACTGTTGGTGGCAATGCAAACTGGTACAGCCAATGTGAAGACAGTATGGAGTTTCCTCAAAATATTTAAAATAGAATTACCCTATGATCCAATAATTCCACTACTGGAATACATAAAGAATACAAAAACACTAATTTGAAAAGTTATATGCACCCCTATGTTTATAACAGCAGTATTTACAATAGCCAAATTATGGAAGCACTCCAAGTGTTCATTGCTAGATGAATGGATGAAGAAGATGTGGTGTATATATATACACATATACAAACATACACACACAATGAAATATCACTAGGCCATAAAAAGAATGAAATCTTCCCATTAGCATCAACATAGATGGATGTAAAGAGTATAATGCTAAATGAAATGAATCAGACAGAGAAAGACAAATACCATATGATTTCACTCAAACAAACAATGGGAAAAAGAGACAAACCAAGAAACAGACTCTTCATTATAGAGAACTGATGGTTACCAGAGGAGAGGTTGGTGGAGTGATGGGTGAAATGGTGAAGGGGATTAATAGCACACTTATCATGAGGAGCACTGAGTAATGTATAGAATCATTGAATTACTCTATTATACATCTGAGGCTAATATAGCACTTTATGTTTACTTACTACACTGGAATTAAAAAAAAAAGAGATGGTCATATTTATTGTAGCTTTAAAAACTATACACACACACACACACACATATATATGGATTGGCAGACTTTTCATCTAAACAGACAGTGAATACTTTAGGCTTCACAGGTATGCTGTATCTTTCTCAACTACTCAACTCTATGCATGTGAAGGAATAGATATGTGTGTGTAATTCAACTTTATTGACAAAATCAGTCAGCTGGCAAGTATTTGGCCCCAGGCCACAGTTTGTTGACTCCTGAAAAAAAAACACATTGAGTATTACAACCCAGAAATATCAATCCTAACACACGAAAGACAAATGAAATATAGAGAATTACTGGGACTGAATAATTAGAGCTTCTAGCTTCAGAATAACCTATGTGATTTAAAATCACCCTGTAGGGGCTCCTGGGTGGCTCAGTGTGTTAAGCTGCTGCCTTCGGCTCAGGTCATGATCTCAGGGTCCTGGGATCGAGTCCCGCATTGGGCTCTCTGCTCAGCAGGGAGCCTGCTTCCCTCTCTCTCTCTCTTTGCCTGCCTCTCTGCCTACTTGTGATCTCTCTCTGTCAAATAAATAAATAAATCTTTAAAAATAAAAAATAAAAAATAAAATCACCCTGTAAAAAACCTGCAGAGGTCTCAGCCCCAAATGATGAAATAGGAGAGGCAGAATAATTGTTTCTAATATTTATAGTAAATATTAAAAATACATTATAAATGTAAATTAGATACCATATCTACAATGTCTAAAATAGACTAAAAATATGATAGTAAATAGGAAATCTCATATTTTTAAAAGAACAAAGACAATTATTTGTTGATTTTCATGTATGCTTTTTAAAAAATAGACTAAGTAATAGTAGATTCCTGGGACCTCACTCCTGTTTATAGGTTAGGGAATTCAAATACTAAATGAGAAAGAATAAGAGATTGGAATTAGCCAGACAGAGTCATAAGACCAACTTTACAGTCCTTAGAAATGAGTTGAAAAGATGAAAGTATTATTTTAGATAAAGGTCTGATGTCAGTCTGGAAGGGAGTTGTGAGGGGCTGCCTACAATAGTTTCATTATTTTATCATTAGTTAACCAATATGTGATACTGCTAAAAACATGAGAAGAGACTGAATGCAAACATAATGAGGTATTGAGTGCCCAGGGGGCTCAGTCCGTCTTGATTTTGGCTCAGGTAATGATCTCACAGTTGTGGGAATGAGTCCCACATTTGTCTCCAGGATGGGTTTGAAGCCTGCTGAAGATTCTCACTCTCTTTCTCACTTCCTGCCCCTCCCCCCTCATTCCTCTCTAAAAATAAATAAACAAATAAACAAAATGTTAAGAAAACCACAATCAGGTGTTTAGGAAGATATTAATTTTACTGTTTTTGGCAATATGAAATCAACTTCAAATTGGGAAATGGATTATGCAGAAGGGAAACAATTATATTGTGACAGAAGAGGTCAGCAACAAAAATTTTTACTATTATTGCACTGTTGAAACTGTTACAAATTCACTTTTGAGTTTCTGAAAGTGGTTGTGGGTGATAGACCTTAAAATTCATTTCAGTATTTAGTGAACACCTACTCAAACCCACACACATATAGCCTACTTCTACTCATGTGGCTATCTTCCATTTCGAATGGCTGGATCATCCTAGTAACTTTACCTTTATCAAAAAATGGTTCTACTGGGGTGCCTGGGTGGCTCAGTGGGTTAAAGCCGCTGCCTTCAGCTCAGGTCATGATCCCAGCGTCCTGGGATCGAGCCCCGCATTGGGCTCTCTGCTCAGCAGGGAGCCTGCTTCCTCCCTTCTCTCTCTGCCTGCCTCTCTGCCTACTTGTGATCTGTCTGTCAAATAAATAAATAAAATCTTAAAAAAAAATGGTTCTAGTGAGTGAAATAAGTCAAGCAGAGAGAGTCAATTATCATATGGTTTCACTGACTTGTGAAGCATAAGGAATAACACAGAGGACATTGTGGGAAGGAGAGGAGAAGTGAGTTGGGGGAAATCAGAGGGAGAGACAAACCATGAGAGACTGTGGACTCTGAGAAACAAACTGAGGGTTTTGGAGGGGAGGGGGGTGGGGGGGATGGGTAAGCCTGATGATGGGTATTATGGAGCATGTATTGCATGGAGCATTGGGTGTGGTGCATAAACAATGAATTCTGAAACACTAAAAAAAAAAAAAAAAAAAGTAAAAATAAAAAATAAAGACCAAAGTAAGAAAAGTAGGGGAAAAAAATGGTGCTACTTGTCAGAGCAAAAAAGTATTACGGAAACATCTCTGACAAACATAAATAGTGGATTTCTTGCTCTCTTCATTCATGACTCCCAATTACGGGCCCAATGTGTCTTTCCAAAATCCATATGGTGGATTCCCAACTCCCAGTACCTCAGATTGTGACTGTACTTGGAGACACGGCCTTTACAGAGGTAATTAAAATTAAATGAGATCATTTGAGTGGGCCCTAATCCAATATGACTGGTGCCCTTATAAGAAGAATAAATTTGGAGACAAACATGAACATACACGGAGGACCATCTGAAGACACAGGGAGAAGAAGAGCAATCTACAAGCCAAGGAGACAGGCCTCAGAGGAAAATAAAACAAAAACACAATCCTGCCAACACCTTGATCTCATACTTCTTTTCCCTAGAACTATGAGAAAGTAAAATTCTGTTTTCAAGGCAACCAGTCTGCAGTACTTTGTTATGGCAGCCTTGGTAAACTATTACACTTCCTCTCTCCCCTCTAGTACCAATGGAGGAATGGCAGCAGTGCACCAGATGAGCTAAAAGTCAACTTAACCCTCCATCTCCTCCAGCTCCAGTGACTAGTAGCAATTACAGAAGTATGTCACATGCTTGGACTGAGGGAAGAATCACTGGCTACAGGCAGAGGGGGAAGGAGGAAGTCTCACTGTAAAGAGCAGTTCTTCATTTTAAGAAAAGCTATAAATTGAGGTAGAAAATGCAGCTGAAAGCCATGTGGTCAGAAACTATACATTGTCCCTCTTTTTGTACATTCCTAGTTATTGGCTGCATTCCAAAGGCCAGATGTTGGGATTCCAGTTAACCATGAAACTGTCAAAAATAAGGGTTGTTTCCTGAGACCTTGACAATCTGCTCATCATTTCAGAGAAAACTGAGGCTCTTAAACATTAATTTGCTCAAAGTCACAAAGGTAATGATTTGTAGATGTTGTGTTCATTATAAAATCACATTGGTCCTTTTCTGAAGTTTATATACTATGGACACCTTACCTCATGTGGGCAGTTTATTTGTTGTTTCAACAAATGTTTATTGATTGCCTGCTATGTTCCAGAGATATTTCTTATTATTTAGGATACAGCAGTGAACAACACAGACTAAACCAGCCTCCTTGAGTTTATATTCTAACACTGGGTGATGGACAGTAAACAGTAATCATAATAGGAAATTTCATTACATAATATGTGACAAGATTAAAAGAATTAGGCAGAAAGGAGAAAGTATCGCAGGGAAAAATGATTGGGGATAGCAGGCTGAACGTTGACATGGACCAGGCCAGGAGGCAGTTTGCTATTTTAAATTGGGTATTCAAGGTAGGCTCATTGACATTTGGGCAAATAATTGAAAGAGATAAGGGAGCTAACTAGAAACCTATTTCTGTAAAGATTGATCCAAAGACAGAATTCCACTGTGGGCCTTAAGCTTTAAGACTGGAGCCTGCCTGGCTTTTTTGAGAATCAGCAAGGTGACCAGTGTGACTGCTGCAATAGAGTGAATGACGGAGAAAGTAGTAGGAGAAGAGTGGAGGCAAATAAGGGAAGGTGATGGAAATAGACCTGGTTGGGAGGGCCTTGCAGGGTGCTGGTTATACTCTAAATATAATACGGAGCCATCACAGGGCTTTTTGTTGTAGGTGTTTTTCTAAAGGAAAAAAATATTTTGTTACTTTTTCAAATTTAAATTCAAGTTAGGTAACATATAGGGTAGTACTGGTTTAGGAGTAGATTTAGTGATTCATCACTTACATAAAATACCCAGTGCTCATCACAACAAGTGCCCTCCTTAATGCCCATCCCCCATTTAACACATCACCCCACCTACTTCCCCTCTGTCGATCCTCAGGTTGTTCTCTATAGTTAAGAGTCTCTTATGGTTTGTCTCCCTCTCTGTTTTTATTTTATTTTTTCTCTCCTTTCCCCTATGTTCATACGTTTGGTTTCTTAAATTCCACATATGAGTGAAATCATAGGATATTTGTCTTTCTGTGAGTAACTTATTTTGCTTAGCATAACATGTTCCAATTCCACCCACAATTTGTAAATGGCAAGAGTTCATTCTAATTGATGACTAATATTCCATTATACATCCATGATGGTCCACTATATACATATACACATATGTATATTTGTGTGTAGATATATACATATATGTACATATTTTTGTATATGTATGGGTATATGTATGTATATATGTGTATACATATGCATATGTGTATATATGTGTATGTATATATGCATATATATGCCACATCTTTTTTATCCATTCATCAGTGGATGGACATTTGAGCTCTTTTCATAATTTGGCTATTGTTGATAGTGTTGCTATAAACATTGGGGTGCATGTGTCCCTCTGAATTAGCATTTTTGTATCTTTTGAATAAATACCTAATAATGCACTTCTGGGTCATAGGTCAGTTGTATTTTCAAATTTTGAGGAAACTCCACGCTGTTTTCCAGAATGGCTGTGCCAGTTTGCATTACTACCAACAATGTAAGAGAGTTCTCTTACTTTTTTGAGGGTTTTATCCAGAAAGGATACTGTATTTTATCAAATGCTTTTTCTGCATCAATTGAGAGGATCATATGATTCTTATCTTTTATTAATGTGGTGTATCTCATTGATTGATTTGTGGATATTGAACTACCCCTGCAGCCCAGGGATAAATCCCACTTAATCATGTTGAATAACACTTTTAATGTACTGTTGGATTAGATTAGCTTGTATCTTGGTGAGAATTTTTGCATCCATGTTGATCAGGGATATTAGTCTGTTAAGTCTTCTTTTTAATAGGGTCTTTGGTTTTGGAATCGCACTAATGCTGGCCTCATAGAATGAGTTTGGAAGTTTTTCTTGCATTTCTTTTTCTTTCTTTTTTTTTGGAATGTTTTGGAAGATAATCATAGAATCCTTTATCTCTCCTTCTATTTTGAATGACAATCTAGCTGGATATAGTATTCCTGGCTGTGTATTTTTCCCATCTAGCAAATTGACTCTATCACACCACTTGCTTCTGGCCTGCCAAGTTTCTTTGGACAGCTCTGCTGCTAACCTTCTGGGACTACCTTTGTAGTACTTAAGGGCTTTTTTTCCCAGCTACTTTCAGAATTCTCTTTATCTTTGTATGTTCCAAGTTTCACTATGACATGTCTTGATGTTGACCTGTTTTTGCTGATTTTAAGGGAGATTCTCTGTGCCTCTTGGACTTGAAGGTCTGTTTCCTTTCCCAGATTAAGCAAAATTCTCAGCTATAATTTGTTTGAATAAATATTCTGCCCCTTTTTTTGCCACTATTCTTCTGGAACTCCTATGATATGCATATCATTGCACTCTGTGGAATTGCTGAGCTCCCTAAGTCTGTATTTGTGATCTAATAGTTTTCTTTCCTTCTTCTTTTCAGCTTCATTATTGTCCATACCTTTATCTTCTGTATCACCTATTTGTTCTTCTGCTTCTTCCATCCTCATTGCGATTATATCCAGTCAGTTTTGTATCTCAAGTTATAGCATTATTTACTTTAGTCTTATTAGTTTTTAGGTCTTTTATCACTGCAGCATGAGTTTCTCTGGTGCCTTCAAGGCTTTCAAGCCCTAGTATTCTTATGACTGTTGTTCTAAATTCCTATTCAGATATATTGCTTATACCGGTTTTGAGCAAATCCTTGGCTGTGATTTCTTCTTGATCTTTCTTTTTGGGAGAACTCCTCCATCTTGCCATTATGTCTAGGTTTCCGTCTTTTGCTTGTTATGAAAGCTTGTTATGTTTCCTGCTCATGAGAGTGATACTATGTTAAGAAGGGGGTCATAGAGTGTCCAGGGTCTGACACTTAAGGAAGTGTTTCTGGTGTATGCTGTGTGCACTCTGCTGTTGTGTTTTGGCTGCCCTTTCCCACAGGTCAGTCCTCTGCAGAATTCCCCCTTGCTTGCAGTGGGGAGTCTATAGACCTTCAACTAGGTGGGCTTTAAAGCTGACTCAAGGAAAAAAAGAAAAGAAAAGGAACTAAAAAAGCAAACAAAAGTCTACAATCCTAATTCCAAAGAAAGAGAAAGGAGGAAAAAAGAAAAGGAGAGAGAGAAGCCTAATTCAAAAAACAAGGAAACAGAACTATAAGTGAAAACTATAAGCCTGATTCCAAAGAAAAAAGAAAAACAATTAAAAAGTTTTGTTGTTTTTTTTTTTTTTTTAAGTTAAAAAAAAACCCTAGCCATTTTTCCACCAGAAGTGAAGCTGGTGCTGTGGACCACTCTATGATCAGTAGACTTGATACATGTGGGGAGCCTGTGTTTGTCTTCTGAGGGAGAGGCCTGCTGCACTGGCTCACAGTCAGACTTGCCCCAGTAAAATGCCCCTGCTGGGCACAGGGGAACAGGATTTGGTTTAAGTGACTCCAGTCTCCACTGGAGATACTGTCTTTCTCTTTGAAGTCCTACTATGCTCATGGAGGTGGGGAGGGGCATGGAAGATGGTGTCACCCCACCCTCTTGACCTCAGGGAGGGGAACTGGAGGCCACAGCTGCTCAAGAGACCTCAGAGAAGCAAATCATCTCCCCTCCTATGTCCCAGACTTTCATCAGGTCCCTGTCCTCAAACTGTGTCCAAGCCATCAGTATGCCTCGTACCACAGTTCTCTTGTGTTTTATCTCTGGCTGACAGATGGGACTCAAAACCCTAAACCTACAGGACCCATCAAAGTGCAGACCTGTCCCCTCCCCTAGAGGAGAGCCTCTTAATGGTGAGCTGGCAACATTGTGTACCAGAAAAGCAGTCATACAGCCACAGAAGTGCCTGGAGTTGATGGTGATGCACAGTAAAAAGCTGCAGCAAGGTTATCTGCCCTCTGTGCACGCCTCTGTCTTCTGCTGTTGGACAGCTTCTCAGTGGTGCCCAGAGGGTCCTTTGTCCCTGGAGAGACAATATGCCCTCTTCCAAATTTACTCCAGGAAGGGGAATGTCCAGTGAAACCCAGGGGATCTGCATACCACAACATCTTGCATGAACCTTACACGCTGCTCTCTCTCCCTGACTTCTATAAAAAGGGGTCCTTCCCCTCCCCAGCAATACTGCTTTTCTCTCCCCCAAATCATGTCTCCAAACCTCGCATCTGCCATGGTCCTCTCCCTCCAATTGTGTAGACTGTTTTCTTAATTCTCAAACTGATTTCCTAGTTGTTCAAAATGATTTGATTTTGGTCTAGTTGTGTTCGAAGGATGAGGCAAGCCCAGGGTCCCCCTGCTACTCAGCCATCTTAATTCCTCCCCTCCCATTATAGGGTTTTGACCAAAAATTAATTCTTATTAAGAGAAATGTTCTGGCTGCTATAGAGCATAGATCTGAGTTTTAGGCAGGGTGTAAGCAGGGACAGGAGTTAGGAAGTTACTGCAGTAATCCTCAAGAAAGATGGTCGTGGCTTGGACCATGGTAGCAGCAACAGAAATGATGAGAAACAACTGATTATTGATGTATTTTAAAGATATTAGAAATGTGAAGATATCCTGGCATATTAGATACGGGTTCGGAGAGAACAAGGGAAGGAACTTGTTGTGTTAATATGTGAGCTCTTTCCATTAAGGTTTCTCTTTTATATAAAACCTGATTCATGGGGTGATAAAGCATGAACTTTGAGGAAAGGCAATTGTGGGGTTGATTTCTGGCCCTACTATGTATTAGACATCTCTTTCAACAAAATAGTGCTATGCTTAAGGCTCAAGTCTGACGCCTTATGATTCTTTATGTGAAAGCTGGCTCTTTCACTAAGTAAATTTGAGCAATTTACTTTGACCCTCTAAGCCTCAGTATCCTCATTATATAACTGGGGTCATTAACATAAATACTAGAGAGACACACACAAAGAGGTGGGGAGGGAGAAAGAATGTATTACATCTGTTAAGGCCTATTGAACAGTATCAGCTCCGTGACAAACATAGCAGGTGTGGTAGATTGAATTTATAGCTCCAATGCTTCTTCCCACCCCACAGCCACACCCCTTGCCAGGTAATTTTGTAGTTGCTTCTTCTAAAGAGGAAAAGTCTACTTCTTTACTGCTCAACTTTGGGTTGAGTCCTGTGTCTTACTTTGGCCTGTAGAATGAGGCACAAGTGCCAGTGTGATGATTCGAAGCCTAGTCCTTAAAAGGCTTTGGGCATTTCTGCTTTTCCTTTTGCACCTCTCTCCTGGATTCCCCTTGAAAATGAGAGCGTTCTGGGGCAGAGCACATTCCACAGACCCTTGACCTGCAGCTCGAAGCAGAGTAACTTCAGCTCCTCACCCACAGCAGAGCTGCCCAGTCAGAGCCCAGAGGAGCCCCAACCAACCTCGAGATATTTGTAAGAACCAACAGTTGGTCTTTTCAGTCACGGAGTTTGGGGATGCTTTGTTGCACAGTTATAGCTCAGTGATACAGTAGGCATTGACTAATCCTAGCCTATTTCCTTAATGTTTGGATTAAAACAAAAACCAAACAACCTGTCAGTTGAATAGCCTTCCTTTGCTCTATTGCTTTTAATACTTAAGTGCTGAAAGCAAATTCTACAAAACAAAATACCAAGTTCTACATTACACGAGTCTAAGAGTTAATTAACTCCTTCCTCTTTAAGTTATAGAATACCTTAGAGAGTTTGGTAAGTGCTAGAAAGCTTCAAATGGGCTTGCCAGCCAGAGCCAGTGTTTGAGCAATATCCCTGACTATACCAGAGCACTCCCTCTTACTCACTGTAAATACAATAGGGGATTGAGCTACTTTAAGCCAATTCTTCCCAAACGAAATATGCCTAAAAGAAAAGATAAAACATTCTCTAGTGTGTGTTGGGGGTGTATATTGCTCTCACTGAGGCTATTTCTTTATTTTAAATGTTTAAGTGATATATACAGAGAGAGAATGTGTTTGTCTATCCTCATTATTTGTGGGTTTTGTGTTTATAAATTTGCATACTAGCTGAAATATATATGTAATCCCAAATCAATATATGAGACTTTCAGTTATTTGCAGACATGTGCAAAGTGGTGAGAATTTTGAGTCTCCTGGTGACTGGTGAGCCTGTTTCTAGCTGCAGTTGAACAAGGCACAATCAGCACTACTGGAAACAAGTGTGTCCTTTTCATGGTCTATTTAGTGCCATGTTTTCCCATTTTTGAGCTTTTTATTGGTGATTTCACTGTTTAAAATGGGCTCCACGTGTAGGGCTAAAGTGGTATCAAGGCTGTGATGTGCCTTATGGAGAAAATACATAAGTTAGATAATTCATGTTCAGGCATGAGTTACAGTAATGATAACTGTGAGTTAGTGTGAATGAATCAACAATATGTAATAAGGGGTCTTTACACATAAAACAAGGTTATCCATTGGTCAGCGGACAAAAATATTGTGACCAGAGGTTCAGAAAACTGAACTCCATGTTTTTGCTAGCAATAGTGGTTTAGTATTTGCTAGTATAGTATTTGTGGTCACTACAGAACAAAACTACAGCAAAGAGTGGGAACTGACTGTGTGTACATGTAGATTTGTATGTATATATAAATTCATATACCTGTATATCTCCCAATATTAACCACATATCTTCCTTAGAATGGGATTTTAATGATACCCCCAATAGTTTCAATCACCATACAATTCTTTACAGATAAAAGCCACTACTTTCTGTAAGGCAAGCCTAGGATCTGTCATGAAAAGATGGTGAGAGACAATTTTCCTAACTGTATCAGTCATTCAGGTCTTCCTCTTTTTAAACTTCTTGGGTTGTAACACTTAAATGAGTGAGATTATTACCACGAGAATCAGTGGGAGGAAGAAAAGCTAAATGTCCTAAACTTACTTATAAAGCAACATGTCAAAAAGAGTTAAATATCTCATTAAAATAAGGATTTTGAAAAGATTTAATGAGAAGTATCAAGGGCAACAACTTATCCCTGAAAACACCATTTCTTCACTGGATTCCCTTGTCTTTTTGAACGGAAAGCATTTTCTATGTATCTCATTATTGCATGTAAACTCTATTGCAATAATCTTATTACTTTTGTCTTTGATCTCTCAATCCCTAGCCCAGTGTCTGCCACACAGCAAGTGCTCAGTGCATGTCATGAAAAAGAATGGAATATTTAGCTGTCACCACATGACACTGGAACTTCATATATATTTTACATGCATATGTATGTGTGGATATAATTTGTGATATTTAAAAGATAGCATTAACCTCAGTATAAACAACCCCAACCAAATACTTTACCTCACACTTCTAAGGAATTTCTTGTTAAATTTATGTCTGTCTAAGACCAGTAAAGTTTTTGGAGGATGTCACTGAGACGACATGACTGCTGATCGAGCCAGACCCAGAAATCCAAGACTCCTCGCCAACTCTGTTGTCCTTGGAATATATGCTCTGCCCACTGTTCCCACGGCTGGAGTCATTATAAGGATACAGCCTTAGAGAGTAATGTGTTGTTGAAACCATCTGGAAGGTATACATGACTGACCCCTATTAAGGCCTCTAATAGAAACCTCTTAAGGTTCTCTCAGGTGGGTCGAGAGATCTACTTGTTTTGTGGTCACCCAAAACAAGCCTTCCGGGGCACCTGTGTGGCTCAGTGGGTTGAGCCTCTGCCTTTGGCTCGGGTCATGGCCTCAGGGTCCTGGGGTTGAGCCCCGCATTGGGCTCTCTGCTCAGCGGGGAATCTGCTTCCTCCTGTCTCTCTGCCTGCTGCTGTCTACCTGTGATCTCTCTGTCAAATAAATAAATAAAATCTTAAAAAAAAAAAAAAAACAACAAGCCTTCCATGTGAGTTCTCTTGTTTGTTACACCTGCCTCCTCTCAGTCTGGAGTGGCCTGCCTCTTTCTTTGGTCTTTTCCTTGCCCTTTGTGTGGGGGACTATTTTGCAAACCAACACCAGTGTGGTGGAAAGAGCATGATCTTTATTAAATAGGGTTTTACATTCTGGTTCTACCATTTACTCATCATGGAACTTCCAAAAAGCTACAAGACTTTTCTGATCTTCAGCTTCTTTATATATAAAATGGGTGATAGGATAAAACTACTCAAGAGAGCTGTGTGGATTGTGCCAGATCCTACATGTAAAGATGTCTGCATATAGTATCCACTTTATACCTGCTAGTGTTTTTCTCCCTAAGGTCTTACTTATGTGCATACCTTCAAATAGTCCAATGATAAATTTACTTCACACAGAGATGATCGTTGTTGTTTTAATTTTCAGAAATGTAGGAATCTGGATTGCAGCTGGGGGCCTGTGAATTATCAAAAAAAGTCTCTGCTATAGGCAATAATTTTAATGTTAATTAACTCCATCTGGAAGGAAAAGCAGGTGTTGAAATTGATCACTTAAGTATAGAAAGCAAAGGCTGTTTACTAAACTCTCCCTAAATTAATTTGGCTGAGCTTGTGGTTAAATTGCTTTCAAGTCACTTTTCTATAAATGCCTTATATCAAATGCTGAAATTGGAAAAAGAAGTAGACCAAGCAGATTTTAATGAAATGTAACAAATTGGACTGAAAGGTCACCTAAAAATAAAAATTATATATTTTTTTAAAATGAAAAAAGGCAACATTTTTGCTTCAATAGCAGGTGGAATTTGAGCAAAAACCTGTGGCAATTTTCTTGTGTTGTTCTCAAATCACCTGAATCAAATCAAAGTGTCGCACTAGAAAAAAAAAATTGGCCTGCACTCTCTACTAGAACAATTGAACCAGGTGTGCCAGGAAGTTCCAGGAATCTGCATTTAATAAGTCAGGTAACTTTCATTCTCACTAAAATTTCAGAATCATTGTCCTAAGGATGGAGAGATACAAAATCACACAATAGTGATACAGGGTACTAGAACGATGACAGATTAGTATCATGATTGTCTGAGAAGGTAAAACATAATATGGAAGCTTGGAAAAATATCAATAAACAAATCTACATTTACCATTTATGAAAATATTAATACAATGATAGTGGCCATTCAATTTCTTCGCCTTCTATCTTCACCTAACTCCTCAACATAAAGCCCAGATTCCTGAAACTTCTTTCCAAAGCCTTGCATAATCTGATTTGATTGTCCATTCAACTCCAAAGTGCAGTTCCAAACCAGCAGCATCAGTATCACCCATACTCAGAGAATCAGAAGTTCTGGGGCAGAGCCCAGCAATCTGTGTTTTAGCAAGGTCTCCAGATGATTCTGATGCAAACTAAAGTTTGAACACTTCGCACCCTTTTGGTTCATCATGATTCATCAGACTTCCAGCTGAAGTTGTGAACAAGGCATTAGGGATGAGACTACTGTGGGAAATATAACTGGGTCTTGTTTCCACTGCTAGATGGGGTATAAGCTCTAGTTGTAAAATGATTAAGTTCTGGGGATTTAATGTACAGCATGGTGCCTGTAGTTAACAATACTGTGTTGTATACTTGAAAGTTTCTATGAGAGTAAAGCTTTAACGTTCTCACCATAACAAAAACAAAATGGCAGTAATGTGCGGTAAAGGGTGGGTTAACATTTCTGTGGGGAAACATTTCACAATATAACATGTATAAATCACTACGTCATACAACTTAAACTTACACAATGGTATATGTCGATTTTATCTCAAAACTAGAAATAAAAGAGAAAATTGCATGGAAAAAAAAAGCTTTTGATAGAATCTGCTAATATCTCCAACTATGAAAGAACCAACCTTACTGAGTATTTACTACATGTTATTCTGTCTTCTGAGTGCTTTGCATTTATTGTCTCATTTATCCTCACTACAATCTAAGGATACAGGATTGATTGTTATCACTCCTTGACACAATGATACTGCGACACAGAAAGGTCAAACAACACCATCAAAGTCACATGGCAGCTAAGGGATGGAGTCAGAAGTTGAACTCAGTCTGTCTCTAGAGTTCACATTCTTCATCACTCTACAAACTGCCTTCAGGAAATCTTCACAATTCTCACACACCACTTGAAGAATTCCTAGCCCTGACTGAGACAAAGACAATGCCCAAAACTGGGAAAAGAGTAGGATTTTAAAGACCATAAGACTCAGTATTTTACACTAGCGTAAATTTGTTCCTAATATCCTACCTTTTTTTGTTTTAATCATCTCAAAGCCTGCCTATCTTGAGGTTTCTATTAAAACAGCTTTTATTAGAAAGGCCTTTCAGCTGTGTGAACTTGAAGCAAAACACAGTGTATCAGAGCCTCGGTTTCCCTATGTATAGACTGAAGATAACAGTATTATTTAACCAGAAAGAAATAGTATGAAATGAGGGAATAGACGTGAAAGTGCATTTTAAACTTCAAAACACTGTTATATGCTTGTAATATGGTGTCACAGTATTTTTTTATACTGAAGGTTTCAGAATTTATTGTTTGGAGACTGTCTTCTTTCACTGACCTTTTAGACCACAATTAGCACTATTTATACAGACTGGTTGCCCAAAGTGCTTTTTTTTAGCAACTCATTCATCAAAACTCAACCCTCCCCCACCACTTCACACTGGAACATTTTTCAAAGTTTCCTTACTGTAAGATTAACCAATGGTGTTTTTTTTAAATGTCATATTCTCTAGAGTCTCCTTTGGAAATTGCAATTATTTAGGCATGAGATTCAGAATACTTCATACTTTAGGAAATATCCCAAGTGATTGTTATAATGAGTTGAGTATTAGAAATATTACAGTAAATAGTAAAATTTTCTAGAGATTTAAAAGCAAAGACAAAAATCCTCTCAATTGTTACCTAATGTTAGCATAAAATTATTTTTGGACATAGATTATTTTTGGACAATGTTTTTTGTGTGTTGTTGGTTTTGGCTTTGTTAGTGTGCGTGTGTGTGTGTGTGTGTGTGTGTGTGTGTTTATTCCAACACATTTGCCAGAAACGGCAGAGGAATAATTTCCTTTTTTCCTGGAAGGAAGGTATGTTTTAGTAAGGTATTAATTTGGATAGACAAAGTTATAAGAGAGTAACAATTTAGATATGAAATCCCAGTGGGTTAACACAGTAAATATCTCTGCATCATTCAGTGTATGTCTATTGAGGGTTAGGAGGGACTAGAGAATAGAAGATCTAGTCCACCTGGTGACTAAGTGAACCAGAATGAGTTTCTAGCACCTTGTAAGCTATACCATCTGGGAATTGCAGCCTTTCAGTTATCAAGGTAGAGGAAGGGAGAGACTGAAAACTCAAATTTGGGTACGTCCCTGCCCCAAGCCAGAAGTGACACACAACTCAGTCCTTAGTTCATTGGCCAAAACAGTCAAATAGCATCATCAAAATGGACAGAGCTTAGAAAAGGAAGAGTGACAAATGGAGTATTTTGTAAGCTTTATTATCTCAGCCTCAGCCTACTTTAAAGTTCAACAAATACTCTAAATAAATAATCACGGATCTTTAAGCAATTTAAGGCTACCTAACAATCTGGGAAAAGGAGAAAGCTCTAATCAAATTGGTCTCTCACCCCAAGAATTTAAATTTTACTTAAGGCTGTCATAGTGTAAATCATTAAGTTACAAGAAGTATGCATTAAAGATCTTAATGGTGTGATACAAGCTTTAATTAAAAAAAAAATGAACACTTTTAGTAAGACAAAGCTTCATGAAAGAAATTGGATAAATTTGGACCACAAGATTAAGAAAAACTCTGGGAATATGCAGGTATATCCTTTGCAAAGTGTTATACAGGTATAACTCTTTGAGGGAATCACCATGAGAAAAACATCATGCTTGTGTAATAACACATGGGCTAAATCATGAAATTCAGTGTATGATTTAGGAAAATACAATATGACTCATCATCATAGGAAAAGAAGAAAAAACAGTATTTTTAAGAAACTTCCATATGCAAGGATTCAGCTAATGCTTGAACTATGTTATCTCTATTTTATCATTGACTAAAACCCTCAGAAGCAAGCATTATTCCCATTTTATAGATGAGATAAAAAATGTGAAGCAACTGGATTAACATTACACAATTAGTAAATAGCAAAACCAACACTCAACCCTGTGACTGTGGGTCCCATGTTGTGTATGGGAATGTGTATATTTTTCCCATTATATTAAGTGATGCTCTGCTAACCTAGGACCTCCTTCACTAAAATCCTGCCTTTATAAAGAGAAAGAATACTTGTAAAACACTAAACCAGTAATTTTTAATGAAGTCATAACTTACTCACAGCCATACTCAGTGATCCTGTGATAACTTCATGTATAACATTTCTGTGCTACAGGACCAGAGATGTATAAAACAAATAGGCATGATCACTGAGGCATATTCCTTTGAACAGTCCTTCTCTGCCTTTTCCTCCTAAATTGCACAAGAATTGGCAGCTAATTAGCAGCTCATTAGCAACATTGATAAACCATGTGACAAAAACAAATGCTGTGCTAACAGAAGGGAGAGCTTTCCAATGAATATGAAATAGAACATAGGATAAAATCAAATTGCTGAAACTAGCTTCCTATAGATCTCCAAATTATTCCTGTTGTATTTCATGATTTCTTAGTCATGCATTCAGATATATATATATATATATATCACCATGTTTAAGATAGAAAAATATGTGTCAAATGCAATTCTTGCTTTCAACAAGTTCATAATATAAAAAGATGATTAAGGAGTCTATAAATTCCCTTTTTGTAAACAATCTTTATGAAGCTGAAATATGATCTTTTTAGGTAAAAGTTGGCATTATCTGACTACATATTTGGTGGTTAGACTGCTATTAAAGGAGGCATGAATTCCATGGCTCAGGACTGAGAAAAATTCTGGTGTGTATAAAAATTGGATCTCACAGATTCTCTGAGGCATTTTGAATGATTAGACGTAGTTTTCATGCAAATCTGACCTGCTACTTTTTCAATTAAAAGCATTCACTTATCAGCAATTTCTGTTAAAACAAATTTGTAACTCCTTAAAAAGGGAAATAAGGTCTTAACTTGTCCTTCAGTTTTGGCCTATTCTCTCCTATTCATGGATCTCAGAATAAGCCACACTGTATCACACCTATTACTCCCTTTACACTGTATGACCTTCACCCATCCTACCAACTCACTTCATTTTTACAATTCCTCCTCACGTTTTAAGATGCAGGGAACATTATCAAATATAGAAGACTTGCCTAAATTTAAGTCAGATTTGACACACTTCTTATCCACCTATATTGAACTCACCACACCATATAATAGGTACCTTATTTGTCTGCTATTGATCCCTTTAGCCCCTGGGCTTTTTTGAAAGCAGATGTATCTTTTTATCTCTGTGTCTTAGGTGACTAATACTGGGTAAGGGCTTAGTATGAACTTAATATCTGAACTTAAGTGAATTAGTAAGTGCGTGGTATTCCAATTCACATCTATAATGAGGATATATGAATGCCGGGCACATGAAACTCTGCTTTAAGCTATAGACACGGTTAAAAAAAACCACATGTACTAACATTATTTTCTCTTCAAAGAATAAATCCAGCTATTTTAATAAAGTAGTTAAGTAGATCATCTTACAGAAAACTTCAAAGAAATAAATGTAGATTTTTTTAATGGTCCCTTCAGTATAATTTGTACTTGTCATGATCATAGCTTAGTTACATGATTACATCTAGGAGATCCTATTAGAAGTATAGGATACTTATAATTCTCTGTTTCAATAAATAGTAGCTATTAACATTATGTGAGTTTTCTTTTCTTTTCAAAGATTTGATTTATTTATTTAAGAGAGAGAGCATGCAAACACACAAGTGGGGGAGGGGAGGAACACAGGGAGAAGGAAAAGCAGACTCCCCATTGAGCAAGGGAGCTGACTTGGGGCTCAATCCCAAGATCCCGAGATGATGATCTGACCCAAAGGCAGACACTTAACCAACGGAGCCACCCAGATGCCCCAATATTATATGAGTTTTCTTTACAACCTGCCTTTGCAAAAGATTGAACTCCTAAAAGAATATTTTTCCCTCCGATCTTTTCTTTTTTCTTTTTTAAGATTTTAATTATTTGACAGACAGAGATCACAACTAGGCAGAGAGGCAGGCAGAGAGAGAGGGGAAGTAGGTTCCCGCTGAGCAGAGAGCCCAACTCGGGGCTGGATCCCAGGACCCTGAGATCATGACCTGAGCTGAAGGCAGAGGCTTTAACCCACTGAGCCACCCAGGCGCCCCCTCCCTCTGTTCTTTCTTAAATGCAAACAGGAAAGAAAGAAAATCCTAGGTTCAGATTTCCGGAACATCAATGCAACTTAACAACTGAGCTGAATGTACTTGTGAAGTGAGTAAGAAATTAGAACCATGAAAATAAGACATGGCAAGTGAAAAGTCAGCTTGTGAGTACCACAATAAGAAACTGTTCCTCTTCCCTCCCACTTCAGTATTATGTCCATTAAATCATCTTCTAATTCACCTTATCCACTAAGATAGGTTCCATGAGAATTAAAATGTTGGGGTAGAAGATTTAAGAGTAATCCTTGGCCCTGTCTGCTGGGGAACGTTGTTTGTCTATCTCTCTCATTGGCTTTATTTGGGAAAAAAATGATGGAAAAAATAAAAGAACCTTTAAAATACTAAAAATTAAAAGGGAGTATATTCTAAAGAAATCAGCATACACTTCAAGAAAAATAGTCATTTTCAATAGAAGACAAAATTAAATTACTTTTTGAAATAAAGGATTAAAAAGATGTTGTAATAAAAGGACAATGTTTGTCTGCTTTTAAAAAAATCCTAAAAAAACAGTCAACAGCATCAAACTTATTTTAAAGTGTACATGAAATATAAAATTATATTACCAGTGTCAAGAAAGCCAATTTGAAGCTACAGAGTCTAGTCATTAATGCAGAGAACAGACGGAGAAATCTCTAGAGAATACAGAAGAAAAATAAAAGCGTGACAAAGATTAAAGTTCTAAGAGAGCCAATAGATATAGAAGACAGAAAAACATATCAAATATTGAAATCTTAGGAATTCAGCATAAATAAATAAAATTATAAGATACAATTAACAGTGACAAATTTGAAGAAATTCCCCAGGAAGTAAAAATATGAATGTCTTTAAACTTTTCAAGCAAAATTAAATAGAAATGTTCCATAAGAAGTTGCATCTTGAAAAAAAAAATAAAGGTTTAATTTTAATGATAAATTAAAAAGATCTAAGCATTAAAACAGCATCTAAAATATATAGAATTATTCTGATTCAACCATCCCCTGTGGTAGTAAATTCCAAAAATGATGAACCAAAATTTAAAGGATTTTGAGTCTCTCTATATATAATGTTCCAAAGGATAATAAGTATAGAGCAAGGTGAAGATATGCTAAACTATGCCAGATATTTAAAATTCTCAGAAAATGTGTTTTTTGGGAAGAAAAAAGATATTTTGCCATCATAGTTAAAATAAAAAATCAGGAAAAAAAGGAAATTCCTAAAAGGATCTATGAAAACAATGATATAAAATTAGTTTAACATTAGATTAACACTATACTTTGTAAATGTACATTTGTTCATAAAACATTTAATATCACAAGGATTTGAAAGAGAAGTTATTTATATAAAATATATTAACACTGAAAATCAGGTGTTGGTGAAAAACTAAGAATGTACTCCAGTTAGGACAATTTCTTTATAAAGTTATCTAATTATTGGCATACATCTTTTTTGTAGAAACCACAAATAGAAAGAAACATGTATATGTGCATGTGTGTGTGTGTGTGTGTGTGTATTCATTCTCCATCCAACTCCCTAGAATTAATGTGGCATAGTTTCTGGTGAGCATCTTTTATGAAATGGGAAAAATTCTCTTCCCATTATATTTAGAAGTTCTTTATTGTTTTTGTTTTTAATAGTACATTACTCATAAGCATTATGTTATAAAGTGTTCTTGTTTTCTTGAGATGCTCTAGCATTGTCCTTTGCTACATTCGAAGTATTTGTAGGTCACTTCCCTGTACGAATGTATACATCACTACCATTTCTGTTTCCCATGGGTGGTGTGGGTAATGGCTGCCTGGCATGCCTTGGAACTAATTCTAAGCCAACTTGATATCGCTGTTGTGTGCTTAATGGTTATGAGAAACAGACACAATTTCTCACATATCTGGCTAAAAATTGTGTGAATGTAATGGGAGAGCTAATAGTTAAAGAAGTGGCCTTTTGGGGCGCCTGGGTGGCTCAGTGGGTTAAAGCCTCTGCCTTTGGCTCAGGTCATGATCTCAGGGTCCTGGGATGGAGCCCTGCATTGGGCTCTCTGCTCAGCGGGGAGCCTGCTTCCCTTCCTCTCTCTCTGCCTGCCTCTCTGCCTACTTGTGATCTCTGTCTGTCAAATAAATAAAATCTTAAAAAAAAA
The DNA here is from genome assembly GCF_963455335.1 of Martes martes. NCBI lineage: Eukaryota > Metazoa > Chordata > Mammalia > Carnivora > Mustelidae > Martes > Martes martes. The sequence goes on from NC_137898.1 coordinate 66,500,938, forward strand.
AAAAAAAAAGAAGTGGCCTTTTGCCTGAAATGGGTAAATGAAGTCTTGGTTTCATATGCATATCCTAAGAATCATGATGTTCTCTTATATAACCCCAGTATAGCTATCAATGTCAATTAATTTTACACGAATGCAATACTGCTGTCTAATTTGTTGTTTGTATTCTAATATTCTTAGTAGGCCAAATAATGTCCTCATTAAGACTTTCTTTCTCCTCCAGTCTAGGGCCAAGTAGAAGATTTCTTCTCAAGCCTCCTTTAATCTCATCTATTATCACAGCCCTTCACTGACTTTGATGCTGACATTTTGAAGATTATAGTTCACCATCCTTTTTTCTAATAGAACACTTTTCATTTCATTTGTCTGAGGTTTCTTAATGATTAACTTTCAGATGTTGCTTTATTGGGCAGGACACAACTTAGGTAACGAGTCCTCCTTAGATTTTGAGGCATGTGATGCCCATTGATCTCTCACTAGAGATTTTAATTTTGATAATATGGTAAACACTTTGCCCACTTAATGGACATTTGTTCATGGATTGATTATATACAATCAAATATATATTTCTTCTTTAAAACGTATATTTCAAAACAAAACTATGTGATTTATGATCATTTTGTGTGTATGTTCATATATGTCTTTACTATTGAATGTTGTGGTTTTGTCTAAGTCTAGAGTTTGCCATGATTGAGGTATTGTATGAAAATTATTAACCTTATTGTGCCCTGAGACTATAGAAGAGTAAAAGTACTGCATGTGGTAGTAAGAAGGGGAACACAATTAAAGTAGGAAACAAACTGAGGGTTTTGGAAGGGAGGGGGGTGGAGGTTGGGTGAGCCTGGTGGTGAGTATGGTGGCACGTATTACATGGGGCAATGGGTATGGTGCATAAACAATGAATCTTGGAACACTGAAAAAAAAATAAAATAAAATTACAAAAAATAATAAAGTAGGAAATTCAGGCTTTAACCAAAAATGATTAAAAATAACAATAAATATTGCACATGACAATGAATTAAATGTATCAGAGAGAATCAGTCTCAAGAACAAAGATCAAACAATGGAGGGGAGGAAAATACAGGAAAAGACAATGAAAAGTGGCTGATCCACATAACTCTTGTAAGGGTAGGAGCAGCAAAAGTGTTGCATGCCTATATGCTTAATATTGACAAGAAACCATGTGCAGTGGACACTGTGGTTTGCAGTTTAGATATCTCCTTTGGGAACAGGGCTCTCTTTCACTGCCCCACCTGCCAGTGACAGTAGCTGCTGATGGCTTAGAGTTATGTTCCTCTCTGAGAATTGCTCTTGGCCAAAGAGAGGTACCTCAACTAAGGTTATGTTCCTTCTTTGTGTGTGTGTGACTAGGGGAAGGCAGCCTGAATTTAGTGACTAGTTGAGATGTTAAAAAGTTTCAATTTCCTTGCTTTGATTTTGGTCTTCCCTTAAGGTCCAGACCAGCTGATGAAATTACTACTGAAAGACCTAGATGATGTAGGATAGTCAACCCCTGCCTGAATATAGCTGACGAAGTGTTGTCTGTAATATCTTTGTACACCAGAGTAGTTTCACCTTCTTTGATAGGTTCTGAATAAAGATAAATCTAATTTAAATTTACTTGATAAGTGATACCTGATAGAAAAAATAAATACAAATATATGTACTTTATGTATTGCTTTATTATACATACACACACACACACACACACACACACACACCATTCAACTTCCAAATGAGTAGACTTCTTTTTAAAGATTTTTAAAAGTTATTTATTTGAGAGAGAGAGAGAGAGAATGCAGGGGAGGGGCACAGGCAGAGAAGAGGGAGAAGCAGACTCCTGCAGATATCAAGACCTGAGCCAAAATCAAGAGTCAGACCTTTAACTTACTGAGCTGCCCAGGTACCTCTTAAATGAATAGACTTAAAACAAAGCTTTGTCATAAGAATTTTAGGTATTTTCTCATCTTCAAACCAGACTCACATAGTATCCTTATTTACAGAAAGAGAAAATGAGGCTTGAAGAGCTTAAACAACTGGTTCAAAGCCACATGGTAGCAAGTGGTAGAATCAGGATTTGAACTAGTACAGGTGACTTCAAAGTTTTAACTCTTTGACCCTTTCATGAATGCCATTGCTCCAAAATATGATTTGGACATTAGTTAAATTACTGGGAAAAGAAAGGAAAGAAAACCCCATCATATTCCCACCCACAGATGATTGCTTCCCTTGAGGCATCAAAAGGTATGTACGGTAGAGCATGAGAACTTTGTATCCACACATCCGGGTTCAAACATGGACTTTCTCACTAAATAGCTGGGTGATTTTCCTAAATGACTTGACCTCTCCAAGTCCCAACTTCATCTGAAAATCAGGACAGTGATAACCTCCATGGAGGAGGTTATTATTTATCTTGTGGAGATAAAATGTGGTGATGAGTTAAAGTGCTTAGCACAGTGCTTGGTGCATAGTAAGCTCTCAATAAATGATAGCCGCCATTACATTAGAAAGGACATGTGAAAGAACAATACTGAAAGGTTGTTTGATTCTCTTCTCTATTTTTAGTAATAAAACATTTATCTCAAGAAATCACAAGGTATTTCAAGGTCAAACATTTAACAATAACTAATTATATTTTCCTTTTAGTAAATCATTATCGGAAGAAATCATTAGGTGACCTTTTTTGGTTACAGCAATCCAATAAAACTTACATTAGCCAGTGTTTCAGGAACATTAGTCTAATGTGCTTTCAGAGATCACCTTCTCTGAGCAGTATAATAAGTTTGTGTGAAAAGCATAAAGCATGTAATATATAATAAGATTTGGACTTTAATGAACCATCTTGGCAAACTGACTGGTACTATAATTCAAAGGTGAGCTTTCCTTAATTAATGAATTAAAAAAGCCAAGAGTATTCCCTAAATGCTACACTTGATTATACTTCCATTTATTTTTGTTTTTACCATATACCTATGAATTGTTTAGCAACATGAAGTGAATCTTAAGTGACCTTGGCTATGAAAATAATAGGGAAAAAGAGGAACAACTTAAAAAGAGATGGCATAGCTACCAATTTGTGTAGCTTCTAAAGCGTGGAAATATTAGCAAGTTTGGCTACTTTTCGTATTGGAGTAAGGCAGCCAGAGGATTAGCTCTATTATAGTGTTATGGTAGTGTATGTGAGGGCAAGACAAGTACTGGTCAGAAACAAAAAATGTAAGCTCTGCATCTTTTTAAGTAACTTTGTCTTTTGTAATAGCCTTTTTCTTAAATTGTCTCCCTAGTACCAGGAAACACAACACCTGAGTTTGGCCACCATCTTGTTCTTTGTTTCAGCTGGGCATGGCTTTGTTTCGAACAGTCATACTGAATTGTGCTGAATCAATCTTTTCCTCCTTCCCTCATCAAAATTAAACTGAAAACTGAGATGTGATCTGCTAACCTTTGAACCATTATCACTGACACTAGTATTCTTTTGTTGCCATTAAAATCTAGGGATACTTTTTCCAAATATTAGGAATTCTACAATAATAACTCTGGTTAAGATTTAGCAGCAATTTGTGTCTGAATATCCTACTACCCACCTATCCTCAGGTTCCAGGACAAATAATTATCTTCATAAGGACAAAAGCCAGATGATAAATGAAGTGCTTGGGACATTAGTAAAGTGTGTTGGTAGGTAAGCTTGTGTTTAGGAAGCTAAATGGGACTTTTCTCTTTTCTTGAATCTGAAGGGTCTGATGATATGGTCTAGAATCAAGGTCCAGCTTCCCATGATGATGATGCTAGCAAACATTACTGAGGGTACTCTATGGGCCAAGAGTTTTTCAAACCACTTTGGGTGTATTAACTCATTTAATCTTCATAATAATACCAGGCAATTTCAATCAAATGGCAGGCTACAGAATCAACCTCTTTGTAAGAGGAATAAATTGGTGAGCAATAGTGTTGTCACACAAAACGATAATCATTTTCTTAAATGAGTTTACCTCAGGAAAAGAGAAAGTATGAGAAACCTACAGTCTCTGGATGTACAGAATGAGTGAAGATGACAGTAGCCAAGTCCTTGCAAGGCAACATAACCAGCTGCAGTAATAAGAGGTGACCCATGAATCTCTTAGCTTCTGATCAGTAAGGATAGCAACACTCTGTCCCATCATTGCTGCACTGGTGTGAACTACCCTGACAAGACAAAGGGGAACCCTATTCCAAAGGGTTGTGTGGGTGTAAAGAAGAAAGAAAGTAGATTCCTCCATTAAAAGTATATAATTTTCTTCTACATATAGCTGTCCAGTTTTCCCAGCACCATTTATTGAAGAGACTGTCTTTTTTCCACTGGATATTTTTTCCTGTTTTGTCAAAGATTATTTGACCATAGAGTTGAGGGTCCATATCTGGGCTCTCTACTCTGTTCCACTGGTCCATAAAAAAAAAAAAAAAAAAAAAAAAAAAAGTATATAATTTTTACAATTGGTCAATTTATTGGGTACCTCTAAGAGAAACCATATCACATTCTTAAGTTTTTCTTGTCCCTTTGTAAGACTGCTAGCCATTTGTATAGACAGCTAACACAGATATATAGAGGCAGGAACATGTTTCTGGTGGGTGTCAGCATATCATTTGGAAGTGAGCAAGCACCCATTTACTATAATTAAGGAACAGGAAGACTCCAGAAGGTTACACAACAATTAACTCCAACCCTGGTTGCCTAAAACTTGTCATGAAAGGATGCAGAGATAAAATAATAAAACTTTCTTCAAGAAATAATACAACTCCTTTAGTCATTGGTAAGTAAAACCAGAATACCTCCCTTGAAAAGAAAACCTACTTTAGGTAAAAAAAAGTGAGGCAGTGGCTTAGACATTTATGTAATGCACTAACTAAATTATGTCTAAAATATTTAAAATAGTTGGTTATTTATAGTGTTGGTTATCTAGTTTTGTTAAGCTGTGGCAGGCAAAAAGTAAAAAGTAGCCAAACTGAAAAGGTTGAGCACTGCTTATAAACATGAGTAATCAATACATTGACATGGCAGCTATGTATTTCTTATTGAGAGTCACCCTTCCTAAACTGAAGCAGAATGAAACAATAAAATAAAATACGCTGAAACTGAAATTTTGTATTTAATGCATTGTATATTTATGTGTGTAGACATATCTATGTGTATGTATACCAAAAGTTGTGAGGGGCATGAGGAAAGAATACTCCAAGTGAAAGAATACTCTAGAATAAAGATTCAATTACCTACTAGTGATGTTGCCTTAAGCAAACTATTTAATGTTGTGGAGTCCCAGTTTATCTATATGCAACATGAAACTATGATAATCTGGTCTCTTCAGCTTTCAGTTATACTTTCAATTAGATACCTCAAATGAGGTAATGCCCAAGAAAGCCTTTTTTTATACTGAAAAATAGTATGCATATGTAAGGACTTATTAGCATTACAGTAATACAATAAACACTGAAGTTAAACTTTCTAAATTGTGTTGCAGTGAGGGTGTAGGCATCCGCTTCTTCCCCAAACACTGATCCCATTTGTTGTACATAATTGCACATCTTGGAAGGAAAAATGTTACAAAAATCTCAGGAGGTTCCTATTTACCTTCATGAGTTATTTCTACAATTGACCCAGAAAATAAACTGTTAATGTGTGTATTACAAATAATTGCATAAATAATGACAGCACCAAAGAAACAATCAACAATTATCCACACACCTCTTATAACAGCAAATTCCAAGTGCAAAATGCTTGGCAACTTAAAGAAAGAAGTTGAACTTGCTAATTTTGTGGCAAGAAGGTTAGGTGGAAAAGAAGCAATTCAAACATATGTGAGCAGCCGGGCTCACTGGCACTTGAAATCCCTAAACAGCTGTCAGGGAGAGAGCCTACTGTTGAGGATACATGGAGGGTGGGAGGGTTGGGGAGAGAAGAAAAGAAATGGGCAACAGAAAGCATTATAGATGTTTTCTTGGAGATTTGTTCAATTTGTCAAAAACTTTTCTGATTAAGATCAAAGTTCTGCAGTGCTACAGTTAACATTTTCTGAAGATCTGTTCCACGTTAGAAATTGTATATGTGATTATCTCGTTTACTCTCCACAAACTGAAGATAGTATTATGATTCTCGTTTTGCGATTGAATAAACCAAGTTCAGGAGGCTTCAGTGATTTGACCAAGGTAAATGAGAGAGTCAGGATTCACATCTGTGTGTGTCTGACTCTGAAGGCCCCCCCCTTTTTTTTGTAGCTTTTTACCCTATCTTGGGAGCATGCACGTGCAGAAGAGCCACAGGGGTTCTTCCGGGAGATAAGGCTTCACACTTCTTTCATACACCTTCTTGGCAATCAGAGACACAATATATTTCATACTAGGTAAAATCATATCAAATTGCCAAAATTAGACCATTTTTGACCATCACAATGACAATGCATATAGTTCAAGTTAACTTCTATAACAAACAATTAAACTTTTATGCTTCAACCTAAACGTATCCTCCCCACTTTTGCCATTTAACAACCCCTCAGTCTCTTATTCTACTCTCCAACTACCAAAAATCTCTCAATCCTTTTTCAGACTTGACTCAACTATCACTTCCTCCTTTAAAGACATCCCTCAAACTGCAAGATAGGAAAAGCAAAAAACAAAACAAAACAAAAAAACCGTCAATGACCCTAAACAAGAAATGCTTTCTGCCTTCTTTAAGTTTCTTTATCTGAATCCTCCTTGGAGAATTTTTCTCTTTTCATCTTAAATTATAAATATTTTTAGGGGCACCTGCGTTCCTCAGTCAGTTAAGCATCTGCCTTGGGCTCAGGTAATGATCCCAGAGTCCTGGGATGGAGACCCACATCAGGCTCCTTGCTCAGCAGGGAGCCTGCCTCTCCCTCCACCTGCCACTCCCCCTACTTGTGCTTTCTATCTCTCTGTCTGACAAATAAATAAATAAAATCTTTAAAAACAAAACAAAAATTTTAATCCACATTTGATCATTCCTATGATACTGTAATCTCCATAAGGGGAAAGACCATGGGTTCATCATATTTCAATTCCTCAAGATTGGAACTATAGTCATCAATAAATGTATATATAATTAATGATGATGCCATGTTTAAACCATGCATACTTGGATCTTATCACTTTTTCCATTGCTTATCACTTTTCACCTTTTTTTTAACATGATTCCAGCACCTAAGTGTAGGAAACTTGTCTTGTATATCTTTAAATCACTCAAACCTATTTTAGGACCAGTACACAGTTGGTGCTCACTGAATGTACATTCCATACACAGTATGCCTCAATGCTCCAATCCCAACTCCACCCATTAACTAAGACTAATGCAGCTTTAGTTTCTGTTTACAAAGTTTGCTTATATCATGTTGTTATACTCAGCCTTCATGTGTCTTACTGTACTGGCTGATTTACCAGTTTATCCTCCAATAAAGTATCTTATACACAGATGGAAATGGCCTTTATTTAATGTTAAAACTTTGGAGACATCAATTTCAGATAATACACTTGAACCTGTCTGTCATTATTAATTGTCTACATATTTCTTTGTGAGGACTCAATACCTAATCCATGGCTTATTGATTTTAAGAGCCATATTAAGTGCTAGCTCTCTAATGTTACAGAGGTATAAAACTTTAAAAACAGGAAAATACAATAGTACCCACTATGTGCCATGTGCTCAATGGATGCTTTGCATCCTAATTCATTTAATTCTTAACAGAATCCATTATGTGTCATGTTATTAAACCAGTTTAACTATATAAGGAGACTTAAACAAGGTGGGTATCTTAGGCAAGACCATAAAGTGAGCAGTGCTGGAATTTATACCAATTTTCTGTCACTCTTCAGTCTGTACTTTATTCACTTCATCATATTTTCAGAAAGATAAACCAAATCCCAGGAACGAGGCTGACCATAATCACTGTTTGTATTTTTACACCATCAATTACTCTTTCAGTCATGTGCTCATACAACACTATTAGTGGTTAAACAATCATGTGAATTGTTAAGAATCCAGTTGCCCCGGTCATAGGGCATTTATTCCAAAGATACAGATGTAGTGAAAAGAAGGGGCACATGCACCCCAATGTTCATAGCAGCAATAGCCACAGTCGCCAAACTGTGAAAAGAGCCAAGACGCCCTTCAGTAGACAAATGGATAAAGAAGATGTGGTCCATACATACAACGGAATATTACTCAGCCATCAGAAAGGATGAATACCCACCATTTGCACTGACATGGATGAAACTAGAGGGGATTATGCTAAGTGAAGTAAGTCAAGCAGAGAAAGTCAATTACCATGTGGTTTCATTTATTTGTGGAACATAAGGAATGGCATGCAGGACGTTAGGAGAAGGAAGGGGAAAATGAAGCAGGGGGGAAATCAGAGGAGAAGAGGAACCATGCAAGACTACAGATTCCTGGAAACAATCTCAGGGTTTCAGAGGGAAGGGCACCAGGTTAGCCCGGTGATGGGTATTAAGGACGGCACGTATTGTATGGAGCCCTGGGTGTTATACGCAAATAATGGATCTTGGAACACTACATCAAAACCTAATGATGTACTGTATACTGGTGAACATAACATAATAATAATAATTAAAAAAAAAAAAAGAATCCAATCATGGTGAAAGCAGAAAGGTAACCGACATTTGCTCACTTCCTACAAAGTGCCGTAACTGCTGCGAGATTTCCTTATACACTGTTTTCTGTACTCTTTGCAACAGCCCTTGGAGATTAAAAACATATAAAGACTTTCATGTGACTCTCACATAAGCAAAGGAGAGCTCAGAAAATAATACCTCATTCAGGCCAATAGCCAATAGGTGAAAGAGGTGCCATGCAGATGTGGGTCTTTGTAACTTTCAACCCTGATTCTGCCACATGATGCCAAGCTCTCTGTCTAGGAGTAACAAAATACCTATTTGGGGACAAATGCATAGTACGGATTATACAGCAGTAAACCCCGGAGCTTCTGCTGCCAGTTCTGGGACTCTGCACATCATGGGGAAGTTTTTTGTATTTATTTTATATACTTACTGAAAAAATAATAGAGCCCCTGACAAACTTACAAGCAGTAGATAAACAAAAAAAGAAGTGACAATTATGTGACAGAGGTGTTAGATAACGTTATGGTGGCAATTGTATTACAATATATAAATGCATCAAATCAATATTTTGCACACCCTAAACTTATACAGTGTTATATGTCAATTATATTTCAATTTTTAAAAAGAAAAAAAAAATACACCGACCCCTTAACACAGTCAAATACCTTACAAAGAGAAGTGGTTAAGGAAATTGGCTGATTGGACAAGAAATTCTTAGCACCAGAAATGATTAACATTTATAATATATTTATTCATGCATTTTCTTTTTCATTCTTTAGAGTGTTTATGCATCCATGCAAAATATTAAGAATATAGCAATGGCCAGCACCATTTTGGTATCCATTCTCGAGGAGCTCATCCTCTGTGGCACTGGCTCCCAAATCTAGCTTGGCATCAGGATAATCAGGGGTATTTGTAAAAGTACAAGTTTCAAGTTCTCTGAGTTAGAATCTTGGGAGTATCGATATAACTATATTTTATAATGGTTATAGAGTGGATTGGGGTATTAACAATGACTTGAAGCATTTGTATTGTGCCGTTTTAGGCTAATCTGGAACTACATTTCCTAGAATTACCTTCCATCCATGGTTCCTGCTTAGCTCGGTATGCAACACATTTTGCTTGAGAGCTGGAAGGCAGAAGTGAAGCAGCAAGTGTCTTGTTTTTATACTCAGAAAGTCACTCTAGGGCAGAAGCCCTCAGGCAGCTCCCACACCTTTCATATGCAAACAGGTTCACCTTGGTGTTGTGGGACAATAGCGGAGCCCAAAGAACCTTGATTCCCTGCTAAATATCCCTCCATTTTCTCTAACTCCTTGGTCAGGGGCATATTTTACTCTGTGATGAAGGGCAATCAACAATCATCTTAGGGAGGATACCCCTAATGTTTCAGTTGGAACTCTGGACGTGGTGAGAGACCCAAAGGTTTCAGTCCATCCTTGCCGGGTCCAGTTTAACGTAAACATTTCAACTGTTCTTATTTCTGCCACATCATATATATATTCTGTTCTCAGGTATCAGCACCAAACATAAACAACAGTTTTACACAGATTGTATGACTATCTCCCACAGATGCCTTATGTCAAATACTTATGATAAATCTTTATAAGTATTAGAATTTATGTATATGTATATACACATATGCACACATATGTATATTTATACAAACATACATGTGTCTATGTGCATAGATAGATGTAAATATGGATATGAATGTGTGAATATATGCAAACATAAACACTCACACACAAACATGTAAACATATACACATCTGTTTGTCCATCTAATCAAAAACATTCTAGTAGTTTTGCTTTTCTGACAACCTTGAATGATATAGAACTTGATACTGAAAGTGATCCCAGAGAAATGGAACGTCAATGATGAATTATCTGAATTTGTTCTGGGTTCTCTGGAGTTGGTTCCCTGTTTCTGATTAAGGACATTAATACTCTTTCTAGCGGTAAGCAGGACACTAGCAGTAACTGTGGAAATAGTTGTTTAAAAATATCACCTGTAGACGCCAGTAATAAATTGCATAGAGAAGGCAGACCTTTGTGTCACCAAGTATTTGAGGCCATAAAACATGTTAGTAAAAGTAAATAAGATAATTGAGAGGATTGATAACTTATAAGTGCTTTTTGGAGAACTTGGGGGGAAAATGATGACCTCAAGGCTTTAAATTTCTAGCTAAAAGTTCATGTAAGGAATATAAAAATTTCTGTGAGGGCCCAAAAATAAACCCTTATATCCCATAGCTGCAGAACAAAGATTTTTGTGAAACCGAACTAAGTCTAATCTTCTAGGCAACTAAATTACAATGCAAATCGAACTTCCAACTCCTCAGAAAGTATTATATTAAAGTTTGGCTGTTAATTGGGTAGGATTATAACTGAAAAATTGGGATGAAGACATATGGGTAGATTTTCATAAACCTGGGAACAGTGAACATTAAATTCTGTCGAGTCTCATTTGTCATAGAAGCAGCTCTTCTGCTGAGGGGGTTTGTCAGCTCTTTCCTCAAGAACCTGTAATGGCTTCCCTTGAGGTACTTAGCTAGCAAGGGGTTGCTGATTCTTTTCAAGACATATCACCAACACTCTTCACTGCTTGTAGACCTAAAACCAGACTCAAGACCACATGGGCTCCCGATAGTGTGGTGCAAAGTTTGACCACTAATAAGGCATGAAACAATGAAATGTCACGATTAAATGTATGACCTGCACAGTTTATATAAACAGAAACTGGGACAATGTGTAGAAGAAAAGATCCTTTGGAGACAGAATTTAGGTAGAAGGAATTAAAAATCAGATCAAATTAATTTGTCTTGAACTATCATTCATTATGGGTTCACTGAGCAGATATCTGGATTAAATATGTTAGATTGAGGGTTGGGAATAAACTCTTAACAATTAAGTTACTTGGTTGGTTAAGTAAAATGTGGACCAAAAACTCACCCACACTAAATAAAGTCAAAATGCAGGAACTTAGGGAAACTGGAAACCTATAGTATACTTATCATATAAGATATTTTCACTTCCCCATTGAATATATCTCCTAGAAGAGTCTGAAGGATAGTTCTGTTATCACGACTGGGAAATATATTTGTAAGGGGAGTTCTATCATCCTTGAAAAGCACTGAGATATTCTCTATAAGCCAGAAATGACATAAGAAACTGCTGACATTGATCTAGGATCCCTAAATGTAAGGCATAGGATCTTAGATGTCAGAAGCCAAGTTTTAGCTCCTTGTTGCTGAAGCCAAAGTCAGTGCTGTTGCCAAAATGGGTAGCAGAGCTGAAACACTTACCATAGTAAATTAAGCCTCAATGATGTTTTTCATTGACTAATAACGCTGCTCCTAGAACTGAAATATACAGATAGGCTTCTGAAGTAAAGTATTTCTTTATTAGTAGAGGCAGGAGAGTTCTAGGTCTGAGTTTATAAAGGAGAGTTAAGGCCTGTCATCAAAATCTCAGACATGAGCCAAATCCCAGACACAGATTCCTTTGAATAGAGGGAAGGTTTAAAAAAGTCTCTGCTATGCAACGAAAAATGTATACTATAAATTTTCTCCTAGATTTCTCCCCAAAGAAGCTTCTGCCATTCATTGGGACACAGAAATGAGGAAGACAAGATAGCATTCAGGCTTTGCAGAATTTCCAGATACAGAATATGAACTGACATGAACTCTTACAAACTGAACCTCAATCATGGTTCCCCCAGTCAAATAGAGATTCGTGGAGATAAAGTAATGGAATTTGCGGTTGGTTCTATCTCACAGTGGGTACAGAGAGTCCCTGAAACCTTATTATATTTCCCCCCCAGATCCAGAATGTTAAACTAGAGTAGACATACTTGCAAATGGAGAATCTCCACATTGGTTATCTGATCTGCGGAGTGCAGGCTCTTATGATAGGGAGGGCCAAGAGGAAAACTCTAGAATTGCATCTTTCTAGCAAAATAATAAACTAAAGCAATGCCACACTTTTTAATGGATTACAGAGATCACTGAACCATGCATAACTTGAAAAATGCAAGAGTACTATCTCCCTCACCTCCTTTCAACTCACCTTCCAGGCCTGTGCAGAACCCAGATGACTTTTCAAAAAATTAACATGTAGTGGCTACAACTGCTCTTCTAGATGTGATTTTATTATTAGAGTAAATCAAAGCATCTTTTGGCATCCAGTATTAGATATTATCTTTACATTCCCATCTATATTTCTCCCCCACTTCCAGAATTGTTAATAAAGATCATCAGATGTTTACTTTCAGCCAGAAGGACCAGCAATATGTCTTCACTCTTACACCTAGAGACTATCAACTCATCGTTGCTATTTCATAATCCAGTCTTCAGGGACTTGACCATCTTTCCATTCTACAGGACACGTATCACACTGATGATGTCATACTGATTGGACTTGATGAGAAGGACATAGCTGCTACTGTAGGCTCATACCTGAAGGATGTATGCTGTAGAGTGGAGAATTTTTTTTTTCCACAAAAACACAAAAATGTGCCAACTAGGTAAAATTTCTAGAGGACCCCTGGTCTACCAGCTTGTTGAGATATATTTTCTGAGGTAAAAGAAATTGTTGCATCTGAACTTCCTACCATTAAGAAAGAGGCATGATACCTAATGTATCACTTTGATTACTGGAGGCAAGATACTTCATTTGGACAGGCTGGTTTGGTTTATTTATTGAGGAATCTGAAAGGCTATTAGTTTTGAATAAGGCCCAGAACAGGAGAGGGCTCTGCAAAAGTCCAGGTCATGGTATAAACTGTTTTGCTCTTTTGGCTGTATGACTCAGCAGATCTGATAGTGGTATTGGAAGATAGGAATGCTATATGTATTTGGCAGGCTACAAAAGATCAATAATAACACATATCTTTATGATTTGGAACTAAGATATGCCACCACCCTCAGATAACTATTCTATTTTTGAGTAACAAAATTTGGCTTGGTACTGGACCTTAATATAGCCAGAATGTTTGACAATGAGCCACTTAGTTACCACATAATCTGAATTGCTTGTTATGATGTGGGTATTATTTGATCTATGAATCCATTAAGTTATTATGCAGAGCATTTCATCATCAAATGTAAATTTTATATATACGATTGGGCTCAAGCATATTCTGAAGTTATATGAGCAAGTGACATAGATGGCTATGGCTTGCATTCCTATTTTATTGCCTCCTTCCTCCTAACCTGTAGTAGCCAACTGGCTGAAGGATAAGCAAAAATAAGGTCTGGTTTACAGATGGTTCTGAAAAATTATGGTACTAGTAGAAAGTAAATAGGTTTAGAACTATAGCTCTGCAACCTACCACAGATGCATTCTGGGGAAACCTGGAAGAACAGTGTAGATAAAAATTCTTCCAATGGGCAAAAATTCAAGCAGAGACTTGGTCATTTTTACCAGACAGGATTGTGTGTGTGTGTGTGTGTGTGTGTGTGTGTGTGTGTGTGTGTGTATAACATCATGGGCTAATTGTAGACAAAAATTTTTTCAGTGGACAGAAATCCAAGCAGAAACTTGGTTGGTCACTTTGCAAGAGGGGTATGTGAGTGTGTGTGTGTGTGTGTGTGTGTGTGTAAAATCATGGGCTAATGGTTTGGCTGGATGGTCAGAGCTTGAAAGGTACATGATTAAGAAAGTGGGGAAACAAAGGCAGAGACATGTGAACAGACTTCTCTGAGTGGACACAGAATATGAAAATAAGAGTGTTGCATATGAATGTTCACCAAAGGACAGCCTCAGGAGAGGAGTATCTTAATAACTGGGTGGACAGTTGACCTGTAATCATTATTCATGCTCTTTACTCAACTACTCTAGTACTTTTTTCCAGTAGACTCATAACAAAAAGTATTCATGGCAGCAATAATAGAGGTTATGCACAATCTTAGCAAGATGGACTTCCATTTACAAATTATGATCAGGTTGCAGCTACTGCTGATTGCCCAATGAATCAATAGCAGAGACCAAAACTGAGAACCCCCTCCCCCATATGTCATCACTTCTGGTGGGATCAGCTACATGGCATCAGGTTGGTTAGGTAAGATCACTTTCATCAAGGAAGAAGAGCTTTATTCTCACTGGAAGATGCTTACGCTAGGTACAGGTTTACCTTCCTTACCCCTGTGTTTGTTGAAATTACCATCTATTTTGAATTATAGGATGTCCAGTCTACTGTCATGATATTCCATACAGCATTGCTCTTGACCATGGAACTCATTTTACAGGGAACAAAGTGTGCCAATAAGGTCATTCTGATGGGATTCTCTAGTTGTACCATGTACACAAATACCTTGAACTAGCTGGTTTAGAAGAGAGATAAAATGCCTTTTGAAGACAGAATTACAGACCTAGGAGACAACTCCTTATAGGTGTGGGATAATGTCCTCTAGGGTGTAGCATGTGCCCTAAATCAGTGATCGAGAATTCCTAACATAAGGTGAATGATAATAAAAAGGCAGTTAGAATTTTTGATACTAGATACCCCACACTAACTCATATTTCCACTGCACCAGTGATGTACATTCTGAGTTTCAAACTACCAGGGCAGAGACAGAATTACCCTGAATTAGGGAATCTGGATTGTTCTATATGGAGAGTAAATATTCCCTGTTCCAAAAATATAACACAAATAAGTGAATGTTATTGTATCGAACAATTATCCCACTTAATTATACTTCAGGAAAGGTAGTCTCTTGAAAGAAAATGGCTCCAATATGTAATTTTAAAGAAAAAAAAAAAACAGGATAGTAATGTTTACTATGATGAGTATCCACCCAGGCATTTAAAACACTCAAGTGAATCACATGAAGTAAAATTCACCAATCTCCAGTGTCATCCAAAGTTATTACAAACACAACTGGGGAATATATCACAATGTCAATTCCTATTATGTTATATATTGGGAAATTATGTCGAAATCATTCACTGGAATTTGAGAAGTTAAATAGCCACATGGACCATGAGCTTGCTTATCAGTCCATTAAAAAGAAGAAAAAGGAGAAAGTACATTAAAACTCTGGAAATTTATGGTACTTGTTCATTTATGTATATTTAGTAACTATTATATGTGACATGTTTGCTAAATACCTCCTGTCAGTGCCTTTTGCCAATTCTTATAGGAAAGGAATAATTAATTAGAAGAAGAAGATTTAAAGGATGAATTATCCATGAATGATGGAGGTGCCCTTAGACTGAGTACCTGTAATTTATTCCCTCCGATGTCTCTGTAGTCCTGAGTAACGAAAGCACACAAGACCTATGCTTAATCCTGTGTTCTGTGACCTGTTAGCTGGTGACTTTGGGCAAGGCACTCAGCTGCTGTAAGTCTTGGTTTCCTGAACCATATAAAGGCATTATCATATTGATCCCTTGCAACGTGTCTATGAGAACTTCACGTGACACTTGTAAAATCCTGACTCTGAAATACTGTGTGGTGCATGCTAAGTACTCAATAAATGGTAGCTACAATTATTTTATAGGACATCCAAACTTACAAATTAAACACTGTCATGATATGTTACATTTTGAACAAGAGGAAAAAAAACACACTAATTCTACACCATTTTTTACTGGTAAATAAACATAGGAAGTGACAAGTAGCTGCTCGAAACTGTGCAGATAAGGTTCACAAATTCTTCAGAATGATTGTTTGCCTCCTTCTTTCCAACTTGAAAACAAAGGTAATCTGTTTTCCAAGTTGTTTTTTTACAACCCCCACCCCCCTGGCCCCAATCTTTAACAGTGCCTTATTTACTTGTTTTCTAATGATTTCCTGCAGCTTTTCTCATCAGGTTGTCTCATCTGGAACCGAACATATGCACTACAGGCCCCAATTAAGGCTAACTAAAGTACCTCTTGCTTTTCTGTTTATCCAGTCTGCTAGCACTCAAGAGAAATGACCCTGCCACGGTGGGCTCAGCCACAGCTTGGCTGCATCTCTGAAAGGGGACATTGTATCCATGTCAGATGCAAGCCCCGAATGATACCAGATAAGAATGAAAAATGACACAATGTCTCACGTGACAAATTATGCCCCTTAATAATAAAGGGCCAGTTAGAAAGCATTTAAGCAAACCACAGAGAAAATATCTGGTAGGAATTGGGAAAAGAGAGTCCTTTAGAAAGTAAAAATAAAAGTAACTCTCTGTTATATAATTTCCCACTCCTCACCATTTCCTACAGCTCTAAAATCCAATCAAGCTTAAAGGGAAATTATTTGTGATTGATTTATGTCCTATTTTACCAAGAAATGAGTTAAGATGGTTAATGTGGTTTTTCTTAAGCTCTAAGAAATTTTATTTTGAGTCATTGCTTGGACACACTCAGTGTTTGCTTTTTCTAGTTAATGGGAACTGCTTATTGAATTGTGTGCTCTTCAGAACCAACACGGAGACTGCTATTGCAAGGTACTTGGTCTGTACCACTCTGCTTCCATCAAAACCAGTTATCCCGTTTGTCTTTCTCTGGTTAGCCTGTGCACTGACACCTGCCAGGCAGCAGAGCCAATATCTTCTGAAGAGGAGCTGCAGTGAGGGTTTCTAATTCTCCAGGGGGCACATGTCCTTCTCACCTTTAATGCTCTGTCCCACTATTTTACACTTCTTCTGTCTTTTTCAATGCTCTTCCCTAAGACCAATGGAATTCACAGTGACAGGATCACAAGGGTATTTCCCTGGCTGGTTCATACCCTTTGTTACTAAGTGGTGGAGAGAAAGAGAATGGGTATTGGATCCTGACAGGCCTGCATTCACCTTTAGTCTATGTGGTCTGGGGCAAGTCCTAATTTTTTAGTCTCCATGTTCTCTAACATTGAGTTTTGTTTTTTTTTTTTTTTAAAGATTTTATTTATTTATTTGACAGAGAGAGATCACAAGTAGGCAGAGAGGCAGGCAGACAGAGAGAGGGAAGCAGACTCCCTGCTGAGCACAGAGCCCAATGCAGGGCTCTATCCCAGGACCCTGAGATCATGACCTGAGCCAAAGGCAGAGGCTTCTGAACAACCCAGGTGCCCCTATCATTGAGGTTTTTGCTTAGTGTTAAGACAACACTATATAGGAGTATGGAGTCAAGATGGCGGAGAAGTAGCCGACTGAGACGACATCGGGTAGCAGGAGATCAGCTAGACAGCTTATCTAACCATTGTGAACACCTACAAATCCAACGGGAAATCGAAGAGAAGAAGAACAACAATTCTAGAAACAGAAAATCAGTCACTTTCTGAAAGGTAGGACCTGCAGAAAAGTGAATCCAAAGCTACGAGAAGATAGACCCCGGGAGGAGGGGCCGGCACCCGGCAAGCGGCGGAGCAACGGAGCACAAAATCGGGACTTTTAAAAGTCGGCTCCACTGGGAGACATCGCTCCAGAGGCTAAACCGGGGGGAAACCCAGGCGGGGTCAGCATAACCCCAGGTCCCACAGGGTCACAGAAGGACTGGGGGTGCCTGAGTGCTACAGAGCTCACAGGTATTGGAGCAGGGAAGCCGGCTACAGCGACAAAGCCGAGGAGTGAGCTCTCAGCCCAGGGTTACCTTGTGCTGGTCGCAGGCTGGGTGGTCTCGGAGCGCGTCCGGAGGCCACGGAGACGGAGCAGCAATTGACTGCTTTCCTCAAGGCACGACCGCAGGCCAGGGAGGCGGGGCGGTTGGGCGCTTTTCTTTGAGGGTGCACTGAGGAGCGGAACCCCAAGCTCTCGGCTCCTCCCGGCCGAGAGATTGGGAGGCCGTAATCTTCATTCCCATCCTCCAGAACTCTACGGAAAGCGCTCAGGGAACAAAAGCTCCCAAAAGCAAACCCGAGCGGATTACTTAGCCCGGCCCCTGGCAAGGGTGGTGCAATCCCGCCTGCGGCAAAGACACTTGAGAATCACTACAACAGGCCCCTCCCCCAGAAGATCAACAAGAAACCCATCCAAAACCAACTTCACTCACCAAGAACAGCAGCATTCCACAGCAGGAGAAAGCAAATCTTACCTGGACAAAATGACAAGGCGGAAAAACTCACTTCAAAAAAAAGAACAAGAGGCCATACCGAAGGCTGGAGACATAATCAATACAGACATTGGTAACATGACAGATCTAGAGTTCAGAATGACAATTCTCAAGGTTCTAGCTGGGCTTGAAAAAGGCATAGAAGATATTAGAGAAACCCTCTCTGGAGAGATAAAAGTCCTTTCTGGAGAAATAAAAGAACTAAAATCTAACCAAGTTGAAATAAAAAAAGCTATTAATGAGGTGCAATCAAAAATGGAAGCTCTCACTGCTAGGATAAATGAAGCAGAAGAAAGAATTAGTGACATAGAAGACCAAATGACAGAGAATAAAGAAGCTGAGCAAAAAGAGAGACAAACAAATATTGGACCACAAGGAGAGAATTCGAGAGATAAGCGACACCATAAGACGACACAACATTAGAATAATTGGGATTCCAGAAGAAGAAGAAACAGAGAGGGGAGCAGAAGGTATATTGGAGACAATTATTGGAGAGAATTTCCCTAATATGGCAAAGGGAACAAACATCAAAATCCAGGAGATGCTAAGAACGTCCCTCAAAATCAATAAAAATAGGTCCACACCTCGTCACCTGATAGTAAAATTTACAAGTCTTAGCGACAAAGAGAAAATCCTGAAAGCAGCCCGGGAAAAGAAGTCTGTAACATACAAGGGTAAAAACATTAGATTGGCAGCAGACCTATCCACAGAGACCTGGCAGGCCAGAAAGAATTGGCATGATGTATTCAGAGCACTAAACGAGAAAAACATGCAGCCAAGAATCCTATATCCGGCTAGGCTATCATTGAAAATAGAAGGAGAGATAGAGCTTCCAGGACAAACAAAAGCTGAAAGAATTTGCAAACATCAAACCAGCTCTACAGGAAATATTGAAAGGGGTCCTCTAAGCAAGGAGAGACCCTAAAAGTAGTAGATCAGAAAGAAACAGAGACAATATACAGTAACAGTCACCTTACAGGCAATAAAGGGGCACTAAATTCATATCTCTCAATAGTTACCCTGAATGTTAATGGGCTAAATGCCCCAATCAAAGGACACAGGGTATCAGAATGGATAAAAAAACAAAACCCATCCATATGCTGCCTACAAGAAACTCATTTTAGACCCGAAGACACCTCCAGATTTAAAGTGAGGGGGTGGAAAACAATATACCATGCTAGTGGACATCAGAAGAAAGCTGGGGTGGCAATCCTTATATCAGATCAATTAGATTTTAAGCCAAAGACTATAATAAGAGATGAGGATGGACACTATATCATACTCAAAGGGTCTGTCCAACAAGAAGACCTAACAATCTTAAATATCTATGCCCCTAACATGGGAGCAGCCAACTATATAAACCAATTAATAACAAAATCAAAGAAATACATCGACAGTAATACAATAATAGCAGGGGACTTTAACACTCCCCTCACTGAAATGGACAGATCATCTAAGCAAAAGATCAACAAGGAAATAAAGGCCTTAAATGACACACTGGACCAGATGGACATCACAGATATATTCAGAACATTCCATCCCAAAGCAACAGAATATACATTCTTCTCTAGTGCACATGGAACATTCTCCAGAATAGACCACATCCTGGGTCATAAATCAGGTCTCAATCAGTACCAAAAGATTGAGATCATTCCCTGCATATTTTCAGACCACAATGCTCTGAAGTTGGAACTCAATCACAAGAGGAAATTTGGAAAGAACGCAAATACATGGAGACTAAACAGCATCCTTCTGAAAAATGAATGGGTCAACCAGGAAATTAAAGAAGAATTGAAAAAAGTCATGGAAACAAATGATAATGAAAACACAACGGTTCAAAATCTGTGGGACACAACAAAGGCAGTCCTGAGAAGAAAATATATAGCGGTTCAAGCCTTTCTCAAGAAACAAGAAAGGTCTCAAATACACAACCTAACCCTACACCTAAAGGAGCTTGAGAGAGAACAACAAAGAAAGCCTAAACCCAGCAGGAGAAGAGAAATCATAAAGATCAGAGCAGAAATCAATGAAATAGAAACTAAAAAAACAATAGAACAAATCAACAAAACTAGGAGCTGGTTCTTTGAAAGAATTAATAAGATTGACAAACCCCTGGCCAGACTTATCAAAAAGAAAAGAGAAAGGACCCAAATAAATAAAATCATGATTGAAAGAGGAGAGATCACAACCAACACCAAAGAAATACAAACAATTATAAGAACTTACTATGAGCAACTCTACGCCAACAAATTTGACAACCTGGAAGAAATTTCTAGAGACATATAGAGACATATAGAGACATATAAACTACCACAACTGAACCAGGAAGAAATAGATAACTTGAACAGACCCATAACCAGTAAGGAAATTGAAACAGTCATCAAAAATCTCCAAACAAACAAAAGTCCAGGACCAGACGGCTTCCCAGGGGAGTTCTACCAAACATTTAAAAAAGAATTAATTCTTATTCTCCTGAAACTGTTCCAAAAAACAGAAATGGAAGGAAAACTTCCAAACTCATTCTATGAGGCCAGCATCACCTTGATCCCAAAACCAGACAAGGATCCCACCAAAAAAGAGAATTACAGACCAATATCCTTGATGAACACAGATGTGAAAATTCTCACCAAAATACTGGCCAATAGGATCCAACAGTACATGAAAAGGATTATTCACCACGACCAAGTGGGATTTATTCCAGGGCTGCAAGGTTGGTTCAACATCCGCAAATCCATCAATGTGATACAATACATTAATAAAAGAAAGAGTAAGAACCATATGATACTCTCATTAGATGCTGAAAAAGCATTTGACAAAGTGCAGCATCCCTTCTGATTAAAACTCTTCAAAGTGTAGGGATAGAAGGCACATACCTCAATATTATCAAAGCCATCTATGAAAAACCCACCACAAATATCATTCTCAATGGAGAAAAACTGAATTTTCCGCTAAGGTCAGGAACACGGCAGGGATGTCCGTTATCACCACTGCTGTTCAACATAGTACTAGAAGTCCTAGCCTCAGCAATCAGACAACAAAAAGAAATTAAAGGCATCCAAATCGGCAAAGAAGAAGTCAAACTATCACTCTTTGCAGATGATATGATACTATATGTGGAAAACCCAAAAGGCTCCACTCCAAAACTGCTAGAACTTATACAGGAATTCAGTAAAGTGTCAGGATATAAAGTCAATGCACAGAAATCAGTCGCATTTCTTTACACTAACAAGACAGAAGAAAGAGAAATTGAGGAGTCAGTCCCATTGACAATCGCACCCAAAACCATAAGATACCTAGGAATAAATTAACCAAAGAGGCAAAGAATCTATTTCAGAAAACTATAAAGTATTCATGAAAGATATTGAGGAAGACACAAAGAAATGGAAAAATATTCCATGCTCATGGATTGGAAGAACAAATATTGTGAAAATGTCTATTCTACCTAAAGCAATCTACACATTTAATGAAATCCCTATCAAAATCGCATCCATTTTTTTTAAAGAAATAGAACAAATAATCCTAAAATTTATATGGAACCAGAAAAGACTTCGAATAGTGAAAGGAATATTGAAAAAGAAAGCCAAAATCGGTGGCATCACAATTCCAGACTTCAAGCTCTCTTACAAAGCTGTCATCATCAAGACAGTATGGTACTGGCACAAAAACAGACATATAGACCAATGGAACAGAATAGAGAGCCCAGAAATAGACCCTCAACTCTATGGTCAACTAATCTTCGACAAAGCAGGAAAGAATATCCAATGGAAAAAAGACAGCCTCTTCAACAAATGGTGCTGGGAAAACTGGACAGCCACATGCAGAAAAATGAAATTGGACTATTTCCTTACACCACACACGAAAATAGACTCAAAATGGATGAAGGACCTCAATGTGAGAAAGGAATCTATCAAAATCCTTGAGGAGAATGCAGGCAGCAACCTCTTTGACCTCAACCGCAGCAACTTCTTGCTAGGAACATCGCCAAAGGCAACAGAAGCAAGGGCAAAAATGAACTATTGGGATTTCATCAAGATCAAAAGCTTTTGCACAGCAAAGGAAACAGTTAACAAAACCAAAAGACAACTGACAGAATGGGAGAAGATATTTGCAAACGACATATCAGATAAAGGGCTAGTATCCAAAATCTATGAAGAGCTTATCAAACTCAATACCCAAAGAACAAATAATCCAGTCAAGAAATGGGCAGAGGACATGAACAGACATTTCTGCAAAGAAGACATCCGGATGGCCAACAGATACATGAAAAAGTGCTCCACATCACTCGGCATCAGGGAAATACAAATCAAAACCACAATGAGATACCACCTCACACCAGCCAGAATGGCTAAAATTAACAAGTCAGGAAATGACAGATGCTGGCGAGGATGCGGAGAGATGGGAACCGTCCTACACTGCTGGTGGGAATGCAAGCTGGTGCAACCACTCTGGAAAACAGTGTGGAGGTTCCTCAAAAAACTGAAAATAGAGCTACCCTATGACCCAGCAACTGCACTACTGGGTATATATCCTAAAGATACAAACGTGTTGCTCCGAAGGGGCATGTGCACCCGAATGTTTATAGCAGCAATGTCCACAATAGCCAAACTGTGGAAAGAGCCTAGATGTCCATCAACAGATGAATGGATAAAGAAGAGGTGGTATATATACACAATGGAATACTATGCAGCCATCAAAAGACATGAAATCTTGCCATTTGCGATGACGTGGATGGAACTAGAGGGTATCGTGCTTAGCGAAATAAGTCAATCGGAGAAAGACAATTATCATATGATCTCTTTGATATGAGGAAGTGGAGATACAATGCGGGGGGGTTGGGGGGAGGTAGGAAAAGAAAAAATGAAAAGATGGGATTGGGAGGGAGACAAACCATAAAAGACTCAATCTCAAAAAACAGACTGAGGGTTGCTGGGGGGAGGGGGGACGGGAGAGGGTGGTGGGGAAATGGACATTGGGGAGGGTATGTGCTATGACGAGTGCTGTGAAATGTGTAAACCTTGCAATTCACAGACCTGTACCCCTGGGGATAAAAATACATTATATGTTTATTAAAAAAAAAAAGACAACACTATATAAACACTCTAGAATAGTTGGGGATGAAGTGATAAAATAAATATAAGGTATCTATGATGCCTGATATATAATGGGCACATAAAATAATTTTTCTCTGTTTCAAACTATATTTAATTATGGGATATAGAAATTGTATCTTTCAGGTATCTTCCAACTTTACAACCAATCATAACCTTTGAAAGGGCAGGGATCTAGTTCCTAATTTCTGTATAGCCACCCATGACTGTTACAGACTCAGTCCTTGCTACTCTATCAAAAGCTGCATACCTACTGCCAGTAGATATGCAGCTCATACCCTTTGACGCTGAAGAACAAGTCAGGATTGCAGGCCCCTAGAAAACAAGAGCACATTGCTTTGAAATCAGAAGATGCCAGTCATCATGCATCTCTCCAGAGCTTTACTTTTTGTTTAGAATAATGCTCATCCTTCCTGGCATTAATTTTCTGGTTCTTATGGACCTCTCCTGCTCATCTTCAACCAGTCCCCACTACTCTGAGACACTCATATCCACTGCAATCCTGCAATTTGGGTCTGTCTTTGTTTCTCACTGCATCTAGAAGACTCTTCCAAACCCTCTTGATAGCCTACTCCTCAAGACTCAGATCAAAGATTGCCAAGAAGCCCTTCTTTAGTGATTCAGGCCATGAGGCCTTTCCTGCTCTGCATTCTGAAAGTCAGGCCTCATTCTAGCCCTGAACCATACCCAGAACCATGGAGAGTCACTCAATACACATTTCTTAAATTACTTAATGAACAATATTTATCTCAATGGATTATCATGACTTGACAGTTCTTTTTTATCCATTAGAAACACCCTAAGAGCAGAAGATTATGTCACCAATTTATCACACAATGGGTAGTCTTAACAAAGCAGTTAAATAATTACATAGATATTTAAATTTCTCTGACATGCAGTTGTACTGTTGCATAGGTGAGAAGGACAGAGCCACACAAGGTGATATACACGTGAACATGGTTATCTTTATAGGAAAAGCAACGCTTTTTAATTTTATTAATGATAATCACTAATATTTAATATGTATTATGTGCAAGGCAATGTGCTAAGAGAGATGCATTATCTTATGTAATCATATTAAAAATCTATGATAGTTTACTGTTACTATTCTTGCCTTAATGTTCAGGAAACTAAACTTTAGAGGGGCTGGTGGACCACTGATGTTATCCTTCTAGAGGCTGATAAAGTTGGGACGAGGATCAGGTCTACAGGAAGCCAAAGCCCAAGCTGTCAATAATCTACTATACTGTCCACCACTGCTCTTATGGGTAATATTTATGGTAATACTAGACTGTCACTAATATAGTAACAATATTTATGCTCTAAAAGGGATACCCTAGCAGCTTAGAGAAATGCAGGTAGCAAGTGACTGAAACATTTCTGGGGAGAACTTTAAGCTTCAGGGGACTTGAAGTCATGAAGTGGAGTTTGATGAACACTGCAAACATATGGTACAATGCACACAAATACAGTGGGGCAAGGGATATCAGCATGGTCACACACTGTATCATGCACCATCAGAATGCTGTGCACAGAGAAACTGTGAAAAGGTGAGAGCAGAGGATGCCTATCATATGGAATCACCATGATAACTTCATGATGTGGGGCATTAAATTTCATTGATAAATTAGTTCATTGAATCATGGTAAGATAGTTTTTCAAAAGTAATTTCTGTCTTGTTCTACTTGCTGTAGGAATAAGAAAGATAAAGTTATCCCTCATCTTCCCCACTTGCCCTAGTGACTCTTTTTTTGTATGTTTTTGTTTTTGTTTTATTTAATCAAGGAGAGGTTGGAACATGGATTAATATCTTGTTTTTCTTAGTGCACTTACATGGCCCAGGCCTTTGATTAGCTGGGTATGTTACCTGGCGATTTGGAAAAGACAAAATTGCCACACAAGCAATGGGTAGAAGGTTGACTCCCCATTACCTGGGAACAGTGAGTATTATGTGTTTCTGGAAGTGCTCTCTGGGCATCACTGGTATATGGCACCCCAAGGGAAGTTGAAACTTGAAGTCAATAGATTCCATGGATGTTTTAGAGACTAGCACTCAGTAGATATCCATGTCTAGCATAGGGAGAGGAAAACAGCACAACTTTGAGTAGCCCAGGTGAGTGACTAAGCCCAAATGCTGGCATCTATAATAAATTTAAAATCAGTGGACATTTCTTTGGGTTTTCTGAACTGTGAGAACCCAGGGTTTTCTGTATGTTCCCAGTGAAGATTTCTTGATCCTCCTTTTACCCTTGAATAACTGAGATTAGACTTCAGGCAACCCTAAAATGTGAAAATGATTCCTTGTATAATAGGATAAAGGGGAGGAAATATAGAAATTAGCCATTTCCTGCAACCTGAGTGTGTTAATATGTATTTATATTGATTATGCACTTGTTTAACAATTCTTCATTAATTACCAAATTCTTTTAGGCATTCTGCAGCATACAGGGATAAAATAATGATCCAGACATAGTTTCTTATTTTAAAGGGCCCAGGGTACTAGCAAGACAGAGCTAACTGGCAGATACAGGTTAGTGCAGAACACCCAAGACTACAGTAAGCATATGTAATCAGTTTTAAAGGATCATAAAAGAGAGACTGCTGATTTGCTCTTCAGGATCAGGGAAGACTTCCTGGAAAAAGAGAAAAGCTAAGTTGTATTCAAAACAGCTCAGAAACAATTCAAGTTTGGTCAGGTCAACAAAGGTTAAGGGGTATAGACTCAGAATGATTCAGTAGCTAGTGCATCTAGAAAATGGCAGAGCTGCAAACCAAATTCTGGGCTGTTTCTACTAATGCAGATATTAGGAGAAGGCCTTTGTCTAATGAAAGCAGGAATGGGCCCACCAAACAAAATTAAAAGAAAAGCAGACTTCAGCTACTGAGGCCAACATAGAACTCTGTCTTCAGGTCCCATCTGAGGCCCAATCTCCAGAAACAGATAAGCAGGCCAGATGTACACAGTTAGTCTGCTACCTTACCAGTTTAATAATTCTCATTATAGTAATTGCAATCAAATGTCAGTAAGACTGGAGCCTCAGTCTCTCTTTCCCCCTTTAATCCCATGACATGAAACAGAGCTGCAATTGTGTCTCCAGACTCAAATAGCATTTCCTCTCTGGATGGACCCCTGCAGATACCATTGACTAGAAGCTGCTAAGATGAGAAAGGAAGTATTAGTGGTAAGTCCCTAGGCTCACCATATGTATCTTACAAAGCACACAGGAATTGCACTCACCGTGCTGGGTAGCAGCCGCAGCAAGAGCAGCACCATAGACAGCTGTAGTACAGCCACCATGAATTTGCATGAGATGTAATTTTATTAGATAGATGGCCCGATTTGATTAATCATAGCAACTAAGGGGAAACAATATTAACATAGAACATATCTTTTCTGTCCGAGCCTCCATTGGTATGTGAGACGCATTCGACAAAAAGCAGTTAGCAAATGGGCATCAGGCACATAAAAGGTTTATGTTGTTTTTACGAACAAAATTGCTGTTTACAAATATCACACAGCAGGTTCTCTGTTTTATGGACAGAAATAATTCACTCTGAAGCTATAAAGGTCCCAAAGAAATGGGTTTGCTTATATCCATCCCATTTTAAATTATGAGAAGCCCCCACCCCCACCCTGGAGGCTTGAGCCTTTTCTGGCCATGCCTTGAATATTCACACACACTAGCCAAATGATGAATCCTGGCTGGGGAGCCTTGTGGCTACAGTTCATTTACAGCATGTTAGCTAAATGTTATTATTCTTTGTGAAGTGCAGGCAACCAGAGAAGTTTCTATAGCAGAAAAAGCCTGACTCTTCATTTTTTCCCAAAAGGGTATGGTTCAGTCCATTTCAAGGGGACAGGAGAACAAAGATTGTAAGCAAATAAAAAGTAATTCCCACTCTAAAGCACTTTGGAAACAATCTTCCTAGATGCAGGTTAATTTTTTTCAAAAGGAATTTAAAACATAACCTTTTTTTTTCAATTTGCCTATTTTAACATTCTTTACTCTCCTTCACTTGAAACAACCTACTACTTCATTTGAAAGTGAGACTGGCTTGCAAACTTATTATCATCCCTAATGTAATAGGAGAGTGAGGCTCTCCCTCCTCTGCCCAATTAGTAAAGGTATAGGGCTTCTGGTCTGAAATGGCAACGGAGAACTGACTTTGTCTTTAATGTTACTACAACAAGAACAAAGAACAGAAAGTCCTAACAGAGCTGCAAAAGAAAACAAAAAGAAACATTTATCAATTTAAAAGATTTTAGAATTAATGGGTAACTATGTAAATAAAACCTCATAATTATAGAATGGAATATAAACATCATATCATCCTAAAATTTTAAGGATGAGCTGGAAGGAAAGAGAAAGGACAGAATTGAGGGTAACTGTGAACTTTTTAAATTGGATCATCAATAACTAGACTGTTAATTTGTGCTGTAATGTTAATCATGAAAGAAAAGAACTAAATAGAGGGAAGACTTTTTTCACTTTATATCCATTCCTATCATTCTAAAGATTTTGCTCCACATGCATAATATGTTTCTCTATAAATTAAAACATGAGATAGCGGGGTGATTGGGTGACTCAGTTGGTTGAGTTGTTAGCCTTCCGCTCTGATCATGATCTTGGGGTCCTGGGATTGAGCCCCACATCATCAGGCTCCCTGCTCAGTGGGAAGCATGCTTCTCCTGCTCCCTCTGTCTGCCATTTCCCCTGCTTGTACTCTCTATCTGTCAAATAAATACAGAAAATCTTTAAAAAATAAAATGAGCTAGCTGGCATATATATTATGATTTCAACTATGATAAAGAAAAAGAAAATACAATTTACTTAATATGCATAACATCTAGCTGAACTAAAGGCAATAACTGGAATGGGAAGAGGGACTGATGGGGCCAGGAGAGCAGCAGAGGGAAGGCAGAAGCACTTCACTGGGTTTATTGTATGTGCTTCTGAGACAATAGTGAGAGTTTTTGCTCTCTTAGGAAAGTGAACAAATTTGGCTCTCCTGAGGAAGGCATGTGTGGGATTTTTATAAGAGCCTGTAGGGCTTATGGAGGGCACAGTGCATAGAATGGGGGATCCGCTGCTCACATCCTAGTATCCCCACCCTTTACTGCACACTTCAGCCCTTTGCTTCTGGGGTTACCTCAGCCTGGAGACCATGCCTTCTGTTCAATGTCAACTAAAACCAAGAGAAATTCACCTCTCTTATGTCTTTATCAGATCAAATGGGGGTTGTCCAGCTGCTTCACCAAAGCCATTGCCCTCTGAGCACATTTTTCATGTCCTCTGCACATTCACTCATCTCAGATGAGCAAACAGACTAAGTAGGGACCCACTCTGGACCTGTGAAATTAGTGTGCTGTTTGTGGACGTCTTCAATCTCATGAATGATTCTCTTAGAGACTACTTCACTTGGATATAGGGAGAGGAAAGCCTCTCACAAGGAACGCTGTATTTTGTGCAAGATCAACAATCCTCCACCCTATGGCATCTCCCTTCAAAGTCCCTTTCCTGTAATTCAGAAAAGGAAATGACAATGTCTTATAATAGAATTGGGTCTGCCCTCGCATCTCTCCAAAAGCTGGCCTTGGTGAATTGGCCCCGACTGCAGGTGACTTCTTGACTTTTGGATGTGGGTTGCCTTTGACCTTAGTCCAGGCCTGGGAGAATGAGAAAACTCCCTGTCTATCCACCTGCTTATGATGAGAGCTCAGTCTAGCAGCTGTTACAGCATTCTAATTCAGAGATGTTAAGACTGAATTAGGAGTGGATAGTAGTATGGAGGTTATAGAAGAAATTCAAATGATGTTTATGAGATAAAATAAGCAGGACCACATGAATAAATTCAATGCAGAAGAAGGTAAATGAAATTAAAAGGGGAAAGAATCAAGGTTTTTGACTTGAGTGGCTCCCTAGAGCACCAGCTGAGAAGGCAAATGGAAGAGGACAGGTTTGGGGCAGTAAGATGACCAGACTTTGAGGAATATGTCAGACTTTCAGTTTGACATATCTGTAGCACACTCTGAAGAAAATGCTTAGCAGACAGTTGGTCTGAAATTCAAGATGAGGAATCAGAGCTGGAGTCCTATGTGGGAAGTCATATGTATACTTCTGGTGAATAGGACCACAGGGAAAGAAGAGGGAAACTTGTTTAAAAAAAAAAAAAGTTTCAGTTATTTAGTGACAGGAAGCTGTTTTACAAGTGAAGGAGTAAAATAAAGGATGGGATTTCTTGAAGATTTAAACTCAAACTAATGTGGCAATTATTCAAGGATCTAGTGCTTCTACCAAGAGCAGTGAGTTAGATGGTAGATGAAGTTCTGTGGAGGTAGCTGCTGCAAGGTTGCCAGACAGCTTTCTCTGGCATTTTACCAAAACGGCAAAGAGGATAGGATGGTATCAAAAACATGACTGCTGACTTTAGATAAATTAAAAGCTTCCTATATGCTCTGTTTCAAATGGTATTAAGGAAACCATTTCTAACTTGGAATCTAGAAAAAACTATTTTCTTTATCTCCTTAGTTGGACCATTGAAATGCATCCTGCTCATTCCCAGACAAACCTAGTGACAGAGTTAAGCCATAGTCTTATCCTAATAAATGTTAATAGGTAGGAAATTCCATTAGAAAATGAGAATTTCACTGCCATTCATGCAGCCATCTCTGGGCCAAAACAACTGGATGAGCCTTGTAAGACCTCGGCAAGATATTCTAGTAGGTGAAAAAGCTGATATCGCACAATTACTTTTAGCACTTCTAATTCATAGATCAATGAATTATTACTCTGTCATATTGCATCGCAGGAGATGCACAGAAAATAAATTGATTTTATGATTATTTGGTTTAGACATTATCAAATACAGGTACAGTGTGATTATTTTTGTTAATTCAGATGTCATCTTAATTTTCCTTTTTTAGAGTGTAGAGGTTCAATCAATAAATATCTGTTTGTTTGCCAACATTTCTCCCTACTCCCTCCTTCATCCTGCCCTCCACAGCCCTTTGTATATCTAGCAACTAGAATGTATCTGGATTACAGTAGGACAGAGAAAGAAACCAAGATATGAAGTTCACAACTCAGTTGAGAAATAAGATTAATAAAGTTAAAAATGAGGAGCTATGGGCATCAAATTCCACCATCTAGACTGTAAATATGCTAGAGAAGGCATTCAGGGAAGCAAGTGATCAGTACGGCTGTAAGAAGTAGCAGTGCCCTACATGGAGTATGTGCTAAGTTTTAAAGGGTGGAAAGGATTTAAACAAATTGAAGAAGGCACACCTAAATGGAAGTATATTCCATGTTTATGGACTGGAAGAATTAATGTGAAAATGTTCATAATACCCAAAGCAATCTACAGATTCAGTGCAATCCCTATCAAAATTCCAGTGACGTTTTCCGCAGAAGGAGAAAAAACAATTCTAAAATTTGTGTGAAACCACAAAACACCCCAAAAAGATAAAGAAATCTTGAGAAAGAACAATACTGGAGGCTACACATTACCTGATTTCAAAATGTATTACAAACCTATACTAATCAAAACAGTATGGTATTGGCATAAAAACAGACACACAGTTCAACGGAACAGGATAAAGAGTCCAGAAATAAACCCTTCCTAAAGAGTCAACTAATTTACAACAAAAAGAGCAAAAGTATACAGTGGGGAAAGGGCAACCTCTTCAATAAATGGTGCTGGAAAAATGGGACAGCCACATAAAAATGAATGAAACTGCTCAACTGTCTTACACAGTGCATACAAATTAACTAAAATTTGACTACATTTGAGTTAAAATTTAACTCGATTAAAAACATGCATGTAAGACCTGAAACCACAGACTCCTAGGAGGAAACATAAGCAATAATCTCCTTGACATTGATCTCAGAAATCTTTTTTTCCCCCAGATTTGACACCAAAAGCGAAGAGAACAAAAGCAAAAATAAACAAGTGGGACTACATCAAACTAAAAACTTCAGCATAGCAAAGGAAACCATTAATAAAATGAATATGCAAATTAATGAATGGGAGAAAATGTTTGCAAATCATACATCTGATAAGATTTGATATAAAAAATATATAAAGAGTTCATATGCCCAGTAGCAAAAAAAACCAAACAATCAATGAAAAAATGAATAGAATATCTAAACAGACATTTTTTGAAGAAAGAAAGACAGATGGCCAATGGATACATGAAAAGATGTTCAAAATTACTAATCAGGGAAATGTACATCAAAACCACAATGAGATATCACCTCACCTCTGTTCGAATGACTATTACCAAAGCAGAAAAAATAACAAGGTTGGTGGGATGTGGAGAAAGGGAATGTTTGTGCTTTGTTGATGAGAATATACATTGGTGTAGATACTATGAAATAGAGTATGGAGATTCCTCAAAAAAAATTAAAAATAGAACTACCATATGATACAGCTATCCTACTTCTGGGCATTTATCCAATGAAAACAAAAACACTTATCTGAAAAGATATAGACACCCCCATGTTCACTGCAGCACTATTTACAATAGCCAAGATAGGACATAACCTTAGTGCCCATTGATGAATGAATGGATTAAAAAAAGTGGTATATATATTTATATGTGTATACACAGACATATACAAACACAGATAGACACAAACAGAATGGAATATTATTCAGCTATAAAAAATAAAATCTTGCCACTTATGTAACATGGATATAGCTGAGGGCATTATACTGAGTGAAATAAGTCAGAGATAGACAAATTCAGCATGATCTTATATGTGGGCTAATAAAAAACATACACCAAACTAATAGGTACAGAGAACAGATTGTTGGCTGACAGACACAGGGGGCAGGAGCTGGTCAAAACGGATAGAGGGAGTCAAAAAGTACAAAGTTCTAGTTATAAATAGGCCCTGGGGATGTAACACATGGCACAGCAACTGTAATTAGTACACTATATTGCTTATTTGAAAATTGTTGAGAGTGAGTCTTAAAAATTCCCAACGTACACAATCTGTAACTATATTTGGTGCTGAGTGTTAACTATCTTACTGTGGTGATCATTTACAACATACACAAATGTCAAATCACTGTGTTGTACACCTGAAACTAATATAATGCGGTGTGTCTATTATACCTCAACAAAAAACATTTTCATAAACTATTAGTGGACATAAAAATGAGTAGGACATAGATCAGTCAATTATTAAAAAAAAAAAAACAAAAAACTGGGCATCTGCCATGGGCTAGCATTGTGCAAACCTGAGACTGAATAGTTGACCAGGGCAGAGCCGTTTCAGAACTCATAGCGTATTAACTCAATAGATATGTGAAAAATTTAATTGCAACCTGACTTGTATATTATATAGGCTTATACAAATCTAAAAGGAGTGATTTATTGTATCTGGAGAAACTGAAATGACTTCACAGAGATTATATTTCAACTGGGCTTTATTTTTTTTTTAAGATTTTATTTATTTATTTGAGAGACAGAGAGGGTATGAAAGGGGAGAGGGTCAGAGGGAGAAGCAGACTCCCCAGTGAGTAGGGAGCCCGATGCAGGACTCGATCCTGGGACTCCAGGATCATGACCTGAGCTGAAGGCAGTTGCTTATACAACTGAGCCACCCAGGCACCCTCAACTGGGCTTTAAAAAGAGTATTCATTTGTTTATTTACTTATTCATTCATTCACTGACCTATGCTTTCATTCAGCATTGACAATAGTCCAGGCATGCTATGGACAAGAAAGAATAAGACTTTTATTTTTTAAGTTTTTATTTAAATTTCAATTAGTTAACATGCAGTGTAATATTAATTTCAGGTGTACAATTTAATGATTCAGCACTTATATACTGCTTAATCCCCATGACCTATCGAACTCATCCCTCCACCCACTTCTCCCCTGGGAACCATCAGTTTGTTCTCTACAGTTAAGAGTCTATTTCTTGGTTCGGCTATGTCTCTCTACGTTTTCCCCCGAGGCTCATTTGTTTTGTTTCTTAAATTCCACATATGAGTGGAACAATCTTGATTCTGAAGATCACAGAAACAAAAAGAAAATTCAGATACCCAATAAGTGTTCTAATGATACAGAGGAAGAATATAGGCCATATAAAGAGAGAAACATGAATTTCAGAGGGGGAAAAATGGCATCTGGTTAATGGTAAAGGATGAGTAGTGATTATTTAGGCCTGGGGTATTGGAAGAGATAGGAGAATGGGTTGTCTTTATGGGATTAAGAACACAAAGTTGGGAAAGATGACATAACCAGATAGAAATGTGTGGGTGCAGTGGAGTGGAGTGAAAGAGTAAGTCTGGAAAGGAATTGTTGGCCTAATCCTAAAGGTCCTATAATGCCATGTCAAGGAAATCGAATTCAAAGGAAAGCCACAAGCAGTTTTTTGTTTGTTCTTCTGTTTGTTTGCTTTTCAAATAGGCAGATAGGCATGGTGGCAGTTTGAAGAATGAACTGAGTTTCACAGCAAGATTGGAACTAAAGGATATTTTTTTATGTACCCGTGTGTAGACTAACTAAGACTAAGGGTCTGTTCTCTATATGTCTGTTCACAGCTCTCTCAGGAGCTTCCCACGTGTAATCAGAAACTGGAGCTTAAGCTCAGGGGGCAGGGAGAGATAGAAGACAGTGGCAGGCCACTCAGGGTTGGCAGATGGCAGTTTTAACAAGCAAAGGGAACATATACATAAGGCTTGTCTGTGGCAGCAACACAATGAATGGATCACTGCACCTGCCCACCAAATCTTAAAAGTTTATAAAGAAAAAAAAAGTTTATAAAGAGGCCCAGAGTTAGTGTATCATGCAGGTGTTTCCGACACCCCATCACCATCTCAAGGCCATGTCCTTGGAACAGCCTCTTGGAGTGGGAAAGGCAGGAGGAACCCACATTCCAAGGACAGGGCAGTGGATGAGGAGACTCCAAATGCCCAGGTCCAGTTCACAGATTGATCTATGGTCATTTTTTTTTTTTTAAATCCCAGTGTAGTTAACATGCAGTGCTGTACTAGTTTCAGGTGTACAATACAGTGATCCAACAGTTCCATGCATTCCTCAGCGCTCATCAGACAAGTGTA
The DNA here is from genome assembly GCF_963455335.1 of Martes martes. NCBI lineage: Eukaryota > Metazoa > Chordata > Mammalia > Carnivora > Mustelidae > Martes > Martes martes. Next base: position 66,535,750 of record NC_137898.1, read on the forward strand.
CTCCTAATCTCCTTCACCTATTTCACCCATTCCCCTGCCACCTCTCCTCTGGTAACCATCTGTTCTCTTTGTTTTTTAAATTGTTTTCAAAAATGTTGGCAAATTCCAAATAATCAATAAATGTACAGATTAGATCGGTGTTATCTATATACCCAAGTATTAAATGTAGCCATTTTTCTCTTTTTTAAAAAAATATTTTATTTATTTATTTGACAGAGATCACAAGTAGGCAGAGAGGCAGGCAGAAAGAGAGAGGAGGAAGCAGGCTCCCTACCAACCAGAGAACCCAATGCGGGGCTTGATCCCAGGACACTAGGATCATGACCTGAGCCGAAGGCAGAGGCTTAACCCACTAAGCCACCCAGGTCCCCCTGTAGCCATTTTTTTCTACCCATGAAAACATAGTCTTTAGACAAGGCATGTGATTAAGACCTTTTCGATTTCTCATCTCCCCATTAATTATAATTCCAGAGAATGATATATAATAATAGCCAAAGTCGCACTTATCTGGAAAGCCATCAGTTCATCAGAAAATTCACACTGACCACAGGCTGAGGGTCACAAAATTAATAAATGTATCATGAAAAAACTTTAAATCTTAAGGAAATAAATCATAGTAAACATGGGATACTTGAGATAAACATCTCCAGAAAGCAGGGTAACTTACAAAAGTATAAGATTTTTAGAAATAATGTCATAGATCATTAGAGGCTTTGATAAAAGCCAACACCCAGAATAATGAGAGGCAATGTACCTGTGATGTAAAATATGCAGCCAAATATGGTGGCATGAGGTGAACCGGCTTTTGAGTTTGGAAGAATGATATTACATCTAGTGCTCCAGTTTTGAATAAGAAACATAGATTCAAATATAATTTGACCTTATTGATTTTAATGTAGACATCAAAATGAACTGGAAAGCATCCCCACCTTGCAAATGAACAAACTGAGTCTTCAATAATAATAATGTACTCAGGTTCAAAATCACAGAATTCATTTAGGTCTACACTTACAAAAACCACATATATTATTCTTCTTAAATGTCAGTGTCCTTAGTACTTTATGTAACCCTTACAACAAGTCTATGAGGTACAAATCAATGATCCCCATTTTAATGCTTAAATTGAGGAATAGAAAAGTTACATGTAACGTATTTAATTCATGCACACAAAAACACATAAAATGACCATATCACGAGAACTCTTATTTTCTTTATTTTCTTGATGAGAAAGTTGTAGCACATGAAGAGTTAAATGATCTCCTCAAACAATAAAACTAATCAATGATACAGTAAAACTAATAAATGATACATTTAGGATTAGGATTAGAATTTAGAATATTATCCCAGAGCCAGGCACACTCCAGCCAACCAGTCTGCAGTGTCTCAGTAGCTTTTAGAGGAATAGTTGCATATAACATCTTCTGGAACTGGCACAATTTTTTTTTAAAAGATTTTATTCATTTATTTGACAGACAGAGCTCACAAGTAGGCAGAGAGGCAGGCAGAGAGAGAGAGAGGAGGAAGCAGGCTCCCTGCTGAACAGAGAGCCTGATGCCGGGCTCGATCCCAGGATCCCGAGATCATGACCTGAGCCAAAGGCAGAGGCTTAACCCACTGAGCCACCCAGGTGCCCCAACTGGCACAATTTTTAAACCAACTTTCAAATAAGAATGAGAAAAGAAATCCCTATTAATGTTCTTTAAGCATTCATGTGATTTTTTTTTTTTTTTATAGTGTTTTACTTCCTCAGCAAGGCTGCTCTAGATTATGTCGTAATGCTACTGGGCTAATTTACTTATTTGTTTTGGAAACTGACTACACCACACCTTTCTTTTCCTTTTTCTTTTTCTTTCTTTCTTTTTTTTTTTTTAATGAGTTATTTATTTATTTGACAGAGAGGGAAAGATAGAGAGACAGAGATAGAGAAAATGAGCTGGGGGAGTGGTAGAGGGAAAGAATCTCCAGCGGAAATCCTGGTGAGTGCAGAGCCTGCTACGGGTGGGGCTCAATCTCAGGACCCTGAGATCATGACCTGAGCCAAAATCAAGAGTCAGACGCTAAACCCACTAAGCCACCCAGGCGCACCCCTCCACACCTTTCCTAGAGGGTTTACCTCTTCTCTTCATGAAGCCTTCTTCACTCAAGTCTTGTCTTCAACTTGAATCCAAATATAACAAGCTTTTCATGGAGTTTATCAGATTGCCTTTTAACTGTCATCTTGGGTATCCCTTAGATTACTGCTTAAGGATTTTATGTATAGAAAGATTCACGCATGAAATGGTGTGAGATAGAAAGTAATTCTCAGAGCAAATTCGGACTTGGTGTTAGAATGGAAAGTAGACTGGAAGGACCAGATTTTTGGTCCAGATCATCATTTACTTCTCTGAAATCAAACATTTTCATCGGTGAAAGGGTTATTTAATCCTCCAATCTCAGAGGATGTTTTAAGGATTAGAGACAATGTATAGGAAAAGCCTGTGTAGCGAGGCAAACAGCAAAGACTTCAGGAGTCTTTGGATCCCTGGTGGTCTGTGGATACATTCAGCGTGCTTTTAAACTTGCATGAAAAAATATTTATTTTTACTACCATAAACTAAAATGTAATATTTACTTCAATTATAAATATAAATAATATATGTAACAAATAATAATCTTAGCAGTACCTGTGACTTTGTTACTAATAGATTATAAGTATCTTCATAACACATGACAGGGATTGCAGATATATTGAAATATCATTTGCAATCATCACTATTTTGAAATTATGGTATAGACCTGCTCATATCTCGATGTTTAATGAATTTAAAAAGAAGATAACAATACTATATTAATAACTTTTTAGGAAAATATTTGAACAAATATATTAGAATGTAAGTGACTGATCTGTGCGTTTCACTTGATGAATTTGAAGACATTTACAAACATTTCTCTGAGAAAAGGCCCATGAATTTTTCAAGATTACCAAAGGTGTCCAAGGCATAAAAGGGTTAAGAATTCAAGTTCTTGTTGTCTTTTAATCGATGCCTAAATACTTAGAAATCTTAGCACTTACCAGCTGATCATTACATATCATGGAACCTGGCTGGGAGTGTAACGTAGAAGAGAAGCGTGGAGATTTCATAGCTCTAGGGGAGCTCTGAATGTTTGATGTTAGAAATTTAAGATGAAGCTGGAGTTGTTTACTTCACACCTGTTCATATTATCTCAGTGCCAAGAATCAGACAAACCTGCCAATCGTCAAACAAACAGATTTTCCTCATATTTAGGTACTAAATCCTCGACTGAGTTCAGCTCCTAACTGCATGAGTTCATGATTCAACAACATGAATCGTTCTTCATCCTTACCACGTGTAAGATGATTTAGACTGGGAACACACATATTATGTAAGCTTGCATTCGTTTTATCTACTCTTTAAATGTATCCTGAAACACCTCAACATAAATCAGGAGAATCAGAAGCCACTGGAGGCATTATTATTCTAATAAGAACACAACTCATCATGGTGAATGGCACAGGGCCTTCAATATTGTACAATTGAGTATAACTCTTTGTTCCACTATATACTGGATAAGGGCCTAGAGAAGTTGCCTAATCCTCTGAGCCACAGTTTACTCATCTGTAAAGTAAGAATGTCAATACCCGTTTTATGGAGTAAAGACTGAGTGCACACTCAATAATTGTTAGTTCCTTTCATTTCAAAATGGGCAGTATTTCTAAAGCTAATTGTTTATTTCAAATTCCAATTTTTATTTCTAGATAATTCATTTATTTCCCTCAAGTTCTTTTTTTCCCTAATTCTTTCCTTTTTATTATCTCCTGTGCTAATGGCAGTGTCAAGTTTTCCTTCAAACAATGTTGGGTATAATGATGTACTTTGGAGTTAGTAAGTCCTGATTTAAATTCGAGGACCAACGTTTGCTAGTTTTGTAACTTTGGAATGCCACTTATCCTCTTGGAGTCTCTGGTTCTTTATCAGTAAAAATCTCTGTTTCTTTAATGATGCTTAAGCTACATGGTTGTTGTGGGGGTTCATATGTAAAGGTACTTAGCATATAGTGTTTTTTAAAAATGAATTTTCTGGCTTTAGAGAAGCACTTTTTAGGATCCAGTTGTATGTCTTAGAGGGAGAAAAATGGCATATATGACATCATAAATGTGTCTATGATAAAACTCATGATGGAAATACTATGTTACTCAAAGTATTGCCTGTTTCTTTACTATATGACATCTCAGAAAATTGTGTGTGCCCTATGAAGTCCCAGAGGAAAACAGTACTACGAATACTGTATGTGTTCTTAACCTAATAAATGATATACTATATATACTAATATATAAACAATCTACTATGCTACCTAATACACTAATCTAACATATTAATACAAATTTGTTTTAATAGAAAGAACTTGAACATGAATCTTTTGGAACAATCCTAACTTATTAAGATAGATCTTATACTTGGCACTATGATGGAGAAGGCTTGAAATATAACTGGAGGTTGAGTGAGGGAAGACAAATACATAGGTCAACTGGAGAATCATTTGACAAGAGTATGTCAAATATATGAAACAGATGTTTTGCAATTCAAAGATAGAGAAACCTTTGTGTCAATGTGTCTACCAGAAAAAACATACAGTGAAATCCAGTTTGAGACCAATTATGACTAATGAAGAAATATGAAATGTCTTCCAAAGAAAAAGAGGAAGAGGTGAATGCCAGCTTCATAAATTTTGGAATATTAGACATCCCATCAATATATTTTTAAGTGCCTAAAATGATGTTTAAGGTTACCTAATTGGCATATTTATTAGATCTTCAACTAGCTCTCCAGCAAATATGAGAGTGCTCCTATAATGAGAACTGGACTTCCATTATGGTCCCCATAATGACAGATAATTACAAGATATCCAATTATCATTGCTGACTGGGGAGGAGTATTTTCTATTTTTTCATTAATATGAAACTGAATTCATCACCTAGACTGTGTCCCTATCAAATAAATGATGAAAAAACTGAACTCTATACTTAGTATGACTAACTCAATCAAGTCCAAATCAGCTCTGCCAAACCTAAACAAGAGATGAGAATAATACCTTGGAGATGAGAATAATACCTTTTATAGTAGAAGTTTCCCATGATCATATTTGGGGTTTGTGACAACCCAAATGGGGTGAGTCTTATTATAACCATTTTACAGAAAGTTAACTAAGTTCAGAGGGCTAAGTTATTAACCTCAGTTTACAAAACTAGTGAAACGAACCTCAAATTGTATCTGGAGAACACCAAAACATGTCTTCTTCCTTACTACAGTTTGCAGCAGTGCCTGGGCCAAAAATATGTAGCATGACCTCCTAGTACCCTGTTACCTGGATGAGTGATTCCATATATTTATTTCATAACCTCCACTGTCCTCTTGTTTATTCTCTCCTCTTCCCTTTCTTTCTTTTTTGGTGGAGTTGCTCATATAAGATCCTCTATAAAGTGGTCTTATCATAAGGAAACTATTAGATGTAATGTTTGATGCTATTTCTTGCTATTAGCAAGAAAGGTATATTTTTACCATTACTATATACCACTTCATATAGTCAAAAATAAGGTTCATCTTGGTAATGGGACCCTAGTACAGAGTCTTCCGGGGGGAGCAAACCCCAAAGGCCTTTGCCCTAGTTTGCAACTGATTAACTATTCCAGTAATGAGCACAGAGTACAATTAAGTTTAAGTACTACCTCAGGTGCTTTGCAAAAGCCCATTCTGGTATAGTTAAATGCACCCACACAGGGAGGGGTAAATTGAACCACATGAAAATAGTGTCTTTGTGTTTTATAAAGTTGATCTGCCCCTGCTGTTTATTACCCACCTGAAGTCATAAGCTTGTGCTTGTGACACCTCAAGTGCTTGCTGTATAAATTATGATTAATGTGGAAAATTAAAAGTGCAAGAACCTTTTTTTCCCCCCCACACAGGTGTTACTAGCAACTGAGGTGGAGCTTCCAAAAGGGGGAGAGATAAAGATGACATATTTCCTTAGACAGGCTCTGTGCTTTAGTTAGGATAGATGGAAACCTTAAGAGCTGCCCACTGTAGATGATTGGTAATTCCCGGGTGCCGCAGAGGAGCCTCCTAGAGAAAATCTGGCAATCAGCAACACTGTCTGACAATGTGCTAGGGGAAACCTCATCTATTTAGATTTATTTTTTTATCACATTCCCTACATGATAGTAATTTTAATAGAAAGTGTGATTCAAAGAGCTTGCAAGTCTCTAATTGTTCCAATCCAGAGTATTCTCTCCAAGGTCCAATTACAGCAAGCCCTAGAGAGTTGATACTGATTTAAGCATATGAATCAGTGTATCAACTCCTTGCTTTATCTTCAGTTTGCCAAAGGATAGTTATTTCACTGGACATTTTATCTGATGAGGCTAGTCTCTCCACTTGTCCAGATAATCTTTCCCAGAATATTTATTCGTCCATTCATGAATATTGATTAAATTCCTGCTGCATGGGAGGCATGATGGAAAAAAGTAACATTCCTCATCACAAGGAGTTTAGTCTAGAATCAGCAATGTTAAATGTAATCAAGTGTTGCCGATGATTGAGAGAATGAACAGTGTGACACAAGGAGGCAGGGTGTAAGGGATGTACACTTCTTTATGGGCAGAGAAATGTAGAAAAGACATCTTAGAGAAGGTGACTATCCTAAACTGAACGTTGAAGATGACAGTCTACTCATGATCTTAGTAGGAAAGAGAAGTGTGTACGAAAATTCTTTCTAACAAAGCCAACAGAAGGATCACAGGGGTGAAGGTGTAAATTTACTTTGTATTTTCAAAAAATGGGTCTAGGTACATGGTTGGAAACAATAATAGCTAACATCCATCTGTGTAAAATGTACATGATCTTTATGATGTAGATATTACTATCCTCATTTTTTAGATGAGTAAAATGAAGGCTGTGTGACTTGCCCAAGATCATACAGTTAGTGAGAAAAAGAAGCAGAATTAAAACCAGTGATTTGAGTGCTCACTGGGTATGGGTTGCCTTCCAAATGACATAGCTGTTAGTATATTTTATTCAAAAGCTATCAAGTGTGTGTACTGGTGGTCTTCAAATAGTATATATTAGGTGGTCTTATTTCAGAGCAATATTCTCAAACATGATGCTGTATGTTGAGGAAGAGTCTTACAAGTCATGTCAAAGGTTTTGACAGGATCCCATTGGTGGGTTTAAGCAGAAAGATGCTGCTATCTGATTTTAAGTAGGGGAAACAAAACACCAAGACTGCAATGTAGCACATAAAGCACTTGTCAGCCAAAGTTATTTCACTAGTCCAGAAGAGCTAATGAGGTCTATGATTAAACAATAGTGAGAAGAATGGAGCAGGCCAGATTTGAGTGGTGGTAAAATGATCAAACTGAGGGTAGATTGTAGAGAATAGGGTAAAAAAGAAATGGAAGGTGGCACACCAGTGTCTGGCATGAATCATGAATGAATTCTCAGTTTTCAAATTCAGTAATAGCAGTCATCATGGAATTTTTAGAATTGATGAGGAAACATTCAGCACCTCACCATACAGCACAACTCAGAAATATCAATTTATGTCCATGGTATAAGATTTAAATACTTTGCACATCTGGAGGAACATATTCTCTATGCATTAAGTTTCTTTTACTAAATTGTGTTGAACAGTTTTTTTTTTTATTCCCTCTCATAATATATACAGAAAATAATTCTCTCTCATCAATCTCACAAAACCTGCTCATTGCGCTTTTAGCTCTACAATGACCTTTTCTTATTGCCTGAGTAATGCCTGCCTTGCCCATTTTGTAACAAATACAGATTGCTTTCCTTCTCTTTCTGTCTGGTGATGAGCTGATTAATAGCAGCACAAGTGGCTGCTCCTTGAGACTAATTAATCACCTGTCATAATTGTTCAGCAGTTAAATAACTATTAATCTGGATGCTAGTCAGAGTGAAGGTTGGCAGGGTTAGGAAAAAGGAGAGTTCTTACGGTGAAATTAGGGCTAAGCTTTTGCTAAAATGCTGTTTCTTAAAGTCAGAAGATTGTGCTGTGTTTGGGAGAGTCTCTTAAAGGCTTTGTACATATAAAAGATTTAGTGATTGCAGGTCATTGCAATCACTTATTGTTTAATCATTATAATGTGCCACATAGAATAGTATTGTAATTAGCACCATGGAAATAAACAGATGGCAGTTATTTGAGAGTTGTGGAAAGGGAGGAAGCCCAAAAGAAACAGAAGGTATCGAAAGAAAGTCTCACTGAATGTATGGAGGCTAGGAGGGCAGTAACAAAAATGCCTTGCCTCCCTAAACACATAAAATAATAATTTTAAAAAGGGAAATATGCATTGGGAGGACATATTTTCTATTATCTTCTGGTTCTTCTACCCATCAATAAGGCTGGAGGAAGTTTAGTAACAATCATCCGGGATTCAAGCAGCTTGCACACAGATGAGATTTGCTTCTGGGTCCCAAAGAGGCTGCTGTTGCTCACCCCTGAGGTGTGGAGCTGGTGAGTAGTAGAGAGAGTTCTACTTAGGAAGACATGCAGTAGAAACCACCTCAGATGCAGAATCTGAAGGAGAGAGATAAATTCCTTTCTTTTCATGTTAACGAAGTAAAAAAAAAATTTTTTTTTTTCAAATCATGATTGGGAATGGCATGGGTGATTTTCAGCTCTCCAAGTCACAATCATTCCAAGTTTACAACATTACAGCTATGTTATATTATCCTATTATGTTTTGGTATCACATTAGCTCATGTCATACATGAGCTTGTTCCAGACATTATTAGGAGAACAGAGAAAAGAGAACACTGAAAAGTGACTATCTGAAGAACTTCTAGAAGCATGAACTGCTATGGGTATAATTAATATTATTTATTTTGTCAATAATTCTATAATTATTAATACTAATTGGATCCATTACTAAGACAGAGTAGTGGTAAAATGAAACTTTCATCTTCTTGACTAGTATGTCCTGATGTTAGAGTGCATCCTTGTAAAGGTACTCCTTATACTTCATTCAACAATTGTTTAACCCTATTGTTATGCAACTGCTCCGGGGAATGTAATTTTGCATGATAAAACAAGAAACTTGGGAGACATTCTTTTTGTCACTTATTCTAAGTAAGTGACAATTTTCTCAACATTACCTGCATTGATTGGTTTTCCATGTAACATTTATCCACTGAGGAGATACCTGACAGATCCTATGGTATTTATGCTTTCCTGCTATCCAGTTGTTCTCATGAAACATCTCATGCATTGTACCAAAGTTTATCCACCTGGGCTTCAAAAACATTGCTCTCTCATTTTTTTTTCCTCCTTTCCCTTTTTAGTCTTCATTGTAACAATAATATGAATAATGTATTACAATCAGAATAAGAACTTTGTCTGCCTTAAACTCATTTAAGCCTCAAAGCTGTAAGGTTTGGAGCAGGTCAATTAAAAAAAAATGGACTGGAAAGAGTATAGGTATCTGGGACAATAAAAATGGAAGGGGGAGCAGGGATTGTTGGAATAAGACTGTCTATATTTAATTCCTGACTCTACCTTTTACTACCTCAATTGCTTTAAACTTCCAGGTGCCTCTATTACTCTATTACATCATCTGCAACCTGGGGATAAGTTGTCTATTTTCTAGAGCCATCAAAAATATTTAGCTTATAAAAGATTTAACATTGCTCATAAGCCCACAGTAAGCACTTAGGGAATGATAGTAGGAAATAACTTAAGAATAGAGGCTCGCCACATACCACCAGAAATCCAATTCTAGTTTGACACTAATCAATAGCATTTGTTCTTTGCATTATATACAATGGCTCTCCATCATCTGACTCCAGCCTAAAAACCATCCAATAGTATAGCCATATTTAATATATGAGATTCTCTAAATGTATTTATTATGTGTTGAGTTGTATCTCTCCCATATTCATATGTTGAAGTTCTAACTCCCAATGCCTCATAAAGTGAGCTTATTTGAAGACAGGGTCTTTGCAGAAAATATTAACTGAAAATTTTATCATTGGGGTGAGCCCCTAGTCCAAAATGATTGTTGTCTTTATGAAATGAGGCAGTTGGGTGACAGACACATACAGGGAGAAGACCACATAAAGATGAAGGCAAGATAGATGAAATGCTTTAACAAGCCAGGGAACACCAAAGATTGGCTGAAAACCACCAGAAGCTATGTGTGAAGCATGGAGATTCTTTCTTGCTGCTTTCCAAAGGAAGCAAGCCTGCCAATACCTCAATGTCAGACTCCTAGTTTCCAGAACAGTAAGACAACAAATTTCTCTCCATTACTTAGTTTGTAGCAGCACTACTAAACTAAGACAATGTAGTAGTATTTTCCTTCTACATATTTTTAACTCTTTATCAAATATTATTCTCTTTTTATCTCTGTAGACAAATCTTATTACTTTTTATCCAAGTACATCCCAAACATCTATTCAGAGAGGTCTTAGGTAGGAATGTTTGGGATTTTTTTTTTTTTTTTTTTTTTGGCCAGAGTGCAAAGGCTGAAGTGAGAGTATACAGGTCACTTAGGAAATACTGCTAGCATCTAGCTCTTCCTTTTATGACGTGTTAATGCAGATTATTTGAGAGTATTGGCCTATTTTAAAGTCATAAGTTCTTGGAGGAATCTGATCTTTGTGCACTGAATATCTTCCCTTCTCTGCTTTGTCTTCCTGTGATCTCAGAGCATCTCATGCTATGTAAGATTTGGTCATTTATAGATACACAAAAGCCAGGTGTTAGATAATATAAGAGGAGAAAAGCTAAGTCTGCCACCATATGGCTATTTGTTTATGTGAGCTGACCAGAGCTGAAATCCATTTGAATGATGACATGTTTAGTCATCATATTTAAGCTTATTAGTGAACTGCAGATATAAGCAATATATCCTTCAGCAATGCTTCGATTATTCTGAACCAAGCATTTGTGAGACTTAACCTATAAATTACACTCTCAAGAATACTAGGATTTAACAAAAGAACGTATTATGATTAATGGTCTGGTGCCATTGGAATTAATGATTTTCTATTAGGAAATACTATAGTCGTGAGTCTTGGTCATGAATGAATGTGAGATTCCATTAAACCATTTACTCTAATAGATTGCTGTTTTATACACAAGTCTGAGTCCTTTTAACACATGTGTTCCTTCTAAACCACTCCCCCATACGCCTTAGCAGACATCAAGCAGGAGTGGTTGACAACCTTTCTCATGCTCTTATTGCTTTCACAATAAAGTCAAAATTCCTTAAAATGGTGTGATGTACTGTCCTCTGCCTATTCCACTAACCTCATGTTTTGGTGTTACCATACGTAATATGTTAGATTCTAAGAGCTTGTTCAGTTAAGTGAAAATGTCATTCTGTTTCACATTCCTGTCCCTCCATTACTGCTGGTCTCCTGCCTGGATTACCTTCTCTCAACGCGTGTGCTAGGGTCCTCAGTCAACAAACTATCTTTTCTATAAAAAGCCCACTGATTATTCCAGCAACTCAATGTGCGCTTTCTCTTCCGGTCTCATTTACCTTGTATACACTTCCATTCCAGCATTATAATTACTCATTACCAGTCTACTTCTCCAGCAGACTGCAAGCTTCATTTGGATAAGTACTTTGTTATGATCATCTTCCCATGTTAAATACTTCACTTAATAAATGGAAAAAAAAAAACAACAAAAAACCCTGCAGAGTGATCTTTCAATATATGGCCATCTTCATCAGTTCAGGCTACTGTAACAAATTACCAGAGAGGGGTGACTTAAACAACAAACATTTATTTCTCACAGTTTGAGAGGCTGGGAAGTCCAAGATCAAGAAACTGACAGGTTTTCTATCTTATTGCTGTATCCTCACATGGCAGAGTAAGAGAGCTGTACAATTTTTATCCTCTTAGAAGGGCACCATTCTCATTATAAGGGCTTCATCTTCATTACAATATCCAAGTCTTATCACCTCCCAAAAGTTCCATCTCTGAAAAATATCACACTGGGGATTGCACAGGACTTTTTTAGGGGGATAAAAACATTTGGTCCATATCAATGGGTAAGTGAATAAGTTAATGAATAAGTGAATGGAAAAATAAATTACTGGGAAGATAAATGAATAAACTGAAAAGAGATAATTCCCCTACAATAACACCCCTCTCAAAATTAAATTATGGTTATATTGGTGGTGCTGTCATAATGGAGCCAATACTATGTATACAGTTTTCTTAAAGTTATAGGGCAAGATTATGCCTAGAGCCCATTCTTTAAGCAAATGGTAGCCATGTCTAGAAAGAACGAAGGGGAAGGACCCAAGTTGAATAAAAATGGGGTCTCCCTCTCCCTTCGTTTTCCTCCCCCCTTTTAGATAGTACTATGAACAGCCAGAAGACTGATCTGAACTCTTGGAAGTGTGGTCCATGTTGATTAGTGTCAATACATTGCTAGTCTTAAGGAGATAATCTCATGTTAAGAAGTGAGGAAACCTGGAGGGGTGCCTGGGTGGCTCAGTGGGTTAAGCCTCTGCCTTCGGCTCAGGTCATGATCCCAGGGTCCTGGGATCGAGCCCTACATTGGGCTCTCTGCTCAGTGGGGAGCCTTCTTCCCCCTCTCTCTGCCTGCTTCTCTGCCTACTTGGGATGTCTCTCTGTCAAATAAATAAAATCTTTAAAAAAAAAAAAAAAGAAGTGAGGAAACCTGGAAATGGAGTTCATTCCATCTCTTTGGAGTTCAGTTAGAATGTAAAGGTTTCATAGGCATTGGAAACAATCTTAGATATGATAAGAAATACAAATATACACTTGTATAGTAGACTATTAGGGTCTTTTAATTTTTTGTCTATGTTTCTATTTTTATCCTTAAGTTTGGGTAATGATTTTTTGAAAGACACTGACTATCTCAGCTATGCAAGGGAATCTAAATAGAACCCTGGATTATAGTTCAAAATGGAAAGACTTTGCTTTTGGAATATATGAGAAGAGCCCAAAAGTTGAATAAACATGATGAGAATATAATCAGATATTCCTGGTCTAGCTGACTTTTTTGAGTGGGGTGATCTCCTTTCAGAGTATATACTGGGTTTTATATCTTAGGAGAAGTTGTATCTACTAACAAATTCCTTCAGGGTTATCACTGATCCAGTGCCTGACACACTATAGGTACTGAGCAATGTGACTATCTCTGAGACTTTAGTATACATTTATAGATAGGCACTGACTATAGATTCTTCAGTCATACAGTTCTGTATTGCTATGGGTACTTCTCTTCCTCCTTTTTTTTTTTTAAGACTTTTTAAAATTTATTTCACTGAGACAGAGAGAGAGAGAAAGAGAGAGAGCAGGGGGAGGGGCACAGGGAGAGGGAGAGAGAGAGAATCTCCAGCAAACTCCCTGCTGAGCTCAGAGCCTGGGCCAGTGCTCAATCCCACAACCCTGAGATCATGACCTGAACCAATACTAAGAGTCCTACACTCAACAGACTGAGCCACCCAGGTGCCCCTGCTTCTCCAGCCTTTGTTTCCAGTCTTTGCTTTGTGATTCTCTGTGAGTTCTTGCTATGTTTATGAAATTCTGGAGAATTTTTTTAATCACTCAGTAAATAACAAACTTTTTTTTTTTTTTTAAGTAATTGAAATTGCCACTCTCCATAGGATGTTAAGGACAAAAAGAAAAAAAAAATCATTAAATAATTGTTAAGATTTCTGACCCCAATATTTCCCATGTCACTGTGGTTAATAACTTAATATTTCTAAGTCTCCATTTGATTAAATAGGGGAGGTAAAATTTATTATGTCTGTATTAAATAAAGTTTATTGTAAGAATTATATGAGATAAATTAGCACCTTAAGTAACAATAAGCCTAATTGTCAAATTACCATTTGGAGCAAGATGGCTAACTGACCCCAAAGATTCATGCTCCTTTTCTATAATGTAGAACTACTCTGTTTAACTGCAGGTCCAGTTCCCTTACAGCAAGGTGGAAACATTACAATTTCTTGCCAGCACAATGTGAGTGGAAGTGATGTATCTCACTTACTTCCAGGCCCTGGTATTTAAGAAACAGATGCGATTTTCTCTACATCTCATCTCTCTGTCTCTGTCAGCCTGATATCAATGTCACTGTCAACCTTCAAAGATGCTAACTTCACAGGAAGATAGAACAGCTTCTATCATGCTGGATCACTGAATGATTTCATAACAGAGCCCTATGGATTTCCTGCAGCACTTTATTAGATAGGCAGGAAAAAAAAAAGTTTTATTGTGTTAAGCCTCTGAAATTTAGAGATTATAATAGCACTTGTCATTACTCTAAGTAGCCTAACTATAACTTGAATTAAAATTTGTTTTCAGGGCATCTAGGTGGTTCAATTGGTTGAGCATCTGACTTCAGCTGGGGTCATGGTCTTAGGGTCCTGGTATTGAACCACACCTGAGGCTCTTTGCTCAGCCCAGAATCTGCTGTTCCTCTGTCCCTCTCCCTGCTCATATCTGCCCCCACCCCCCCGCCAGATAAATAAATAAAATCTTTTTAGAAAGAATTTTTAAAAAGAGTGGCTTCAACAACAAGCTCAAATGCATAATGTTAGCTTAGTGGCCGGGTGGTGGGCATTAAGGAAGCAGAGTAGTCTGGAAAGATATAGAGTTCTGTTTTAGTGGAACAAAATGTTTGGTAAAACAATATACCTGCTGGTCCTAAGCTCTAGGGAAAATGGTTAGATTTTCCAATACTATTGGCTGTCAGAGTATTTGAAAGAAAAAATGAACTCAAGCAAGGACTGGGAGATTTTCAAGCAGAGATCAAAGGAATTAGAGAAAGTCTAGAGACTAACAGCATTACATATTAGAAAGGTTACTGCTTATGGGCCCTCAAATAACAAGATATAATGTTTAAAAGACTGTGTAACAAAGAACCGCTAAGTCTCCTTAAACTACTTAGTATCAGCTCTGTTGCAAATACCACATTAAGAGCGGTGCATCCCATTTAAATCCATTGTTTCGGATGATTTTAAGATAGGTACTATTAAGCTTAAAGAGAGAGCAGTGTGGATGAGAAGGTTAAGAAATAAAGCTGATTTGAGAAACATGCCCAGGAAACCATTTTAGATGTGATTATTGCCCACAGACTTGACTACAAGCACATAGTTAAAAGTTGTTTTTTGTTTTTGTTTTTATTTCTCAAGGAACTGTATGCTAAAGAAACCAAAGTCCATATTTAAAATATCTTATGGCACTCAATTTTTATTTTTTTAAAGATTTTATTTATTTACTTGAGAGAGAGAGAGAGAGAGAGGGAGAGAGAAAATGAGCAGGGGGAAGGGGAGGAGCAGAGGGAGAGGGAGAAGCAGACTCCCCACTGAGCAGGAAGCCCAATGCAGGGCTGATCCCAGGATCCCAGGATCATGACCTGAGCTGAAGGAAGACACTTAACCAACTGAGCCACTTAGAAGCTCCTGACATTCAATTTTGTTTCAATAACACTTGGTCCTCCAAACTTGGGTGGGCAACCAGTAGGCTGTGAAAACTTCAGATATGTTATGGAAGATAAAAGAGGAAGAAATTTTGAGGCAATGAATCCAAGAACAATTAAGAACTGTAGGTGAAATAATTCCTCCCAGAAAGCAGTATTACTAATTAAGGAATTTTCCCCACAACAGGACAGAGTTCCTTACAATGTCAATCCTGGAGGATCTCATTATTTCTATAGACTGGTGACTGCTTTGAGTCTCTTATTTTCCAACTGGGAGTTTTTAATTTATTTTCCACCCTTGTTTCCTGTGTCGTGCATTGGGTGATGAATAAACAAACAGCTTGTCTTTCAATTTATAGTTTTATAAATAATGAGGAGTTATATATGACCTGATGGAGAGAACTGTGATTACCCAGAGATTCAGCCTTTGAGATGAGTAGAGGATCCACCAGTATGACTTCTGGGAGTTTTCCTTTCAGGGGAAGGCAAAAGCAGCAGTGAACATTTTCTTTGCTTGGGAAGAAGAATGAACAAAGAAATTTGATGACCAGAGAAGCAGACCTTAGGAGGGATGTCAAACTATCCACCAAATATCCATTTTCTTCCTTTTAGAGTACAGATTTTTTTTCTGAGAAGCAGCAGTCCAGTCAAGACCTAAATTTTCCACAAAATGCTTATATCAAGGCAGGGCTATCAACTTCTTGACAAAAGACTAGAAGCAAAAGTGACATACATAAATTCTGGACCAAAACAATTAAGAAGTGTTTGTGTGTGCCTTCTCTTGTTCTCTTATTTGTAAACTAAAAGTCATATGGTAAAAAGGGAAGATACTGAAGATAAAGAGGCAAGTAAGACCTACCTCCAGCAGTTAGCAACAGCTGGCCTTTTGTCTGACTCTGGAGCTATAGGTTCAGTCTTTGGTGGTCTAATTCGGCTATATTATTTGCATTCTATGCAGTCCAAATACATGCTTCTTACAAGTTTTAATTTGTACATATTTAATTTGTACATAATTTGTACATATTTAATTTGTACATAGCTAGCATAATTTCATCAAGGATAATGTGGAATTGCAGCGGCAAGTTTGTGAAAATTTTGACATGAATGAAATTATTCATTTGAGACACACTTAAGACCAACAACGACAACAACAAAAAATTAAAAAAGGAAAAAAAAATCTTGTGAAGAGATTCACTGTCCTGTCTGCCAAAAAGAAAGATTACTTTGTATAATACATGAGACAACTGTCTTTCATTTCTATACTTCAGGAATTAATAAGTATCAGCTTGTGGATTGAATGACTTGATGAAATAATCAAGAGCCTGAGTTATTTAAACCAGTTCTAAAAATTCTCTTTCTTTTGGATATATGTATTAAGATGTGTTTTCCTACATTTAAGTCTTCTTTCCCTGCAGAAGAAAGAAAATAAACCTTTTACAGTGATGGTCATATAAAAAAATGATAACTGGAAAGAAAATATTTAAGAATGAATTTGAGTTATGACCTTTGTTTTGAGCTGCTATGTAAGAAGAAAAACTAGATACTTAGGGTTTTGGATATTATTTCAAGAATCTTTTAAAAATTGGCTTATGAATACAGACATTTATAAATTATGTTGAAAGGAATACATGTTATTTTCCTGACAATAAATTAATCTGTCAACCAATTTGACTGATTTAATTTGGTTTAGAAACCAACATATAAAAATTGGGTTAGCACATATTTTAGTTAATATATGGCATAGATTTATTTTTTCGTGATTTAAAGATGGTGATGATTTACATAAATGGCTAAATCAAATTCTATAAACTAGTTACTAAAAGTAGAAAAGAATGAATATGATCTATACTTGTTATGGTTTATTAATATGATCTATACTTGTTATGGTTTATTAAGATGATAAATTCAATATATGTGCTGCCTTATTTGGTATGATGATGAAATTTTATTTTATTTTAGTTCTAAATTTGAAAACTATGTCATCTATTTGTGTGTGTGTGTGTGTGTGTGTGTGTGTGTGTCTGTTTATTAGACAACTTAGGCTCTCATCACAAAATACCACAGATCAGTGGCTTTAACAACTGAAATTTATTTTC
The DNA here is from genome assembly GCF_963455335.1 of Martes martes. NCBI lineage: Eukaryota > Metazoa > Chordata > Mammalia > Carnivora > Mustelidae > Martes > Martes martes. The sequence goes on from NC_137898.1 coordinate 66,553,329, forward strand.
TCACAGTTCTGGCGGCTGGAAAATCCACACTGGACATTCCAGCAGGGTATAGTATCTGATGAGTGTTCCCTTCCTGCCTTGCAGATAGCTAGTTGCCTGATGGAGAGAAAAAGCAAGCTCTCCCATTACTCTTTTTAAAAGGATGTTAGTGGAAAATAAAATAAAATAAAATAAAAGGATGTTAGTGCTATCAAATGAGGGCCAGACCATCACTTAACACGACTCAGTTATACTATATCCTATATAAGGGGGTTAGGGTTTCTTTTGAGGAACACAATTCAGCCCATAGCAATCTACCTATAAAACATACTAATTAATGTTTTGTTCTATATTTTTAGATGCATAATATTCAAATGAAGTGAAGCTAGATTCTTCCTTATAATGATGAAAGTGTTCTGTGCTTAGATTACAGAATTATCACATACTATATTTCTATAATTTCACCATAAACCTTAACCATTGTAACAATAACAAATCTTCAGTTTTGAAAAAAAGTTAGAAATTTCTAATGATCATGGTTCTTCAATGCTGTATATTTGAAAAATATTGCGTGTTTGGATACTAATGACATTTTCATGCGCCGTCAAACTTCTGATCCAAATGCCAAATTCAGAATAATGAAACACTCAGTATGTCTTCTTTGCCTAAACTATTTTATATAAACTCATACAGACTCTGTATTTATTACATAAAGTAATACAAAGATTTCCTTTTTACTTGTAAGAGAAGTGACAGCAGGAATAGTTAGGGTTTCCTTATCATTCTCCAAATTCTTATTTATTAAAAATTAGTGTTATTGACATTAAATAAATAACTGACAAATCAATAGAACAATTTCATCTTCCTAGGTTAATTATATATAATCAAAATGTCATAATATACATATAATTCAAAAATTATTTCTTATATTAAGACAAATATAATTATGCTTAACTATAAAATTTGACATAATTGTCTCCAAGTTGAGGTTGCTTCTATTTTCTACCACTCTTGTCAACCAGGACAATCAACATAAGTATGGAATAAATCAAGAGACTGAAGGTTTGCAATGTTCTTTTTTTTTTTAAAGATTTTATTTATTTATCTGACAGACAGAGATCACAAGCAGACAGAGAGGCAGGCAGAGAGAGAGGGAGAAGCAGGCCCCCCGCTGAGCAGAGAGCCCAATGCGGGGCTCGATCCCAGGACCCTGGGATCATGACCTGAGCCGAAGGCAGAGGCTCCAACCCACTGAGCCACCCAGGCGCCCCTGCAATGTTCTTAACTGTTTGATATATGTTCTTATTCCCAGTAACCAGTAACTTCAGCCTTATTAATTAATTCTATGTTGTACTACAAGAGAGGATGGTACTCTCTTTCATTCTGATATTACCAGTTAATATAATAATAATAAATAATAGCTGAAGCAGTTCTGTTCCTCTTACCACCGTAACAGAGATAAACTGGATATGTGATCTTAAGCCAACTGATAGTCATGAAGCTGTCTAGTATATGTTCTACTTGCCCATAGCAAAATATTGACAAAACATTAAAGGTAAGGCAGTGATTAAAGTCAAAATCTGGATAGCTCTTTTCTTACACATGGATTTTATACCATTTTCCCAGTAATAGGTTATGGATTTCCTTAGGTTATTGTATAATTAAGATAGAACAAAGCTTTTCCAAGGTGGAAAGCCAAAACTTTAATAGCACAACAAAGAAAAAGGATTGCCTGACTTTTTTTTTTCCTACTGAGGCCCAAATTATATTATGATGGAAACACTCACCTTACTAATGATTCTGTTAGGTAGTTTTGGAAGGCCCTTCATCTTATTTAAAATGGTACTGCCCATATCACACTCAATATTCAAGTAAGGTTAAAAAGACAAAATGTATTCTCAAACTTAGATTAGTAGGCACACACCCAAAAGAACTGCAAACAGGTATTCATATAAATGTTTGTACATAGGTATTTACAAGCAGCATTATTTGTAATAGCCAAAAGATGGAAACAACCCAAGTGTCCATTAATGGATGAATGGATAACAAATGTGATAAGTCCTTACAATGGAAAATTAATTCAGCCATAAAAGAAATGAAGTTTTGACACAAGCTACAATGGGACTAAGCCTCAACAATATTATGCAAAATGGAAAGTAGACATAAAATTCACATATTATATGACTTCATTTATATGAAATATCTAGAATAGGAAAATCCAGAGACAAAAGGTATATGAGTGATTATCAGGGCTGAGGAAAGGGGGAATGAGTGGCTGCTTAATGGGAATGTGTTCTCTTTTGGAGCTGATAAGAACATTTTGAAACTAGTTAAAGATGATGGCTGCCCAACATTGTGAACGACTTAAAAATTCCTGAATTGTTCACTTTAAAATGATTAATTTTATGCTATATGAATTTCACCTCAAAAGACAGAAAAAGAGGAGCGCCTGGGCGGCTCAGTGGGTTAAAACCTCTGCCTTCGGCTCAGGTCATGATGCCAGGGTCCTGGGATCGAGTCCCGCATCGGGCTCTCTGCTCAGCAGGGAGCCTGCTCCCCCCCGCCCCCCGCCTGCCTCTCTGCCTACTTGTGATCTCTGTCTGTCAAATAAATAAATAAATAAATAAATAAATAAATAAAAGAAAAAGAGCCAAACTTTCAGAAACTCCTGAGCTTCCTTAGCCTAAAATTTCACGTTTGACCTTAATGACAATGAGGTCAACTCTTTTGAAAGTCCATTTATTTTATCCATATGAACTTAGAATCCTAGCCATCTGGAAGTACTTCTATCAATCCTAGACACTACCTTATTGCAGGGTGATATGAGTAATCATCAAAAAGAATTAAATCAATGCACCTAGTGTTATTACCAAGATACAAGCAGCTTTTCCTCAACATCTTAAATAAAAGACAAACAATAAACAACACCAAAAATGCTCCATAATTTTAAAGCCATAAGCTTCACCTTTTGGAAAAGACCTCAGAGAAACTATCCTGGAACCCCAAAGAAAAGGACCTCTCAGGTACTGTTATCATTTTACTCTGAACCCTAGAGTGCTTATTCTTGGATTGATGTGTCTCAAAGATGTGTTTCAAAGAGATGTAAGTTAATCACTATTAAGACTGTTTCAGCTGATTACCTCAAACTAAGGATTCTTAGGAATTCTTAAAACTGTCTTAAATAGCTTCTGCCTGCAAATTCTAAATCATCAGGAAAATGTGAATCAAAACTACAATGAGATATGATCCCACACCTCACACCTCCTGGATATCTGTTATCAATATAACCTATATATAACCTATATTATATATATATAATATAGGTTATATTTATTATATATAGGTTATATATAGGTTATATTTATTATATATATAGGTTATATATAATATATATAATATAATATATATTATATATATTATATATATAAATATATATAGGTTATATACATATAGGTTATATATGTATATATAGGTGTTATATATATATATATATGCGCCAAATATTGGCAAGAATGTGAGAGAAGTGAACCCTATATACTGTTGGTGGGGAAAGTGACTAGTAAAGCCATTAAGATAATCAGTGTGGAGGTTCCTCAAAAAATTAAGAGTATGTAAAAAGTAAAAAGTAAAAATTAAATCATATTATCCAGTAATCACACTTGTAAGTATAAATCCAAGGAAAGGAAATCAGAACTGTAAAGAGTTATCTGCACTCCCATGTTGATGTCAGAATTATTCACAATAACCAATAAATGAGAAGATCCTAAATTTTCTCCAATGAATGAATGGATGAAGAAAATATGCATATACATGCACACATGCACAGGAATATTATTCTGCCTTAAAAAAAAGAAAATCCTGATATTTATGACAACATGGATGGTGCTGGAGAACATTAGGCTAAATGAAATAAGCAAGACACAGAAAGAGAAATACTGCATGATCTCATTTATATGTATTATCTAAAATAGTCAAACTCATGGAAGCAGAGATTTAAATAGTGCTTTCCAGAATAGGGGCTGGAGGATAATGAATGATGTTGGTCAAAGGGTACAAAATCTCAGTTATGCAAGATGAGTAAATTCTGGAGATCTGATGTACAGCATGGTGATGATAATTAAAAATACTTTATTGTATAATAGAAATTTGCTAAGAGAGTAGAGTTTTAATCTACTCAATACATATACATATACACAGAAATGGAAACTATATGTCAATTAGCTTTATCATGGTTACCATTTTACAATGTATACATGTGTGTGTGTATATATATATATCTCAAAAACATCAAGTTGTACATCTTAAATATAATTTTTATAAGTCAGTGATACTTGATAAAGATGTTAAAAGATAAAAGTACATCATATTTCTGTATGCTTTTGAAATGTAGCCAAACAAACAAGTAAAGGAGGATTTTGTATAAAGAGAACACATTATGCTACTGCTAACCCACTATACCAAAATGTGGTGCCCACCAAAATGCATCAAGACTAGTAGTATTTGATAAAATATCAAAATAAAAAAAATAAAATATTTTAACTTGGTCTTTTTACAAAAATGCCAACTTTTCTGTAAGACCTTCAAAGGCTATCACATTAAAAATGGGGGACCTATGCAGCATTATTGACAATAACCAAGACATGGAAACAACCTAAGCATCTATCAACAGATGAATGGATAAGGAAAGCATGGGGTGTACACACACACACACACACACACACACACACGCCCCACAGCAATGTTACACAGTCACAAAAAAGGATGAGATCATGCTATTTGAGACAACATGGATGGACCTAGAGGGTACTGTACAATAAATGGAATAAGTCAAAGAAAGACAAATACCATATGATTCCACTCATAAATGGAATCTAAAAAAAGTAAACAAAATGCAGAATCAGAACAAAACACAGAGAGCAAACTGATGCTTGCCAGAGGGAAGGGAGGTAGGGAGCTGGGCAAAATGGGTGAGAGGGAGGGGAAGATACAGGTGTCTAGTTGTGGAATGAGTAAGTCATGGGAATAAAAAGCAGAGCATAAGGAACACAGTCAGTGATATTGTAATAGTGGTTGTAACAGGACAAATGATAGCTACACTTTTAGTGAACATGGTGTAATGTATACATTTGCCAAATCACTAAATTACACACCTGAAACTGATGTAACATTGTGTCAACTCTACTCTAATTAAAAAATAAGTTTAAAAATAAAAAAATGGGGGATCTACCTATACTTTTCCTATATACCTTGACTGCTTTGAAATTTTTTTAGCAGATATAATTATCAAAAATTTATTTTTATGCATGATGGAAAGGATTTTTGTCTCCCTCCAGTTTTATGATTTGTATACCACTCTACCCCTAGCATATAGAACAATGTTTTAATAAACAATTGTTTTGGTTTACTAATCAACATATACTGTACTATATTAATCTATGCTACGCATCTTAGAGGGCTGACTATAGGCTTTTCTCTTCAACCTCTGAGTTCTGACCTTAGGCTCTCTATTGCTGGTGTCATTTAACAGAAAACCTCTTGGTTTTGTTTTAGAAAGCAATATTGGCTTATCTCCTTAAATTTATTATCACCCTCACAATACCATCATTCTCTACCTTGTGCTTTGCTCAAACAACCCACTAGTAGTGATTGTGACTCAGAGATACCCACTGTTGTTATATGACCCAATATATATCAGCCTGTGTACTATCTAGGCAATATACAGCGCCTTTTAACAAACTCAGCTGCTTTCTCCTCCTTGCCCATCTCCATCTTGCCCTCTCATATGTTGAACCTATTTCCCTCTAGGAGCCAGAACTTTGGAAGCCTGACTGAATGTCTGCAATATGTTTGCTTCTCAAGAGATGTTTGAAAATGGGGAGGTGGGAAGCTGGAAGTACTATAATTTTCTCCCTTCCCTCTTGTTGATGCAAACCCTGTGTTATCATTGTGGAAGAATTTACCCTAATAGCTCCCTAGCTCAGCATCTAATATATAAATAGGTCCCACATTAATATATATGTTCTTTATATTTATAATTCCTAAATCAAGTATTCAAAGTAGAACCTCTTCATTTCATCAGTGTCTCACATAAGATACAGACTGTATCATCTGGCATAGCTTAGTATCTTTCCCTGTATCTCCATGTCTTTTCTGAAGCCAAATATGCCCTATATGAAGCAAATGTGGCAATATTCTCATTTCTTAAAACATGCTTTATTTTTTTCTTTTTTAAGATTTTATTTATTTATTTGAGAGAGTGAGCAAGACAGCATCAAGCAGGGGGAAGGGCAGAACGAGAGGGAGAAGAGGCCCCCCATGAGCAAGAAGCCTGACCCACGGCTTCATCCAGGGACTTTGGGAACATGACCTGAGCCCAAGGCAGACATTTAACCGGATGAGCCAATCAGGCGCTCCTGGACCTTGGTATTCTTGCTCTGAGCTTCTTGTTGTTATGTGTATGCAGGTGTATCCTTTTATCCTTATACCTCCATCCCACTTCAAACTGAAACTATTTGTGAATTTTATACTTGGTTTCAGTATCACTCTGTACATAAAGATACACAGCCTGTCATGCTGCTGTCTGCCTAGTACCTCAAGGACCCTCTGTTAGAAAAGAGGTTCCAATAAATACTGAAGGTTATTTGTTGATGCAAACTTTAATTACTTTTGTGAAAACATTCACCCCATATTATATACAGAGAGTATAAAGACTATTCACTAGGAGACAAGCTATCCCCACAGAATGAATTTTTATTTCATTTCGCTACCAAAATGATGTTCCTGACCTTTCTAGATTTTTAATATATTATCACTCACAATGATATTCAGACTAATAGTGATATAAATAGGGGCTTCTCTATACCATATCAGATAAAAGATATTGACTTTGTAATAGAATGAAATTGTTTTCTACTTTCTAGTCACATTGTAAATGTACTTTTTTTTTTTTTTTTTAACACAGGGAGAGAGAAAAGAACTTTTGGAAAATTTCCATAATAGTTAATCCCAATGCCTCCCCACCCCATCCAGCTTGGGAGTGTGATTATATGGCCCTATAAAAACACTCAGAATTAATAAGATCATCAAACTCTGTCCCATGTAAGGAAATGAAAGCAAAACTTTCAAAGGCACCTGGGTGGCTCAGTGGGTTAAAGCCTCTGCCTTCAGCTCAGGTCATGATCCCAGGGTCCTGGGATCGAGCCCTGCATTGGGTTCTCTGCTCAGCAGGGAGCCTGCCTCCCTCCCCACCTCCTGCCTCTCTGCCTACTTGTGATCTCTGTCAAATAAATAAAATCTTTAAAAAAAAAAAGCAGAACTTTCATGCCCCAGAAGCATTATATTATTGTAGCCCACACTACCCAAGAACATTGAGTATTGTGTGGTATGAGTCCGTTACATGCTCCAGACAGAACCACAAACAGCCAGTTGCTTAAAAGTGACCAGTCAGTAATTCTCTTTTTAAGTGAGGTCTTTGTATGGTTTTGGAATCAAGGTAATGCTGGCTTCACAGAATGACTTTGGAAATTTTCCTTCTATTTTTATTTTTTTGGAACAGTTTGAGAACAGTATGTATTAATTCTTCTTTAAATGTTTCATAGAATTCCCCTGGAAAGCCATCTGGCTCTGGACTTTTCCAAAGAAGACATAAAAATGGCTAACAGATATATAAAAAGATGCTCAACATTACTCATCATCAGGGAAATACAAATCAAAACTACAATGAGATACATCACGCTCATCAGAATGGCTACAATTAACAACACAGAAAACAGAGGTTGGCAATAATGTGGAGAAAGGGGAATCCTCTTACATTGTTGGTAGGTATGCAAACTGGTGCAGCCACTCTGGAAAACAGTATGGAAGTTCCTCAAAATGTTAAAGATAGAACTACCCTATGATCCAGCAATCACACTATTAGGTATTTATCCAAAGGATACAAAAGCAGTGATTTGAAGAGGGCACATATACCTTAATGTTTATAGCAGCAACATCCACAACAGCCAAACTATGGAAAGACTGCAAATGTCCATTGACAGATGAATGGGTAAATAAGATGTGGTACACACACACACACACACACACACACACACACAAATATTACTCAGCCATCAAAAAGAATGAGAACTTGCCAATTGCAATGATGTGGGTGGAACTAGAGGGTATTATGCTAAGTGAAATAAGTCAGTCAGAGAAAGAAAAGATGATTTTACTCCTATGTGGAATTTAAGAAACAAAACAGATGAATATTGGGGAAGGGAAGGAGAAATAAATAAGATAAAAACAGAGATGGAGGCAAACCATTACTATATGGAACAAACTGAGGGTTGGAGAGGAGATGCATGGGGGGATGGGGTAACTGGGTGATGGGAATTAAGGAGGGCATGTGATGTAATGAGTACTGGATGTTACATACAACTTATCAATCACTACATTCTACACTATAATAATATACTATATGATGCAACTAATGTATCATTGACCACTATACCAAAAACTAATGAGGTACTCTATGTTGGCTAATCAAATTTAAATAAAAATAAAATAAAATTAATTAATTAAAAATAATAATACACTGTATGTTAACTAAATTGAATTTAAATTGAAAAATTTTAAAAAATAATGTGGGATTTTTCAAAACATATTTTCCTTCTAGAGTTGTCTAGCAAGCTCATACTTGCTGCACTCTTGTTGTCCCCAAGAATATAGCTCTAGGTTTTTCTGGTAAGTACTTTTCATTTCTTACTCTTAAAGAATCACTGTTCTAGAAGAATATGCTAATGGCATAGAAAGATATTTCTGAAACACTAGTAAGATGAAAAAATAGTTCTTATCATTTGCAACAATGTGGATGGAGCTGGAGAGTATAATGCAAAGAGAAATAAGCAATCAGAGAAAGACAAATACCATCGATTTCATTCATATGTGGAATTTAAGAAACAAAACAGATGAACGTATGGGAAAGGAAAAAAAAAAAAAGAGAGGGAGTAAAACCATAAGAGACTCCTTAACGGTAAACAACAAACTGAGGGTTCCTGGAAGGACTGTGGGTGGTGGATGGGCTAAATGGGTGATGGGTATTAAGGACAGTGTGGTGAGCACTGGGTGTATATGGAAGTGATGGATCACTAAGTTCAACTCCTGAATCTAATATTACACTATATGTTAACTAATTAAAATATAAATAAAAATTTGAAAATAAAAAAATATGGATAGTTAAAAAAAAAAAGAAAGAGCCAATCAGTTCCCCCCTGATGCATACTACAAGTAAATCACAAATAAAAGACATATCCAAGAATTCACATGCTTTGGGAGGTGATTTCTAAAGCTAAGCACAGTATCAGTGGACTGAAGACGACAGTTAGTCATCTTCCCAGGGAAGCCAAGAGGCCCAGGAGCTCCATGTTGGAGAACAAGAACGCATAGTGTTACTTATACAACAGATTATATTTCAGTAGCTAGAATGGGCTTTTAAATGCAAATTATATACTTTATTTTTTTCGTATTATGATATAAATCATAACTGTTGCTAAAATCTGTAAAGTATAGATAAGTAAAAAACAAAATAGCAAAAAAATCATAAACATGAAGAGATAATATGTTTTATTGCATCTACTCTATTTTCTCCCTTTAAATGATGTGTGTGTGTGTATTTAAAATATTTGTTTTATAAACTACTTCAGTCTAATAAAATAGTTGAATATTTTATATTATATAGTCCTGTAATGACGTACTTAAAAAAAAAAACTGCATAGTATTGCATACTAAAAATGTATCACAGGATATTTATATAAGTCTCTAATATATGGAGATTAATGTGTTTGCTAATTTTCATATGCTATCATGAGCATAGCAATATTCTTGCTTTGAGTCCTACATACATTATAAATTATTTAACTGTGAATTACTAATTAAAATTGTATGAATAAAATAAAGAATTCAGTTACATATTGACAAATGTTCTTCAAATGGTTGTAATCCATTAAATTCCTGCCAGGATGTACATGCCTATTCTCTAAATCACAAACAACATTGGACATCATCACTATAAAATAGTCTCTTTGAGGGAAAATGCTGCTCTTACTTTTGTTGGTTTTTAATTCATTTGATTGCTAATGATATTGTACATTTTTAAACTGTTATACTTCTTCTCAATGTCTTCTTTTTTTTTGCTACTTTTCTATTGATCCATAAAAACTTTCTATATATTAAAGATAAAAACATTTTGTAGTATACATAACACATATGGATTATTTCTTTTTCAGTCTGTAGATCATAACCTTGAAATTTACAATTTAAAAGGAAATATAACTAAGTTTCCTCTTAGTATATACTTGATATTCTAAATTATGGAGTTATTTTGGTGTACGCTACAAGGTAGAAAGCCACTTATCCCTAAATAATAATTTGTCCCAAGATGATTAAATGTTAATGGTTTTTTTTTAAATTCATGGACGAATACCGCAGATTTAGTTAGAAATTTTATTCTCCATTTTACCATTTGATAAAAGTGTATCCTAAATTAGAAGTTACAGGATCCAGGTAAGACTTTTTAACCCTTTACTGAAATGCTTAAATGTGGATGGATGTATTGCTTCCCCAGTTTGGTCCTATGAGACCTAGCACTGTGACTACCACTGACACACAGATTCCATATGGTCTCCATATTTTTCTAATTTCCAGCCAACATTCAAGGTCTTCCAGATCAGTCTAGACCGCATTACTGTATTCCTCATCTGAGGAGCTCCTGCAGTATTTCTGCCCAATGAAACAATTTATGCTCAAAATATTAACAATTGAATCACCTAAAACTGTTCTTAGAAGCTATTTAGGTTTCTATTTATGAAATTTTCTAACAACTCAGTCATGAAACAAAGGACAATTTGCTACTGGATGACATCGGACTACTCTAGGCTAGCATATCACTGTGGTTGATGTAAATAGGGTATGTGATTTTTTTTCCCTTAGAAATCGTTTGTTCAGAAGGTCTAGACAGAGAAATCAAATGAAGATATATTGAATGAATGTCAAAGGTCACACAGAGAGTTGAGTAGAGCTATGGTGAGAACCTAGATCTATCTAACTCAACTAATGATGCTTTTTCATGATCTCCTTTATTATATCATAGACCACACAAAATGAATGATTTTGTCATCCAGAGAAGCTTTGTTTAAGTAATGATGTATTTTCCCATTTATTAATAAATCAAAATATAATAATGGCAGTTAGTGTTCTAATTAGTCTGACAGCCAGCTCTGTCATAATGATTTGACATAACAGTTAAGAAATAATCTTAATGTCTTTTTTATTTATTCAGCCTGATTTCTGAATTAAATTTCTGTGATGCTTCAAAAATGACAAAATGTCAAATACTAGTGTTTATGTCTTTTCAGAATCAGAGGTCTTGGAGAAGGGAACCAATAACGGAGGAATAATAAGTCAGTAAACCCAGTGGGAATTGCAGAGAAAGACTTTTTGTTTAGTACTGAGATAAGTGAAGCATATATTACCTGAGATCAACTGCTGACTTTTCATATTGTCAAGGATCCTGAGACTGGGCTAGGAACAAGAAGTAGGTTTCTAAGGAGGAACAAGATGGCAGAGGAGTAGGAGACTTAAATATCATCAGGTCCCAGGAGATCAGCTAGATAGTTACCAAAACATTCTGAACAGCTACAAACTCAACAAGAGAGAGAGAAGAGAAGAAGAGCAGCAATTCTAGGGACAGAAAATCAACCACCTTCTGGAAGTTAGGATGTGCAGAGAAGTGAATCCAAGGCAATACTTGGGAAGATAGACCACAGGGGGAAGGGTTGGCTCCCAGCAAGTGGTAGAGCAGTGGAGCACAAAATCAGAACTTTTAGAAGTCTGCTCCAATGAGGGATGTTGCTCCAGAGGCTAAGTGGGAGGTTGAGCTCTTGCAGGGACAGTGTGGTCTCAGGACCCATGAGGGTCACAAAAAGACCAGGGATGTCTGAATATGGCAGAGCTCCCAGGTATAGGAGTGGGGAAGCCGGCTGCAAAGACAGAGTGAGAAGTGTGCTCTCAGCTTAGGATCACCCTAACCCATGATCCATGAAAGAGTCGGGCCACTGCTCTTTGGGCAGGGACCCAACAAGCACCAGTACCAGAGAGACTCACCTTCCTCCTCCAGGAGGAGCAAATGCAGGATCGTGCTGCAGAGACTCCAAATGGGGCCATGCACCAGAGATAGAAGTGCTCGGTCACAGGCTGGGTGAGCTTGGAGTGTGGTGGGAGATCAGGAAGATGGGAGTGTCTTGATGCTTTTCTCTGAGGGCACACTGAGGAGTGGAGCCAAGAACTCTTGGCTCCTATGGGGCCAGAGATTGGGAGGCCACCATTTTCATTCCTGTCCTCCAAAGCTCTGTGGAAAGCAGTTAGGGAACCAAAGCTACCTAGAGCGAACCTGAGAAGATTACATAGCCTGGCCTCTGGCAAGGGTGGTGCAATTCTGCCTTGGCAAAGACATTTGAGAATCACTGCAACAGTCCACTCCCCAAGAAGATCAGCAAGAACATCCAGCCAAGAACAAGTTCACCAATCAAGTAGAACTGTAGAACTCCAGAGCTAGGGGAAAGCAACACAAAGAATTCATGGCTTTTTCCCCATGATCCTTTAGTCTTGCAGAGTTAAATTTTTTTAATTTTATTTTTTTCTTATTCTATTTCTTTCAACTATTCCTTTTTCCTCTTCTAAATTTTTAAACTATTTTAACAATGCCTTTTAAAAAAATCTTAAATTTTCATTGCTGTAATCATATTTTATCCCTTCAATGTATGTAACCTTATTTTGTGTATACATATAGTTTTTTTTTTTCTTTAAAATTTTGGATACAATTTCTTCTAATAGATCAAAATATACCCTAAATCTAGCACATGGTTTTGTTCTAGTCTCCAGCCTGATCACATTCTTTCCTTTTTTTTTTCTTCTTTTTTTTAAAGATTTTATTTATTTATTTGACAGAGAGAGATCACAAGTAGGCAGAGAAGCAGGCAGAGAGAGAGAGGAGGAAGCAGGCTCCCCGCTGAGCAGAGATCCTGATGTGGGGCTTGATCCCAGGACCCTGGAATCTTGACCTGAGCCGAAGGCAGAGGCTTTAACCCACTGAGCCACCCAGGTGCCCCTCCTTCTTTTTGTTTCTCAACCAACTTCCTATCTTATCAATTCCTTCTTTAGAATTTTTTAAATCTTAATCTTTACAGTCATATTCCATCCATTCATCATGTTTACCCTTATTTATGTGTGTGTGTGTGTGTGTGTGTTCTTTCTTTAAAGTTTTGGGAGGTAGTTTCTTTGAACAGACCAAAATACACAAAATCAAGTGTGTGGTTCTGTTCTATTCACCAGTCATTCATACACACACACACACACACACACACACGTATATGTGTATGTGTGTGTGTGTGTTCTTTTCTATATATATTCTTTTCTTTTTTTTAAATATATATACACACACATATATATATATGTGTATATATATACACACACACACATATATATGTGTGTGTGTGTGTGTGTGTGTGTGTTTCTTTTTTTTTCTTCGTTTTTTCCTCCTTTCTTCTCCCCCCAGTTACGGGTCTCTTCTGATTTGGTTAGTGTATATTTTTCTGGGGTCGTTGCTACCCTTTTAGTATTTTGTTCTCTCCTTCATCTATTCTTATCTGGATAAAAAAACAAGGCAGAAAAACTCACTACAAAAAAAAGAAAAGAACAAGAGGCAGTACCAATGGCTAGAGATATAATCAATATGGACAATAGTTATATGTCAGGACTAGAGTTCAGAATGATGATTATCAAGGTGCTAGCTGGGCTCAAAAAAAACATGGAAGATATTAGAGAATCTCTTGCTGGAGAAATAAATCCTTTTCTGGAGAAATAAAACAACTAAAATTTAACCAAGTTGAAATTTTAAAAAAAGCTATTAATGAGGTGCAATAAGAAATGGAGGCTCTTACTGCTAGGATAAATGAGGCAGAAGAGAGAATTAGTGATATAGAAGACCAAATCATGGAGAATAAAGAAGCTGAGCAAAAGAGAGAAAAATAACTACTGGACCACGAGGGGAGAATTCAAGAGATAAGAGAATTTGAGAGATAGGATAAGATGAAACAATATTAGAATAATTGAGGTCCCAGAAGAAGAAGAAAGGGGAGGGGGCAGAAGGTATATTGGGAACAAATTGTAGCAAAGAATTCCCCTAATTTGGTGAAGGGAACAAGGATCAAAATCCAGCAGGTACAGAGAAAAACCCCAAAATTAATAAAAATAGAGCCACAGCCTGCCATCTAATAGTAAAACTTACGAGTCTCAGTGACAAAGAGAAAACCCTGAAAGCACCTCGGACAAAAGGTCTATAACATACAATGGTAGAAATACTAGACTGGCAGCAGACCTGTCCACAGAGACTCGGCAGACCAGAAAGGACTGTCATAACCTATTCAGAGCACTAAATGAGAAAATTATGCAGCTAAGAATACTATATCCAGCTAGGCTATCATTGAAAATAGAAAGAGAGATAAAAAGCTTCCAGGAAAAACAAAAATTAAAAGATCTTTCAAACACCAAATCAGACCTACAGAAAATATTGAAAGGGGTCCTCTAAGCAAAGAGAGAGCCTAAAAGTAACAGATCAGAAAGGAACAGAGACAATATAGATTGGCAGTCACTTACAGACAATACAATGGCACCAAATTCATATCTTTCAATACTTACCCTGAATGTAAATGGGCTAAATGACCCAATCGAAAGACACAGGGTATCAGAATGGTAAACAAAACAAAAAAAAAAGACACATTGATATGCTATCTACAAGAAACTCATTTTAGACCCAAAGACACCTCTGGATTTAAAGTGATGGAGTAGAAAAAAATTTACCATGCTAATGGACATCAAAAGAAAGCTGGGGTAGCAATCCTTATATCAGATAAATTATATTTTAAGCCAAAGACTATAATAAGAGATGAAGAAGGACACTAGATCATACTTATAGAGTCTGTCCAACAAGAAGATCTAACAATATTAAATATCTATGCCCCTAAGATGGGAGCGGACAATTATATAAACCAATTACTAACAAAATCAAAGAAACACATTGACAATGATACAATAATAGTAGGGGACTTTAACACCCTCCTCACTGAAATGGATTGATCATCCAAGTAAAAGATCAACAGGGAAATAAAGGCTTTAAATGACACAGTGGAACATATGGACATCACAGATATATTCAGAACATTCCATCCCAAAGCAACAGAATACACATTCCTCTCTAGTGCACAGGGAACATTCTCCAGAATAGATCACATCCTGGGTCACAAATCAGGTCTCAACCAGTACCAAAAGGTTGGGATCATTCCCTGCATATTTTCAGACCACAATGCTCTGAAACTAGAATTCAATCACAAGAGGAAAGTTGGAAAGACCTCAAATACATGGAAGATAAAGGGCATCCTGCTAAAGAATGAATGGGTCAGTGGGTCAACAAGGTAATTAAAGGAGAACTGAAAAATTCGTGGAAACAAATGAAAATGAAAACACAACTGTTCAAAATCTTTGGGACACAGCAAAGGCAGTCCTGAGAGGAAAGTGTATAGTGATACAAGTCTTTCTCAAGAAACAAGAAAGGTCTCAAGTACACAACCTAACCCTACACCTAAAGGAGCTGGAGAAAGAACAGCAAAGAAAGCCTAAACCCAGCAGGAGAGCAACTATACACCAGCAAACTTGACAATCTGGAAGAAATGGATGCATTCTGAGACATATAAACTACCAAAACTGAACCAGGAAGAAATAGAAAACTTGAACAGATCCATAATCAGGAAGGAGATTGAAGTAGTCATCAAAAATCTCCCAACAAACAAGAGCCCAGGGCCAGACAGCTTCCCAGGGGAATTCTACCAAACATTTAAAGAAGAATTAATTCCTATTCTCCTGAAACTGTTCCAAAAAATGGAAATGGAAGGAAAACTTCCAAACTCATTTTATGAGCCCAGCATTACCTTGATCCTAAAACCAGACAAAGACCCCATCAAAAAAGAGAATTACAGACCAATATCCTTAATGAACACAGATGTAAAAATTCTTGCCAAAATACTAGCCAATAGGACCCAACAGTACATTAAGAGGATTATTCACCACGGCCATGTGGGTTTTATTCCTGGACTGCAAGGTTGGTTCAACATCTGCAAATCAATCAATGTGATACAATACATTAATAAAAGAAAGAACAAGAACCATATGATACTCTCAATAGATGCTAAAAAAGCATTTGACAAAGTACAGCAACATTTCTTGATCAAAACTCTCTACAGTGTAGGGATAGAAGGTACATACTCAGTATCATCAAAGACATCTATGAAAAACCCACAGTGATTATAATTCTCAATGGGGAAAAACTGAGAGCATTTCCCCTAAGGTCAGGAACACAGCAGGAATGTCCACTATCACCACTGTTATTCAACATACTACTGGAAGTCCTAGCCTCAGCAATCAGACAACAAAAAGAAATAAAAGGCCTCCAGATTGGCAAAGAAGAGGTCAAACTCTCACTCTTTGCAGATGATATGATACTTTATGTGTAAAACCCCAAAGATTCCACTCCAAAACTGCTAGAACTCATATAGGAATTCAGTAAAGTGTCAGGATATAAAATCAATGCACAACAATCAGTTGCATTTCTATACACCAACAGCAAGACAGAAGAAAGAGAAATTAAGGTGTCAATCCCATTTACAATTGCACCCAAAGCCACAAGATACATAGGAATTAATCTAACCAAAGAGGCAAAGAATCTGTACTCAGAAAACTATGAAGTACTCATGGAAAAAATTGAGGAAGACACAAAGAACTGGAAAAACATTCCATGCTTCTGGATTGGAAGAACAAATACTGTGAAAATGTCTATGCTACCTAAAGCAATCTACACATTTAATGCAATCCCTATCAAAATACCATCATTTTTTTTTTCAAAGAAATGAAACAAATAATCCTAAAATTTATATGGAACCAGAAAAGACCCCCAAATAGCCAGAATAATGTTGAAAAAGAAAACCAAAGTTGTCGGTATCACAATTCCAGACTTCAAACTCTATTACAAAGCTGTAATAAACAAGAGAGTTGGTACTGGCACAGAAACAGACACATAGATCAATGGAACAGAATAGAGAGCCCAAAAATGGA
Organism: Martes martes; assembly: GCF_963455335.1. Taxonomy (NCBI): domain Eukaryota; kingdom Metazoa; phylum Chordata; class Mammalia; order Carnivora; family Mustelidae; genus Martes; species Martes martes. Next base: position 66,570,504 of record NC_137898.1, read on the forward strand.
CCCTCAGCTCTATAGTCAACTAATCTTTGACAAAGCAGGGAAGAATGTCCAATGGGAAAAAGACAGTCCCTTTAACAAATGGTGTTGTGAAAATTGGACAGCCACATCAGATAAAAATGGACCATTTCCTTACACCACACACAAAAATAGACTCAAAATGGATGAAAGACCTAAACGTGAGACAGGAATACATCAAAATCCTTGAGGAGAACACAAGCAGCAACTTCTTCAACCTCAGCCACAGCAAGTTATTCCTAGAAATACCACCAAAAGCAAGGGAAGCAAGGGCAAAAATGAACTATTGGGACTTCATCAAGAGCAAATGTTTTTGCACAGCAAAGGAAACAGTCAACAAAACCAAAAGGCAACTGACAGAATGGAAGACAATATTCGCAAATGACATATCAGATAAAGGGCTCGTATCCAAAATATATAAAGAACTTATCAAACTCAACACCCAAAGAACAAATAATCCAATCAAGTAATGAGCAGAAGACATGGACAGACATTTCTGCAAAGAAGACATCCAAATGGCCAAAAGATACATGAAAAAGTGCTTAACATCACTCACTTTCAGGGAAATACAAATCAAAGCTGCAGTGAGATACCACCTCACACCAGTCAGAATGGCTAAAATTAACAAGTGAGGAAATGACAGATGTTGGTGAGGTGTGAGGAAATGTGAACCCTCCTACACTGTTGATGGGAATGCAAGCTGATGCAGCCACTCTGGAAAACAGCATGGAGGTTCCTGAAAAAGTTGAAAATAGAGCTAACCTACAACCCAGCAATCACATACTGGGTATTTACACTAAAGACACAAATGTAATGATCTGAAGGTGCACTTGCACCCAAATGTTTATAGCAGCAATGTTCACAATAGCCAAACTATGGAAAGAACCTAGATGTCCGTCAACAGATGAATGGATAAAGAAGAGGTGGTGTATATACACAATGGAATACTATGCAACCATAAAAAGAAATGAAATGTTGCCTTTTGCAATGATGTGAATGGAACTAGAGGGTATTTTGCTGAGCAAAATAAGTCAATCAGAGAAAGACAATTATCATATGATCTCCCTGATATGAGGATTTTGAGAATCATGGCCGGGGGTCACGGGGGGGTGGTAGGGAGGGAAAAAATGATGGGATCAGGAGGGAGACAAACCATAAGAGATTCTTAATATCATGAAACAAACTGAGAGTTGCTGAGGAATGGTGGGGGTAGGGATAGGGTGGCTGGGTTATGGATATCGGGGAGGGTGTGTGCTAGGGTGAGTGCTGTGAAATGTGTAAGCCTGATAATTCACAGACCTGTACCCCTGGGGAAAATAATACATTATATGTTAATATTAAAAAAAAAAGAAAGAAAAAAGAAGTAGGATTCTAGATTCAGGGTCAAGGATCATCTTCTAATCCACATCCAAATAGTTACATTCCTTTCTCTTTCCATCTATGCTATTCTTCTCTTCAGTCTGTGCAGGAAATTAAGGCTTTACCCCACCCTCTATAAAGCCTTTTCTTTTTGAAAATGAGATTCCACAACTGAATTGTTCTTTCTCTCTTAATATGTAAAGCATCTATAATTTGGAAATCTGGGGTTTCACCTGACTATGAATCACTCTTATATTACTTGTTCTAACCTCATGAATCAAACCTGTACCTTCTAATTAGCAGGAAGCCCTATATTTTCAATAGGTCCCTCTATTCAACTATTTTTGAGATCCCCAAACAATAAAAATCTTCATATCTTAAATGTTTCTTAAACCCTATTAGTTTATGCATCTTGGGTAAGATAATTTTCATTTTGGTATGGACACTGTACATATTATCCAAACTTGGATACTTTAAAGGGTTAAAGGGGACTCTATCAGGTGAGATAGCAGTAACACACATGAAAACTGAGACTGTCCTGAGTAAGCTGGTGCATAATGAATCATTATGAACTCGGCTGTTTTATGTACCTCTAGGGATCCCCTAGGAGCAAGTAGTGTGACACTATTCTCATTTGTCCCCTAGTTGGAGGGCAGTGTCATATCTACTTCCTATTCTACATCTACTCTTAACTCACAGCAAATATTTAAGGTCTCTTTTGTTTTTTTTCTGAATCTATGGACTTTCATTCCTAGGGTATGGAGTTATTCTTGAATGTGTGGCAGAGGAATTTCCAGACAGAAATGTGTCCAGTCTCACCTTTTATTTCTGACTTCCAGATCCTAGTAGGTAGGCCATGCAATTCAGCATGAATTTCTACCTTTAATTAGATGACCTTTAGTGACCCTGCAGCTATGTGCCTCTTTATTCCCATCAACTCCAGTCTGTTAAACTTGACAGTACATATCTGAACTAAATTTCTAGACGCTTCAAATATTTTCCTTTAGCCACCTAGAACCCATTCAAGTGCCCCTTAAAATTGGATGAGTTAACTACTTAGAATTCTTTGATTATTAGAAGGGTGGTCAGCCAAAGACTAAACCTATATGCCAACTTAAAAATTTTTACCTCCAGCTCAGTCAAGATAGCCAGCTCCATCATTACTTGCACAACACAACCTAGCTCATAAGGATTCCTTCACCAATCCCTGCTGTGTTTCAAAAAAGGATTTGAGATTGGCAATCTCAAAGAGGATTTTTTAAAGTCCTATCCTATCTGAATATTTTATCAGAATTATTTTCTATTTTTCCTATTTCTTCTTTATCACATCATTTTGGTGCCATTCCTGATGCTGACAATGACAAATAGAGGGTAACTTTAAAACACAATTGTGAAAGTTTACATGGGCTTCTTCATTTGAGGTGCACAACTATAGGAAATATAGAAGTATTATTTATCATTCCATCTAATTGCTGAGAAAACTGAGGGTCACAGAAATTTTAAGAATTTTCCCAGGGTAAGGAGAAAATAAAAATAAATAAATAAAAAATTTCCCGGGGTCTAACAACTAAAAAGTGACTGAACCAGAATACAAAGTCTATGTCTTCTGGAGCTATATTTTCTGCCCTAAAAACACTGAAAATACTTCCTCACTGTGACCACTTTTTTTTCTGTAGCTTCACCAACACCGAATGACAGGAAGTAGAAAGACATGGGTAAAACACCAAGGTGAACATCAGTCACTATCCAGCAGTCCCTTTTCATAAAATGTCCCTTTATTTTTCTGCTTGATGGATCTCTGTTTGCAATGGAATCAACTTTCTCTTTTTGGCAATGTATCCCTCTGGTCTGAACACTTCAGCTTTGACCTTAAGTTTATGTCTCTCTATATTCTCTTAGATAAATGCCATCCCCTGGGAGACATAAGGGGTCGCCTGGTACCTTTTTAATCATTTGTATTGCCTTTTGAATATCTTGCATTATCCCGCTGATGCTGGAAACATCAGGATATCATTTTACACAGATCAGCAACTCCGTGTACACGAGTTCAGATATTTTGCAAATGTGACAGAATGGCACTCCACTCATTTCTCTCATAGATGTCAGTTGCGTTTAAAACTAATTCTTTAGAAATAAACACTGCACCTCCAATGCTGCATCAAAAAAGGCCAAGCAGGATTGTATATGCATCTACAATGTCTGTGATCAGTATTAGAATATGTGTTATATTGTGGTGCAGAATAATGTTTCAGGTTTAGGTTAAAGTTCTTACTCCATCACTAATTCATCACATTATGGGCAAATTACTAAACTGCTCTAAGTCTCATTTTTCTCATCTGCTTAGGGGTTATTGTGATTACATATCATGTATATGAAAATGCCTGAGATAGCCTAAAAGCTCAATAAATAGTAGTTCTCACTAAAATGAATAGGAGTGACCTGTACTAAATCAGTAATTAATACATTTTTGTTTGATTTTTGTTTTGTTTAAAGAAGATAGACAATAATGGCTTAAAAGCTATCATGTATAATAAGGTGAGATGATATCCCAAATACTGGTCTCAAGACACATGGAGCACTAAAAAGTAAACTAACTTAGGGGCAAGTGGCCTGCAAAGAAGCTGTGCCGACTAAAACTGCTTCACCATGAGACTTAAGCAGAAAAAGAGAACTCATTCCCAAAACTTGTATCGTTTCCATTCAAGTGATTAAGAGTTGTTTTCATTAGATAATTGATTCTTCACATGCTTGCTCATGCATTCCTTCTTGCTCCAGACACTTTTTATCTTTAAATCATATCATCTTAACTGAATTCTCTATAGTACACTGAAAGAATCAGCTAACTCAGTTATCCATCTCTGATGGAGAGCATTTTATTTAGTGAAGTTGAAACTGTAAATGTGTAAGTTCATTAAGGGTGCAAGGGATGGAACTTTCATGGGAAGAACATAGGAAAACACTATTTTTTCAAGCACAAAGGTCACACAGCGCAGAAAAGAGAAGGCAAGTGAAAAGTAGAAGATCAGCCATTAATGATACATGACCTTGACAACTGATTGAATCCCTCTGAGTTTAATTCTCCCATCTGTTAAGAAGATGGTGTATTTGGGGGACACCTGGGTGGCTTGGTGGGTTAAAGCCTCTGTCTTTGGCTCAGGTCATGATCCCAGGGTCCTGGGATCGAGCCCCCCATCGGGGCTCTCTGCTCAGTGGGAAGCCTGCTTCCTCCTCTCTCTCTCTGCCTGCCTCTCTGCCTACTTCTAATTTTTGTCTATCAAATAAATAAATAAAATCTTAAAAAAGAAAAAGAACATGGTGCATTTGGTGAGCTGTGATGCTCCTTGTTGAGTTGTAATCACTAAATGTTGACAGGAATTTTCTAGAAATTTTTGGTTTCCTTTTCATTTGAAACTCAGATGCAGTCAATTGAGTTAGTCACAAAACTCAATTATAGCCTTCCATCATCACTCATTTATAGAAGATTAATTATTATTTTTATAGTTATTTGCTTTGTCTCTTTACCTATCATCACTGATATTCCCATCCCTATCTTCCCCACTATAGGTCTTGCTCTAACAAAATCAATGTATGTTTTTGGATGAATTTTTTATGATTTATTTATTCATCTGAGAGAGAGAGAGAGAGAGACATAGCTTGCGTGCACACATGTACTCAAGCAGGGAGAGGGGCAGAGGGAATAATAAAGGGAGAGAGAATCTCCAGCAGACTCACCAAGGAGCAGAACAAGATGCAGGGTTTGATCTCAAGACCCAGAGATAATGACCTGAGTAGAAATCAAGAGTCCAAAGCTTAACTGACTGAGCCATCCAGGAACCCCTAGATGAATTTTTTTAGATGCAGTCTTTTCATCACATAAAGGATATTTTACTATACGCCTCATTTTATTACTTATATTTGTCCTAACACTGTGTTGAACTATTTGTGTCTCCAGCACATTGTTTCTCAATGCCACCAAAGTATTACACGGTAAGCTTCCATACTTATTTATTCCCCAAGAGTAGGACACCTAGATGATCTCCATCTAATTATTACCCTAAATATTCAGTCTTTGCCAAGATAATTCTGAAGGAATTTATAGTTTTGTTGCTATTATGAGCAGTATCATTTTTTCTACATCCATACTTTTATCAAGCTGTTTATTATCTGGTGAGGAAAAACTTACACATTTTTTAGTATCTTGTATTTGAACATCTTGCTTAATCCTCTTATTAGTCTTAATTATATAAAAGTAGATTCTATTTGACTTCTTAATAGATGACAATACTATCTGCAATAGAGGCTTTGTCTCTTCTTATCCTTATGCTTTTTATACCTTTTTCTTTTACTGTAGTAAAACCTTCTGTTAGTGATAGCAGCTTTTTCTCTTCATAACACTAACAGAAATTAGTTAAAGTTTGTCCACTGAATTTGATATGTATTGTATGTTTTGATATACAGCCTTGACTGAGTTAAGAAAGCAATATTGTTATCAGCAATAAAAACATTTTCTGTATAAATTTTAACAATATTAACTCTTCCAATCCATAAACACAGGATATTTACTATTTAATTTTCCATTTATGTGTGTCTTCAGTTTCTTCCATCAATGCCTTATAGTTTTCATGTAAACCAACAATCTCACTTTAGGGTATATATCCAAAGGAAATGGAATTGGTGATTCAGAGATAACTGCATTCTCATATCCATTGAAGTACTATTCACAATAGCCAAGACATGGAAATAACTTGTGTCTGTCAACAGATGAATGCATAAAGAAAATGTGACACACATACATACACTGGAATACTATTTTGTCTTAAAAAAAGAAGGAAATCCTATAATTTGCAACAAAATGGATGAACCTAGAAGCCATACGTTAAGTGAAATAAGCCAGACACAGAATGACAAACATTGTATGATCTCACTGATACGTGAAATCTAAAAAAGTCAAGCTCATCAAAGCTGAAAGTAGGATACTGGCTGCCAGAGACTGAGGGCGGGGAGGAGGGCGGTGGAAAAAGTTGGGAAGATAGTGGTCAAAATATTATAAGACAAATAACTTCAGGGATCTTAATGTACAGCATGATGATTATAGTTAATAATACTGTATTGTATACATTAAATTTGCTAAAACATTTCTCCCCAAGTATTCATACACACACACACAAGAGGTGACTATATGAGATGAAGGATGTATTCATTAACTTGACTGGGCAGTGATTTCACAATGTAAATATATATTAAGTCATTGTGTTTTATATTCTAAATATATATAATTTTTATTTGTCAATTTCACCTGAATAAAGCTGGGAGGGAAAACATCCCTTCCTATGGGATTTAAGGAAGATACTATTTTTTGCTTATTTCCACACTAAATTTTTATACATATCCAATTGGTTAAGTAGTGTACATTCTCTCTGAAGAAAATTGCTAGACACCCACAATTTGCACAAAACCAGACAATAAAATGATTACAAACCCTACCACAGAGAAATTTAAAATTCAAGAAGAGAAACCAATCGTGAATGCAAATAAGAATAATAAACGGCAGAGTATGCTAATCTTTGCCAGCCAAGGTCAAGAAAAATGCTATGGGAGTTGAGAGGAAGACAATTTTACCTTATACAGAGGTATATGGAGATGAGAGGGTGGTACACAGGGGGATTTGTTACAGAAGAATCACTTTAATATGTGTCTGGAAGAATAGGTGAAGAAGGGCATGTGCAGAAGGAAAAATGGAACACAGTTATAAATCTGAGAGAACACAGGCTACATTAAGAAAGGACAAGTCTCCTAAAGGGGTTCACAGGGAAATTTCATGGCTGGGGACTCAGTGATTACGGGTAAATTAAAGTTTGGATGAACGGAAGTCTTAAATGTCACACTAAAAGATGTTGACTGTGACCAGTAGGCAATGTGAAAATCAAAAACCAAAAACCAAAAACCAACAACACGGAAGGATTTTAAGCAGAAAAGTGATGTGATCAGAATTAAACACACACACACACACACACACACAATGATTGGGAATCCCATTAGCAGGTTATTGAAATAATCCAAAGGTGAACAAATGAGCTATGGATATGAGATAGTGGTATGGTGGAGGGGAGGGTATAGATTGGGAAATTTCTTAACAGGTAAAACTGTGAAAACTGGGCATATGATTTAAAAATTAAAAATCAAAATATTAACAAAGTGCAAAGTGATTATCTATCTATATTACTATTATTAATAGGAGCGTTGTGTCCATAGGAGAACACTGAGACTTTTTAAAGGCTATTAAACATACACACACACAATAAAGAACCATCATTTTACAATATAGATGGTTCCAGGTTTATAGATCTTAAAACTCAAGCTTTTAGGGATCTGGCCCTAAAGGGATCTTTAAGGAACACAATAAAACTAACAAATACAAATATTTATGTTTTTGAGGGAAATATATTTTATAACTAAGTTTCATGATTAACGATTCACAAATATCACAAAATGTAACAAAAAAGCTCTATCATACTTTCTTTTAGTTTTAGTTTATTTATGTCAACTCTTCATATAAAAAATATCATTTTCTATGGAAAATAGATTATTCTATTTTTTAATTACTAATAATGTAGTTCAGCTTTTAAAAATCATTTTACAAATTGTTTTTGAATTGTTATATAAATTTTCAAGAGATCTATCAAACTGGGAAAATGTCAATTTCTTTATCATATATGATTTGCAAGATCTGAAAGAATTTTTCACAGCCCAGCCTCTAGCTCTATAATCCCAAACCTTGTATCTCCCCCACTATCCACATACTTCTGATTCTTGGTTGTACAGGATAATCTGAGCAAATGATATTGGTCTCTTTGTGTCTGAGTCAGCCCAGTAGACAGCAGGAGTATTCCTGGTAGCTCTTCTGACACTAAGATGGCTCCAAATAATTGTACCTCTGCATGGATGTGACTATGAACTACATAGGCTACATAAATTACTATGAACTACATAAATATACACAAACTAAATGTATCCCTAACTCCACCTTAGATCCCCAAAATGCCCTTGACCATTCTACCACCATCTGCCAAGAAAGGAAGTATGACGGAAAACAATGTGGTGTGGAAAGGGAAAGCTGACCCAAGAGATTATAGTTAAACTATCTTACTTCCGTAAATTTTATTACATATATGGCTACATGAACACCAAGCCCTTGAAAGGAACCTATGCAAGTGAGGTGCCTAGAAACATATATTTCACTAGTATGGCGGTAATACTGTCCCTACAAAAGAATAATAAAACACATTTTGTGATACTTCTTATAAAATAGGAGTTTTGCTTTAGATCTGTTGAGGATGAGAGGCCAGTAGCACATCTAGGGAGAAATATCCAGCACACGATAATTGTAGACTGGCGATATTAGAGGGGAAGGAGACAGGAAGGCACTCATCCTTGCAAAGGCAGTCACTGGGGGATACTAAATAATTGACTATTAAGATAACACAGAACACAACCTCTTTAAGAGAGATAGATTTGAAGGAAAGGCACACTAATGAACTGTGTCCAGAAGTATACAAACAGCAATGGAAATGTGGCATGGGGCTAATTTCCTCTCCACTGTGACCATATGCTTGCTGAAGGCATTAATGGCACTAATTGCTCAGGGGCAGCTCTGTGAAGTTCATTTTATCTGCTTTGCTGAGAAATATCAAGAAAACAAAATCTCAAAATTGCTGTTTGTAGCCCCTTCACAAATCAGCCACAATTTATCTGCACAGGATTTGATATTAATAGAAAAGCCTAATACTCCATCTGCATGGACTGAATAAATCTCTCTTCAACCCAGGAGCAAAGGTTTTCCAAATTAACTCTTCATGGATGGGTTGCTTGTCACCATTTCTGAGTCAACACAGATGGGAGTGCATGCTGTAGTTCTGTTCCTGAGTATGGTCCTCTAATTACTCCAAAATACCAAACAGTGTAGTAAGATGACAGGCAGAAAATGAAAGACTTTAGATACTTAGGGAGTCCCTGAACAAAAGTAAATCAGTGTTATTTCATTTCTAAGTAATTGGCTATTTAGAAACTTGTGTTTGACACAATTAGATTATCCAACTAAACTGGAAATTGTGTTTACCCACGAAACACATGTACCATCTAGGTAATTAGGCATGGCCTACAGAGCTGACAGCTAAGCAGAGAACCCAATATGACTCAGACATAGCATCAAAAAAGAAGGTATATTGAAGGATGGATAGGAATGCCCCTTTCTTCAACCCCAGAAGTCAGAATAAGCTGTGACTCCTAAATTAAAAAACAAAACAAATCAAAACAAAAAAACTCCAGAGAAAATGATGTCAGTGATGCAAGCCTGCAAGGAAAATGTGAAGGGAAAAGGACTGAGGAATTTTTGGTCACCTCCTTTTTTACTTTTAGTGACTCTCCCTGTATTTTGCAGGATTCAGGATAGACCCATGTGGTTGCACTGGAGACCAGAATTTCCAGCATTTTACTGCATCCTATTACAGCTGAAGTGACAAGTAGAGTCTATTGTAGATCTTCACTGAAGAAGAAGAGAAAGAAAGAAAGAAAGAAAGAAAGAAAGAAAGAAAGAGAGAGAGAGAGGGGTGCCTGGGTGGCTCAGTGGGTTAAAGCCTCTGCCTTCAGCTCAGGTCATGATCCTAGGGTCCTGGGATTGAGATGATCCTAGGGCCCTGGGATGGAGCCCCGTGCCGGGCTCTCTGCTCAGCAGGGAGCCTGCTTCTTCCTCTCTCTCTGCCTGTCTCTCTGCCTACTTGTGATTTCTGTCTGTCAAATAAATAAATTAAAAAAGAGAGAGAGAGAGAGAGAAAGGGAGAAAGCAAGCAAGCTTCCCCATACCATCAACCACTGTGATCAAGATGGAAGAATTTATTGTTACCATCTTTATAGCCAGTTTGTGATATAATGACACTAGGTATTGGTGTGTCAACAGAATTTGCAGTATGTCATCCTTGGTGTAATGAAAGCACCATGTGATATAGCATATTAGATATTTCTATAATATGCTACCTATGGGACAAATTTAGATATTCTTCTATGAGGAGTTGTCATCTGAAACTTCTGTTTATCTGGCAGCCAGACAGGTTACATATTTACTGCTCTACCAACAATCCATGGTAAAATTCACATAATCATAGACAAATGAGGGCAGATGGAGAATTTATATGTCTAACAAAGATCTCCCTGAGGGCTGTCACATAGGGACGCTCAGGAAGTGCCTTGCTCAAAGGTGTCCCAGCAGAGGTGGGCAGATGGAGATGGAAAGTTTGTGCCAGTTGAATCTACACCAAAAGGGCACTTTTGCAAATTCACTCAAAGACCTGTGCATTGCAGAACGTAATCTCACAAGTCATACATGAACAGGTCTTTCATCCTAAATCACCCAGAGCAATGATTCTTCATGACGGGGCATACCCAGAAAGATACCGTGATAGTTGTGAAATCTTCCCCTACAAACAACCACTTGGATAGATAGATAGATAGGTAGATACATAGATTGATATACCATAGATATATATTTATACACATATATATATACACACATGTATGTGTGTGTGTATCCCATATATATACAACCCATAGTACCTCAGGGTCAGTAGAACAGCGGGAAAGAAGAACAGACTTTTAAGTAAGACAAATAAATTTGGTTCAAATCACAAGCACTGCTGCCACCCAGGGGATATCTGAGCTGAAACAAAGCATTTAACCTCTTGAAGCATGAATTTCTGCTTCCTCACTTCAACTTTTATATCCGGGGTCTTCTGCAAGTAAGCAAAACATGGGCTCTAGACAGCAAAGAAAGCCTATGAACAAATGAAGGAATGCAAGAGTTTTACCAAGATGTCTGCAGATAGGCATGAAGGTCAAGTATAGAATCTCCTTTAAATATTTTTGTGGGGGTGCTGGGTGGCCCAGTTCATCAACCATCTGCCATCAGCCCAGGGCATGATTCTGGGGTCCTGAAATAGAGCCGCATGTCAGGGTCCTTGCTCAGTGGGAAGTCGGATTCTCCCCTTTCCTCTGCCCTTCCCCCCTGCTCATGCTCTCTCTGTCTTTCTCATTGCATTGAGCACCCTCTCTCTCCCTCTTTCTCTTAAATAATTTTTTAAAATAAATAAACAAATAAATAAATAAATACTTTTATGATAATTTCAGTTACTAATATTTATACAAAAATTATTGGAAATGATTAAAGAGGCTATCTTTCCCAAATGTAAATTAAGTTTTTTTTTTAAGATTTTATTTTTTTATTTGACAGTCAGAAATCACAAGTAGGCAGAGAAGCAGGCAGAGAGAGAGGAGGAAGCAGGCTCCCTGCTGAGCAGAGAGCCCGACATGGGGCTCGATCCCAAGACCCTGGGATCATGACCCAAGCCGAAGGCAGAGGCTTTAACACACTGAGCCACCCAGGCGCCCCTGTAAATTAAGTTTTAACAGGCTATCCTGGAGAAAAAGGCACAGGCTTTTGGGGGGTCACCAACAGAGTTCAAATCTCAATTTTTCATTTATCATTCTTGTGATTCAGTCCAAGAATTTCAATCATTAGGGGCCTTAGTCTACTTCATAATATTTTTTGGTAATTATATATTAATTTTGCACTATATTTCCACTGAAGAGATTGACCTTGGAGGTGCATGTACACTGGAGATGTTAACAAACTCAGGTAATATATTATCATAGTACTATAATAAAATACTCATCTATTTGGGTTTGTCTATTACCCGGCATTTAGCAAACTTTGCACATTTTTGGATGCAAGTGCAGTTCCTAAGGACTGTCTTTCAGATCTCCACACTAAGCTGAAGCTCTCCATGTTGCCAGTGTTAAAGGAGATGTCACCTTAACAGCGGGGTGACCAGTGACATAATAGCATAATGGAACTGAACATCAAAAGGCCTAAGCAAAATGATTATTTCTCAATTTTTTTTCAACATTTTAAATCTGCATAAATGAAATGTGACTTTGCAGAATGACTGCAACCCATTTCAAATGGAATATTTAGTGAACAGCATTCTGGAGCCCAGGGAAAGCTGGTAGGGCATTAATATGACAGGCTTGGGGTAGTCTGTAAAGACTCCTTAATACCTGAATTTCTATTATTATACAAAGAATGTATTATTCTGCACTGATTTTCCCCCCAGGATGTCTTACTCCATGTCAGCTGCATTTCCCATTGTAACACCATTCATTCTCCCATACAAACACTCAACCTCACTGCCTACCATCTACCTGCACTTCTTCATTTATCTTTCATGATGTAAGTAAGCATCATCTCATTGTGGAATTTTCTCCTAGGCTTCCAGATGGAGTGAGGCAGACCTCCCCAGTATCCCTTTTTCAGCACACTTAGATTACATTTTATATGGTAAATTACAGGGTAGTATTTTCCTCATTCAGAATAATAGCTTTGCTTCACTCACCTCTGAATCATCAAAATCTACAAAAATGACTGGCAAATAATAGGTGCCTATTAACACCTTATCTAAGGGCCCATGAAGAAAGGAATGAGGTTGTAATTGAGCAGACCTTGGTGAATTTGTAAGTCTGTATCCATATGCTAGATAACTTACCATCACCTAGGTATATGATTCCTTTTCTCTTACATTTTATAGTCTAGCAGATATTGGAAATTGGAAATTAGCAGTTGGAAATTCTCATTACTATTATTTTTTTCTTAAAAAGAAAAAAGGAGAGAGAGAGGAGGAAAAAAGGAAAGAAAAAGGAAGGAAGGAAGGAAGGCAGCCAAACTAATGATCAAGCAAAAAAATGATAAAATACTCTTCTGTAATTCCAGAATAGATTCTGTTTTTGGGCTCTGATTCTTTATACAGTCATGCTGAAGCCTTGCTTAAACCTGTCCATGCAATTGGCTGAGTTGGAATTGACTAAGGACTTTTTTGTGTGTGTGTATTTTCCCCCAGAGCCAATATTTGCATTTTCATTATAGCTAATTCAAAGGGAATCATTCACCCTTATGTTTGTAGCAGCATTATTTACAATAGTCAATTTATGGAATCAGCCCATATGTCCATCGACTGATGAATGGATAAAGAAGAAGTGGCATAGATAGATAGATAGATAGATAGTGGAATATTATTAAGCCATGAAAAAGGAAGAAATCCTGCCATTTGCAATGACATGGATGGAGCTAGAGAATATAATGCTAAGTGAAATAAGTCAGTTACAGAAAGACAAATGCCATATGATTTCACTCATATGTGGACTCTAAGAAATAAATAAAGAACAAGGAAAGGAAAAAAAAAAGAGATAGAGAAACAAACCAAGAAAGAGACTCTTAACTATAGAGAACAAACTGATGGTTACCAGAAGGGAGGTGGGGGGGGGATGGGTACAATAGGGGATGGGGATTAAGGAGGGTACTTGTGATGACTACTGGGTGATGTAAGGAATTGCTGAATCGTTATATTGTACACCTGAAACTAATATAAAACTGTATGTTAACTATACTGGAATTTAAAATACAATTTAATTCTAGTTAAAAATTATAGTTAATTCAACCCACAAGGCATTTACTGAGCAAGTAATATTTACTAGGCAAATAAGATCATGAATCTGAGCAAGTCATGGTCTCTGCACTCAAAGGAAAGGAAGAAAATTGAGTTAACAGGTGTGTGGCTGCTTATGTGTCATGCAGATTTTGGTCATGAGCATATATGGGGCGATACGTTTCCACCTATTTAATTTTCTAGTCTGGGTCCCAGCCTGCCACATACAGCAAAATCTACCAGAATGTGCTGAATTCCCACAATCTACTTTGGACAATACCCAGGTCACCTTGGGGGATGAGTCCTCCCTTGCTCCTGACTTAACAATCTATCCAGGAGAATAAGGTAAGTTTGTTTTAAAATATAATGGGTTGACTTTTGGTTTTTAGGAAGAAGATTTGTATGTGTGTTTGGGTGAGATATTAGATAAAAGTCTTGATGTTCTAAAAAGAGGAAAAACTTACATTGGACTTCTGAGATTGGGTGGGTAATTTAGAACACCAAGTCATTTCACATCCCTGGAGTGGAAAGAAGCACATAGACTGCTCTCAGGATCAATAATCAAAACAAATCCTACCCCAGCAGGACATATGGTATCTGTCCAGTTAATAAAAGCTTGAGCTACTATTTTTAGATTTATTCTCACACTAGGGAGACAGCAGTGACATAAAGGAGTTTTGTTCAAAAGCCACTGGCCCTTTTCAGAAATGAGTTTTCCCTTAGTTTTTTTTTTTTTTTTTTTTTCCCTGTCTTCCCCTTTCCTTTCTCTCCTGTTCTAATTAAAGCAGATTTAAGGGAGGAGCTCACATTTCAAAGCCAAATTTTCTATTTTCAGGGTTGGCTCTGAGTTTTCTATTTGATGAATAAACCAGGCACTTGGCATGCTTGCTAAACCAAGTACTTTTTGTTTGTTTTCCAGAAACCTCAGGGAACATGAGGATTTTAGAATCAACCCCTATGGATTACTTGCCAAATCCCTCAAAGTCCCACTATTGTTTTGGAAGGAAAAATATGGTGCCTGTGTTTGAAACCTTGTGTGTTTCCAGAGTTTGGGTAAAATAACTAATTCTCAGACAATTGAGGTTAAAGGTGGCAGATGATTAATGGTCTATAGAAATGGAAAAGGCAATGAGTCTTGGCCAGGGGTGAGGCAACACAGAGAAAACTATAGAATAAGGAATGAATATATTTCCAATAGTGTTCCCTTACCAAACCAGAACTCTGTTGGGGTATCTATAGCTTCTGCACTTTGAAAGGAACATGGATAGTTTTCTCTTTAGTTCAGGACTAAGATCCCCCTTGAAAGCTTAAAAAATCCTCAAGTGTGTGTGTGTGTGTGTGTGTGTGTGTGTAACTTAATCTATTTGGGTGAAAAGGTAATATATAAGATTGGATAGACATTAGTGACAACAGCTTCCTAATCTCAGCTAAACCTAAAAGGGAGTCAGAGGAGGCAGGCCATGTTTGACCTCAGACAAAATGAACTTTAATCTTCATCTCTGCTGCTTTCTGAGCCATACTGAAAAAAATGATTTTATCTCTTTAAGGCTTGGCTGGTTTCTTTTTACAATAATTTATATGTTTCATTAATCATGCTTTTCATAGGCCAATACTTGACCAGTATTAGCTCATTTGATCCTCAAAACAACTCTAAGAGGTAGATGCTATTATTCAATTTTCAAATGAGAAAATGGAAGCTCAGAAAGATAATACAACTAAAATGTAAAGTGGAAATATCTTGCAAAAGAGCAGTTAAAATATTAAAAGTAATATACATAGGACACCTGGCAGGTAGCAGACACAGCAGTGCTAGAGATGCTAATGGGGCTGGTGGGGGTGGTGATGGTGGTAGTGATGGTGGTGGAGGTGGTGGTGGTTATAGTGGTGAAGGTGGTGATGGTAGTGGTGGATGGTGGTGGTGATGTGGTGGTGGAGGTGGTGGTAGAAGTAGTGATGGTGGTGGTGGTGGTAGAGGCAATGATGGTTATAGTGGTGATGGTGATGGTGGTGGTGGTGATGGTGGTGGTGATGACAGTGGTGATCATGGTGATGGTGATGATCGTGGTGATGTTAATGGTGGTGGTAATGGTGGTGGTGGTGGTGGTGGTAGAGGTGCTCATGGTAGTGGTGGTGATGGTGGTGATGGTGGTGATGGTGGTGTTAGTGGCTGGAATCATGAGCTGCTACTGAGAACATAGGCTAACAAGTGAGGAGCTTTGGGAGCTCCTTCAATTCCAGCTTAGTGTCTTGCATGGAGGAGTGATGCAATAAATATACATTGGCTGACATTGCCAGGATTAAGTGTGGGCCATGAGGATTTGGAGGACAGATGCAGGCATCTTTGTGGAGTACCTGCCTCAAGGCTGGCTTATCTAAACCATGCACCATCAGAGAAGATGAGCACAAGGCTTCAGTAAAGACAAACCTGTGATAAGGAGTTATGAAACTCCAGGGAAGGTTCTATGTGGGTAGCATACTAACACTTTCTGGAATGGTTTCTATGCTTTTTGAAAATTTTGCCTTAAGCAGCTGGGACATTTCAAACTCAGATTTCAATAAAACTCAAACCATCTGGACACTTTCAAATTTAGGTTTCAATATTGTTCTAGCTACCTATAAAAATGAAAGTAGAGTGTTAATATTAAGCTTTTACACTTGTGAGGAATAAATAAATTAAATATGAACACTTGGCTAATGCACTGACACTGAATATGAGCTTACTGAACTAAAAAAAAATAGACCCTCAAATGACATTCATTGTAAAAATAAACTTGCCTTAGTTTTAATCAAAGTTTCTTCAAAAAAAGAACTTCAGGTGGTGGTTAATATTGAAACTAGATAGCTGGAGACAAGGAGGCAGGGATTATCTTCCCAGGATGTATTTTCTTTCAGTGATCAGGAATCAATGATGATAATACAATATAAATTATTAAATACCTGTTATGCTCTTTCCTAATGTCATTTAGTTTAACCTCACAAAAACTGGGAAGCAAGTATTCTATCTTCCCTTTCGAGATATTGAATTTGGGGAACAGGGACATAAAGCCATTGAGAGGTTATGCAGCTTCACTGGAAAGACTGTGATTAGAATGCAGAATTGACCAAAAGACCCGTGTTCTCATATAGTAAAGGAACCATGACATTATGTCTTCTGGCTCTAGATAGTTTTTTACAATCCATTTGCCTTGCTCTGCCATTCTCCTAATCTAATCTAATCTAATCTAATCTTATTTTATTTAAATTATTATTATTATTATCGTTTCTTTTTTTTTTTGAAGGGAGAGTGAGCATGAGTGGGGTCAGGGAGGGACAGAGAGAGAGGGAGAGAGAGAATCTTAAGTAGGTTCCATGCCCAGCACGGAGCCCAACACAAGTTTCAATCTTACAACTCTGAGACCATAAACTGAGCCAAATTCATGAGTCAGATGCTTAACCAACTGAACCACACAGGCACCGCATCTCCTAAGCCAATTTTAGACAAACGTTTCCCCAACCAGAATTGCGATTTCAAGCCTGGCGACCTTGAGGAATGGGGTATCCTCTCCAACCCTATCTCATACCATGTATCTGGAATGGCACTGAGAGGAAGCTATATGAAAACTGTCGTTCCTATATAAGAAAATGCCAATGAGAGCTCACCTATATAGAACCTGAGGTTTCCCAAAGAGGCTATCTAACTGAGAGAGATCCAGGCCATCTAACTAGGGGAAACATGATGCTGCTCTTCAAACACCCATGGTCTATTGAGAGAAATAGGCAATAATCAGGTAATTATTAAATAATGCAGGAAGTGAACATGGAGGCACTCTAGAAAGAAAGAGAAGGACACCAATCTAGAGCAAAATGGAGATGACCCTTGGAAAAGGGCATCTGAAATTGATCTAGAAAGTACATGTGAGGTAGAAAGGAGAAATGGTAAGTGTCACGCTGGTGGGAAGGGACTAGCAGAGGGTACAGAATAAATAATAATTAAGGAGAAAAAATCAGGAGGACTTCGAGTTTTTCTGTGTTATTGGGATGTAAAGTGTGACGTGGGGAGTGACAGGGTATACACCTGGTCATGGAGGGCCTTGGATGTCATGTTAAGAAGCTTGGACTCCACCTCATTGAGAGGTCCAGTAGAAAAGCTGCTTCACAGATCTGTACTTGAAATTAAAATACTAATATAATATTAATGTTAATACCACTAATAATAATTCTGTTGTTTCTATAACTGACCATTTTCCTTTCCTTTCTTTCTTTCTTTCTTATCCTTAAGTAGATGCCTTGTTCATGTTTGGCTAGCTCACCGCTGTGAACATAGTCCTTTAACATTCCAGGTATCTCTCTGGATCTAATAAAGCTCTTTTAACCCATTCCTTATTTAGGTAGGACCTCGTGGCATGTCCCAAACACCAATGTGCCTTGCTTCCTGGCCATAAGTTACTATGACCTTCTTTGAGTGTGCTATCATTGCAATCTCTAAAAGTTCTGTTCTCATTTGAACGTGAGAGGTATGAGGAAGAAAGTGCAATCATCCAAGTCATTTTTGTGTTTCACCTCATGAAAATACACAAACCTATGAGTTATTACTAGTAGTAGTATTATCATATTTTACATAGAGAGCAGAGGCTATAAGTGATAGACCTGGGAGTTAAAACTCTGTCTGGAGAGCCTGAGCTCCCACACACTGTGCAACACAGATTTTTTTTAAAATTTATTTATTTTAGAAAGAGAGAAAATGCATGTATGCAAGCTGTGGAGGGGGGCAAAGAGAGAGGGAAAGAATTCTCAATCAGACTGCCTGCTGAGTGTGGAGCCCAACTACTCAGAGCTTGATCCCAAGGCCCTAAGATCATGACCTGAGCCTAAATCAAGAGTTGGACCCTCAATGACTTAGCCTCCCAGATGCCCCTGTGCAACACAGATTCTTAATAGTAAATCATTCTCAGCCCTAGCTTTAAGCACTAATATTGGGACTGACAGGATCAAGATCTCAAATTTGCCTGCCAATTCTAAGACAGACTTCACTCAATTTTTATTTTGCCATTTTAAATTATTTTTATTATTAATAGAAATGGCACTCCATGTCATCTTGCTTTACAGTTTTCAAGTATATACACACATCCTCCTGCTTCCCCTGAATGAAAGTACATTGCCAGAGTCTAAGAATGATTATACGCTTTACAAAACTGAACAGCGAACTCTAAAAGAAGAATTGCCATTTTAGAAATTCCTCAGTCATCAACATGAGTGACAGCAATCACAAATAAATCAGATGCAATGCCTAGAAGGTGAAATGTTCAGAAAATGTTTCTCATGCCATTTCTAAATGCTTCTCCTAGCTGAGATAATAAGATAAACACATATTTCCTCTTAAGCCAGTTAATTGTAGTTGACTAGAGGATCTTACTTCAAGGAGAATAGCTTTGGGCTGTCAGAAAATACAAGGGCTCACATGCTAGAAAAGTACTTTTTTTTTTTTTTTTTTTTTTAGATTTTATTTATTTGAGAGACAGAGAAGTAGGGAGACAAAGCACAAGCAGTGGGAGGGGGAGGGGCAGAAGGAAAGGAAGAAGCAGGCTTCCCAGTGAACACAGAGCCCAACATGGGGCTTGATCCCAGGACCCTGGGATCATGACCTGAGCCAAAGTCAGATGCTTAACTAGCTGAGCCACCAGGTGCCCCTAGAAAAGCACCTTCTAAAATGGAAATCATATAAAGGGCCCCTTCTAAAGCCATACTGGAAAGTATGATGGGGCTAGAGGGTTTAGTTACTCTGAATCTGTGATTTATAAAGATGGAGGCAGTAGCAATGAAAGTGGAATTCTCTGGTCCCCAACTGCAGAGAGAGACCAATGTGAAGAACAAATTCTATCTTCACACTCAATCCCTCTGCTGGGAAAAAAAATAATAGGTGGTAGAAAATACAGACATGTATTCCCATGAAGGGCCATCAAATCTGTATCTTCTGGTGGAGAAGGAAGGTAGGAAAAAGAAAATACAAATCAAAAACAAAAATAAATTTGACTGAATGGACATGTTGATTTGGCAATAGTACTATCAGACTACTTCTTGGCCTGCAGAGCTTCTCAATGATGTTGAAATTATTTCTTTTGACTTGTTTTAACACTAGTTCTTTTAATTACTCCAAATTACTTTCATTTTCTATGAAGAAACTAGTATGAGGAATTTGTATGAATCAGTTCTAGTGCTACTGATTCTAAGACAACTTCAGAAAGCTAAGTGCCCTCAGAGAATTTGCTTGACCTTTACCACCTTCCTTTCTTTTCTCTGCAGTGGGGATGATACCATTCTCTTAACTCCTGGGTATATTGTCGGGATTTGTTAAGATAGAAAACCACACAATTTAGTGACTGACATACAGATCATATTTAATGTGCTGTAGATCTTATCATTATTTTCTCAGTCCACTGAATGTTAAGAGTTGCCAACTGTATTTTCTTAAATAGATGCCTTGTTCATGGTGGTTGGGGTATTACCTATTACCCATTCTGCTGGTTCTCAAACATTTCTTTTTCAAAACTCCTTTACATTCTATAAATTATTGAAGTCAACAAATAGCTTTTTCTTTAAGTGTAGGTTTTATCTATCAGTATTTGCCATATCAGAAACTAAAAATGATTTTTAAAATTTATTTCATTTAAAATCACAATGTTATATTCTTAAGACATTGACATAAATACCTTATTTTATGAAAAATGATACTTTCTAAAACAAAGTAAGGAGAGTGGCATTTTATATTTTTTGCAAACCTCTAATTTTTGGCTTCCTTGAAGGTATTTATGTCTCTGTATCCAATATGTTATGATACATATATGATACATATGTTGATATATTTGGTTGAAGGATATGAAGAAATACGGATGCATAAAGATATGCAATTAGAAAACTGTAGGTCTTCACAGATGTTGGCAAGGAAGCAGAGAAAGGGGAACCGTCTTACACAGGTGGTGGGAATGCAAACTGGTACAACCACTCTGGAAAATAGTATGGAGGTTCCTCCAAAAAGTTGAAAATAGAGCTACCATACGACCCAGCAATTGCACAACTATGTATTTATCCAAAGGATAAAAAAGTAGTTATTTGAAGGGGCACCTGCGCCCCAGTGTTTATAACAGCAGTGCCCACAATAGCCAAGAATATGGAAAAAACTGAGATATATATCAAAAGATGAATGGATTAAGAAGATGTGGGGTGTGTGTGTGTGTGTGTATCTATATCTATATCTATATATTACTCAGCTACCAAAAAATGAAATCTTGTCATTTGCAATGATGTGGATGGAACTACAGAGTATTATGCTAAGTAAAATAAGTCAGTAGGAGGGTATTTACCCTAAAGATACAAACGTAGTGATCCGAAGGGGCACGTGCACCCGAATGCTTATAGCAGCAATGTCCACAATAGCCAAACTATGGAAAGAACCTAGATGTCCATCAACAGATGAATGGATAAAGAAGATGTGGTATATATATATATACACACACACACACACACAATGGAATACTATGCAGCCATCAAAAGAAATGAAATCTTGACATTTGCGATGACGTGGATGGAACTAGAGGGTATTACGCTTAGCGAAATAAGTCAATCGGAGAAAGACAACTATCATATGATCTCCCTGATATGAGGAAGTGGAAATTCAATGTGGGGGGTTTGAGGTGTAGGAAAAGAATAAATGAAACAAGATGGGATCAGGAGGGAGACAAATCATAAGAGACTCTTAATCTCACAAAACAAACTGAGGGTTGCTGGGGGGAGGAGGGTCGGGAAATGGTGGTGGGGTTATGGGCATTGGGGAGGGTATGTGCTATGGTGAGTGCTGTGAAGTGTGTAAACCTGGCGATTCACAGACATGTACTCCTGGGGCTAATAATACATTATATATTTATTAAAAAAGTAAAAAATTAAACAAAAACAAATTAGAAAAAAAATAAGTCAGTAGGAGAAACACAAACATCATATAATTTAACTGATAAGTCGAATTTAAGAAACAAAACTGATGAACATAGGGAAAGGGAAGGAAAAATAAAATAAGATTAAAATAGAGAAGGAAGCAAACCATAAGAGATGCTGAACTCTAGAACACAAACTGAGGTTTTGCTGGAGGGGAGGTTGGTGGAGGTATGGGGTAACTGGGTGATGGGCATTAAGGAGGCATTTGATGTAATGAGCACTGTGTATTATATGCAACTGATGAGTCACTAAATTCAACCCCTGAAACTTATAGTGTATGTTAATTAAATCAATTAAATAATTTAATATATATTTTATATATAATAATTCATATATAATATATATGGAAAATATATGTATTATATATACATATATAATATATATGAATATGAATATATGAAATATTATATATAAAATATGTATATATAAAAATATATTTATAAAACAGATTTCTTTCTCCCCCCCCAAAAAAGAAAACTGAAGGTCTTCACAGACACTCTGAAAGGTCTCAAGGACCACCCATGATTATCTATTGAGGACCTCAGTTCCATTCAAAGCACAAATTTCCACTACCCTATTTCTCTCATTTATCTTGTTGAAAGCCCTAAAGAAAGAGTACTAACCTGAAAGGCCAGGTACCTACTTAATGACTGTGCCTTTACTGTTGGTAGAATCATATAGTTGGCACTTCTCTTTTTCCCAAATATGTAACAGAAGTGTTAGGCTGACTCTCTATTACTTCACATATGGTATGCCAGGTCTAATTCCATTTCTTCCCCTAATTTGTACTTTGAGCCTTTATGAAGGCTGTGGACATCTTACCTCTCATCTTAGGAACAGAGATAAACCAAGCATATTCAAACAAGCTGTAGTTTTGGAGAAATGGAAATATATTGTCATTCAAAAAGATATGTCATATAGGGAATAGAAATAAGAAAAATAGTAATAATTTTAACACAAACTTATTTATCAAGATCACTGTGGTAGTTTATTTCCCTCACTCCCACTCCATTATTTATTCATACATACATACATTACTTTTTATATGTAATAGCTTTGATTTTTACTTTCAGTAATAGTGTTAGAAAATAAGACAGATTTATCAATGAAACAAAAATACTAAGGACATTCTAAATGTTAGAAAGAAAAAGAGTTTAAATCTATGGTAAAAACAAAGAACAGAGGTCTCCACCCCTAAATTACTAGAACTCTACAGCAATTCAATAATGTGGCAGGATACAAAATCAATGCAAAGAAATCAGTTGCTTCCCTATACACTAACAATGTAACTGAAGAAAGAGAAATTAGGGAATCGATTCCATTTACAAGAGCACAAAAAATGATTAGATACTTGGAATAAACCTAACCAAAGAGGTGAAGGATCTATACTGTAGAAACTATAGAACCTTATGAAAGAAATTGAAGAGTACACAAAAAGATAGGAAAACATTCCATGCTCATGGATTGGAAAAATAAACATTGTTAAAATGTCTATGCTGAACCTGGCGATTCACATACCTGTACTCCTGGGGCTAATAATACATTATATGTTAATAAAAAATAAAGAATAAAAAGTAAACTATGCTGCCCAGAGCTATCTACACTTTCAATGCCATCCTGATGAAAATATCATGGCATTTTTTCAAAATGCTGGAACAAACAATCTTAAATTTTGTTTGGAACCAGAAAAGACCCCAAATCACCAAGAAAATGTTGAAAAGAAATAGAAAGCTGAGGGCACCATGTTGCCTGATTTCAAGCTGTATTACAAAGCTGTGATCACCAAGACAGCATGGTACTGGCACAAAAACAGACACATAGATCAATGGAACAGAATAGAAAGCCAAGATATGGACCCTTAACTCTATGGTCAACTAGTCCTCAACAAAGAAGGAAAAAATATCTAATGGAAAAAAGACAGTCTTTTCAACAATTGGTGCTGGGAAAATTGGACAGCTATATACAGAAGAATGAAACTCAACCATTCGCTTACACCATACAGAAAGATAAACTCTAAATGGATGAAAGATCTCAATGTGAGACAGGAATCCATCAAAGTCCTAGAGGAGAACATAAGCAGTAACATTTTTGACATTGGCTCCAGCAACTTCTTTCAAGACACGTCTCCAAAGGCAAGGGAAACAAAAGCGAAAATGAACTTTTGGGACTTCCTCAAAATAAAAACTTCTGCACAGCAAGGAAACAGTCAACAAAACAAAGAGGCAACCCATGGAATGGGAAAGATATTTGCAAATGACAATACAGACAAAGGGCTGATATCCAAGATCTATAAAGAACTTCTCACATTCAACTCCCAAAAAACAATCAAGTCAAAAAATGGGCAGAAGACATGAAGAGATACTTCTCCAAAGAAGATCTACAAATGGGGAACAGGCAAATGAAAAACTGTTTAACATCATTAGCCATCAGGGAAGTTCAAATCAAAACCACATTGAGATCCCACCTTATACCAGTTAGAATGACAAAAATCGACAAGGCAAGAAACAACAAATGTTGGAAAGGTTGTGGAGAAAGGGAAACCCTTACACTGTTGGTGGGAATGCAAGGTGGTATAACCACTTTGGAAAAGAGTGTGTAAGTTCCTTAACAGTTAAAAATAGACCTACCCTATGACCCAGCAATTGCATAGGTCATTACCCTACGATCCAGCATCTACCCAAAAGATATAGGTGTAGTGAAAAGAAGGGCCACATGCATCCCAAAACTCAGAGCAGCAATGTCCACAATAGCCAAACTGTGGAAAGAGCCAAGATACCCTTCAGTAAGCAAATGGATAAAGCAGATGTGGTCCATATGTACAATGGAATATCACTCAGCCATCAGTAAGCATGAATACCTAACATTTGCATCAATACGGATGGAATTGGAGGAGACTATGCTAAGTGAAACAAGTCAAGCAGAGAAAGTCAATTATCATATGGTTTCACTTATTTGTGGAACATAAGGAATAGCATGAAGGACATTAGGAGAAGGAAGGGGAAAATGAAGGGGGACTTAGAGGGGGAGATGAACCATGAGAGACTAAGGACTCAGGGAAACAAAGGATTTTAGAAGGGAGGGGTCGGGGGCATGGGTTAGAGAGTGATGGGTATTAAGGAGGGCATGTATTGCATGGAGCCCTGGGTGTTATATGCAAGCAATGAATCATGGAACACTACATCAAAAACTAATGATGTACTATACGGTGACTAACATAACATAATTAAAAAAAAAAAAGCAGAGGAAAACACGGGCCAAAAATGAGAAGCAAAAACCATTCTTTTTTAAAAAAAAAAAAAAAAGATTTTATTTGTTTATCTGACAGACAGAGATCACAAGTAGGCAGAGAGGCAGGCAGAGAGAGGAGGAAGCAGGCTCCATGCTGAGCAGAGAGCCCGAAGAGGGGCTCAATCCTAGGACCCTGGGATCATGACCCGAGCCGAAGGCAGAGGCTTTAAACCACTGAGCCACCCAGGTGCCCCCCAAAACCATTCTTCACAACTGAACCTTGAGGACCCACCAAAAGCACATTCATCAAACATATTATTTAAGAACTGCACTTGGAACTTTAAACTAATTAGGTTCTGCCCTATGCTCTGTGAAGTCACATAAGACATTTTTGTGTTTATGGAATCTTCCATAATCTGGACTGCCCAATATGGTAGCCACTACTACAGAGAGCTACTAGGGCACTTGAAGGGTACAGAGTAATTGAAGAATTGCATTTTTAACTTTATTTTAATTGAGTTACATTTTAGAATCAGATGTGATTAGTAGCTACTGTACTAGACAGTAGAGATTTAAACAAACAAGGGATATCTTTACATGAAAAGTGTTAATTACATTTTATTTTAATCTAATAATGAAATGCAATGCTGTTGTTGGAAACAATGAGTAGATCTATTAACTGACAAAGATAATAACAATGTGATTTTTAAAAAGATATTTGGAGAATGTTAGAGATCTTATAGTATATGTTCACAGAAAAAAATTTGGAAGAATATATACCACATTTTGGGAAGGGTTGGATTTTCATTTCTATATGTTTAGTGTTCTGAAACAAAAACATTGTCATACAGAGAAAAGTATAAACATGAAGGGGAAAACTAGTAATAAATGTGCAACCTACAGATAACAACTTTGATGAGTTAAATACGTTTTCTTCATTTGTCAGATATATTCAAATAGGTTATTTAAAAAGTTAGACATAAACACTGGAAGCTTTTAAACACCAGAATAAAATTAATTTACCTCACTTTGAGATGAGAGATTACTTTTTAAGTATTAAATAGAGTAGAAGTATCAAATTCTAAAAGAATAGTTCAATATTTGAGACAAGAATTGTTATATTTTAAAATACCTTGAAAGTAAAATTAAACTCACATAATCTCAGTAAAAATATCTGTCTGCAAAATGACAAATGAGACACTGTGAAGGTAGGAAGGAATAATGCATGTCTCATTCATCATTGTATCCCCAGATAACTAAAAAGAGTGCCCAACACAAAGATATCCTGGTACAGATATGTGTAAAATATGAAGGAATTTTTATGCACTGGAAAAGAACAAGAATAAGCAATTCACACAGGAAATGGAAGTGACTAATACAAATATGAAAAAGTTAAACTTCACTAATAATCAAGGAAAGGCAAATGGAAACATTTATATGCAGTCTTTTATTTTCAGAGCAGCAATCATTCAAATACTGCTGGAGAGAATATTGTGACACAAAGTTTCTGTGTCAGAGGTGTATATGTATTAGAGATTGTCATGAAACTGGTTAATCTCTCTGGAAAACAGTTCAATGAAATGCCTTAAGAAACTTAAAAATAAGTATATGTTTGACCAAAGCATTCTAATACCAAATCAGAGGGCCAACTAAACATGTAACAATATTAAAATGGTTTTATAATGATGGTAATTACATAGAGTAGAATAATATGTAATAACACATATTTTAAAGAGTTTTATATGGCATAGAAACTTATTATTTTAAGATTTATTTTTCTGAGACAGAGAGAGGGAGAGCATGTGTAAGTGGGGTAGGGCAGAGGGAGTGGGAGAGAGAATCCTAAACTGACTCCTCACTGAGTGTGGAGCCCAATTCCAGCCCCATCCCGCCATCCTGAGCTCACGGCCTGAGCCAAAACCAAGAGTTAGATGCTCAACCAGCTGAGCCACCCAAGCATCGCATAGACAGTTTTTTTTTTTTTTTTAAATTCATTTCATGCCAACGATATTCAACTTTTCTTGGAACAAATTGTTTTTCACTGAAATTTGGTATAGTAACAAAATATGTAATATAAAATTTGTATAAGTGTATTCTACAAGTTAATATTCATAAAAAATGTATTGCAAAATCACACGATAGTAATAATACTTTTTGATGAATTTAGGAGTGATGGATGGCATTTGCAAACATATATAACCTTAAATCCTCAAATCATTTGTTATTTTGATTATATTATATTAGAAAATTTTTATTTTCCTAGAAGTTTGAATGGTAAAATTCTTTTGGTAATTTTAGTAAGCCTTACTCATTTTAGTTAAGTTTTGGTAAAATAATTTCCCTTGTAATTTGAACTAAACTACTCAAAACCTTAAATGAAGAGTAGTAGGAAATTATGATTTTAGGTGGACATGCTACGGCTTATATAACTTAAAATTTTTTGGAGAAGTCAAAGACAGCATAACTTTATTAAGCCCATTTTTTACTAAGTTTATTTTTAATCCAGTATAGGTAACATACAGTGTAGTAGTTTCAGGTGTACAATATAGTGACTCAAGAACTCTATATATTACTCAGGGCTCTTTATGATCAGTGTACTCTTTAATCCTCATCACCTATTTCATCCCCTGTCCCCTACTCTGGTGACCATCAGTTTGTTCTCTACAGTTAAATGTCCGCTTCTTGGTTTCTCTCTCTCTCTCTCTTTTTCTTTGCCCATTTGTTTTGTTTCTTAAATTCCACATATAAGTGAGATCATATGGTATTTGTCTTTCTCTGCTGACTTATTTCACTTAGCATTATACTCTCTAGCTCCTTCCATATCATTGCAAATGGCAAGCTTTCATTTTTTTATGGCTGAATATTAACGTTAAAAAAAGAATAACCAAAATTTATACCTAATACTCAAATATACCAACTATGATATAAACATATCAGGTATATACTTCTCACTGCAAAACAGATTATTACACCTGAAGAGGGCAAGCTTCTTGCTCAAAATTTGACCTGGCATGTGAAGGTTAAGTACAACTGCTGCAATAATGATCTTATCTTATACTCTATGTACAGAGCCATGTCTAAAATATGCATATCTTTCAATGTTCCCATTAATTACACTTTAAAAAAATAAAATATATCTTAAGAGTTGAAAAATATTTCCAAGGTCTTCCCAATATATTGTCTGACACATTTGAATATGGTGGTGTTTCTTCATATGTTTGCTTTAAAAAATAGAGAAAAAATATTTTAAAATAAAATTTTAATGAACTACCCTGAAGCACTTCCAAAGAACACTGTTATAAAGACTGATAATAATTATGCAGAATAAATATCAATATTGCTACCACTTTAAGTATAGGTACATGTGTAGACAGATGTAAAATACAGGTAAAAGTGCATCTTGGGGAAAAAGAACAAAACAGCTAAACATTGCAAATTATAAGAGTAGGTTGTGATATGAAAATCTGTATTTCTACTTTAAGTTTTTCTTATTTTCCAAGTTACCATGATAGCTTAAAGATTTCTCTTCTCAAAGCTGTTTGTCTATTCATCTTTTAGATGAGCCTTATACAATTTGAAAAGAAAAAATTAAGAATCGGTGGTTCTGATAGATATCACTTCAAAAGAAGATCTTCTTAATTGCCACAAACCTTATATTCCATCTAATTTTTATGCTTTCATTTATTCATTTTATCCATAAATAGTTTTTGAGAACCTACTGTGTACAAGGCACTGAGGTATCACTGAGTAAATCCTTTCATCCAGACTTTAAGGCTGGCAAATAATTTTGCAGCACATAAGATCACATTCATTTTCTGTACTATTGTAGTCAAGAGATGCTTAAAAGCATCTTACATAGAACACTATCTACTAAACCCGCCCCACTAAATAATACATATATGCGTAATCTATGTATACACACATTTATATGTGTGTGCCTGTGTGTATGCCAATGTGAAAAAATTAAAATACTCTATTTTTAAAATTTGGAGAAATATTTTAGATGGAAGGCTCAAGTTTTAATGTCACAGATTCATTTCTTGTTGTTGTTGTTTTTAATGTGCTAGATGCCAAAGATTACTGAGCACATTAAAACAAGTGATCATTTTACCAAAGCAAATGATGTTACCACATTCCCACATGCATAAAAATGTAATTTTTTTCCAAATGCAAAGCCAAAAAAAAAGGAACTTTGCATTGAAAGTCATGTATAAAATACCCACTCTGAACTAGGGTTAAGAGTTGCTTGAATGTAAAAATAACATTTATAAAAGACTAACTTATAATAAGGAAGAGTTTAAAGTTCAAAAGAAAATGTATCCTGAACGCCCTTGCTTGTATCATGAAGCAGCTCACAAGGATATTTATGGACCAAACCATGAAATATTTGGCATATATTTATTTCTAAGTCACTTGGAAGCTTTCTGAGTTACAAGCACATTCTGCAGCCATTTATTCCAACAGTAGATTTTAATAAGTCTCTAGATGCACTATCACAGCTGAACCTAAGAATGAGCCCTAGAACTAATTCTGGTAAAGGTATGCCAGAAGCTATTAGTGAGCTGAGTCTATAGCATAATTTGTCATTCACTGAAGCTCTAAGGCATCATTCTGTCCCCAAGAGCCCAATGAATATATTCCTCCTTCGCTCCATATGTGTTAATTCCACTTTTGAGTCTTACTAGGATATCATAAAATTTGGATTATATTTCAGCTAAATCCATGTACAATATGTGCATACACATACACACTATGTTTCTTTGGATTGTATTAATTTTTCAGCAGATACTAAATCTTCAACTAATACCTTTTAACAACTTTTAAAAATCTAGCTTCTTTATAATAATATAATTATAATATGACATTGATTCCACTTATCTCTGTGCTACCAAAGCATTATAAAAATATATTAATTTCTTATTAACAATTTTTGTAGTTTTTGATAAATTTGTTTATTTATAAGATAATGAATTCCTTGGATTGATCCTGTTTTTAAAGTTATAAAATATTAGTTAAAGGCAAATCTGACCATATTACTTCCAACTAAAACTCTCTTCCATGGCTTCTCATCATCTGCAGAATAAATTTTTAATTCTGCTACATAGCTCACTAGAAGATCCCTGATGTGTTTCTCCCTACCCTCCTTGTTCACCCTCCAGCACTCATCCACTTTCAGCCACTCCCAACTGCCTGACTGCCCAGCTTGCCATGCCTTTCCTCATTGGTCACTATCCCCAGAAGGCTCCTTCCTATTTCAATCACAAATTTCAACTGTCTCTTCAAGTTCAATCTCCTCTGGCTTTTCATAAATTCATAGCAATGTCACATTCTTACTCTTGTACAATAATAACATATTTAATTTTATTTATATTTTTGCATATCTACTTCCTAGACTAAACTGGAAGTTTCTCAAGATTAGGGATAATACTTCACTACTGCCTAGCCCAGTGTTAGGCAGAATATAGGTATTGGGTTCATATCTATAAAAACATGCTGATAAATAAATACATGCATGAATTTTAGGAAGTGGCAAAGCGCTAGTAAAATAAGAAGCAAAATTTATTTGCCTAATCAAGGAATGTTATATTTGAAATTTGCTAAATGCAGGTACTGATCTCCTGCATGCATAATGTAGAAGAACCAAATGAACCAAAGTTGATCTGTAAGAGATTTGTCCCCAAAATGTTATAAGAGGGCAATACTTAGGGCAATATATTTCGATATATGTTTAAATATAATATATAATATATATTTTATGTAAATATATAGATATAGATAGATTTAATAACTTGGTCATAGCACTCACTGAAATAGCATGCCATATAACAGTTATTTCTGTACAGAACATATGGTAAACTCCTTCAGATCATAGATCTGAGCCAATGTTGAGTTCAAAATTCCACTCAAATATATAGAAATAGATAATTTTGGGGCCATAACCAAATAATTTCTTATACCTTAATTTTCACTTGTGGTTTTGATAGTTATCTTTTCTGGACTATTTTAAGTTTAAATAAAGGTATTTGTTTTTTGTTTTGTTTTCTACTCCCTATATAAACAAGATATAAAACGGTAAGCTGGAATAAACTTGGAGAGAAGGGCTTGTTTTTAGGAACAGAAAAGCTCAAATGCTTAGAGAGATCAGGCTGAGGAGAATGACAGACTATGAATAACAGCAGGGGGTGGTGGGGTTGACACTAATTGGAAAGCACTTGCCCTGCCCCAGAGCAGAAGCAACATGAAGCTCTAATAGATGGCTTGTGGAAAGAATACCAGCCAGTGCATCGCTAGAAGTATATCTGCTACTTTTTTTTCTTCTTCTCCTCTTCCTCCTCCTTCTAGTTCTTCCTCCTTTTCCTCCTTCATGACAAATGACAGAAATCTAATTTTTTGTGACAAAAAAAAAACCCCACAACTAATTCACTTAAGCCAGAAATGTTTAATACTTTGAAAAAGACAGTACAAGTGAAACCAAACGTTTCTGAATCCAACCACTTTGTGCTACGAGGTCTAGATTCATTCACTAGCTAAGTACTTGGACATTATATTCATTCATTCTCATGCTGTACAGGACTCAAATTTATTTCTTTAAGAAAAAAAGAGAGCACATGGTGAAAGTTTCTACTTTCCATCAAGTGGATGAATTTGAGTTGGTTATACTATGGATGCTGTTTGTTTGCTCTTCCATTTCAGATGTCCCAATTTCTCTGGCTTGGTGGCTTTCCCTGATGAGTTATGGTTTATCTCTTCCCTCTACTATGTCTACATGTTTAAACTTTATCCACTTTTTAAAAATTATGCAAATTCTTCTATTTTCTTTGGCAGAATAACAGTAACATTTCTTTTGATTTCCATATATGACTCTCTACCAGTCTCTGTCATGCTTCTATACCTAGTCAAATTATACATATCCATATATATCATAGATCTAGATTTTAAGCTTACTACTTTGTCTCTGGTAAAGAACCAGGCACAATGTTTTTCACATATTTAGTGTTTCTGCTGAGGTTTCTATCACAGATTTTACATGTGTTAAAGAGCTGGTATAGAGTATTACTATAAAATGCAGAATTAGTCTCCCCTGATATGAAAATGACCTTTAAATAAAGCACTTATATATGTAAAAATATCCAAATTGTATCTAGTTTGCTCTATTATCTAATTGGCTGTTGTCAGATAAGTAACATTAATGTAAAGGAAGTTCAGGCAAGTCTACAGATGTTGAATTAGCTGTACCTCTTGTTTCTGTTTAAGAATTAACAAACTTGTTAAGAATTAACAAACTTGTTTCTGTTTAAGAATTAAGAAACTTGATGTAAAAGAGTATTATTAGTAATAGCATTCTGAGAGTGTTCTTTAATTTTTTTTAACTTATAAACAGGTTCCTGGACTCTTTGGAAATAGTTTAAGATAAGTTTCATCATGTTTTTAGAAAATAAAGTATAGGATTACCAGTTCAGTCAAACAAAACAGAGAAGGAAATGCTATTGAAAGGCAGAGTAGAAACATCTAAAAGCTGATTTTTTTTTCAAGAGATTGGAAATATTTGGCAAAGTACTCAGGTAAATAGAAACATTTCCCCCTATTTCTAATTAAAATGCAAATAACCTCAGAACTGGATACAGGTTCTAATAGAGGGTGGGGAGCTTTACAGGATTTGGAGTCAGAGCATTCGTGTTCAAGCCCACCGAGTTTTGTGATCTTGAAAGAGTTACTTTCTCTCTTCATTCCCCCATTCTTTCCACATAGGAACTTTAACATAATCATGAGGAAAATATTATTATAAAGATAAAAGAAGAACCCAGTCAAGGCAAACTAACATTGTTTTTGTGAGAATTATATAATATGTAAATGTGATCCATATACTATACACAGCTCTAAGCTTTAGGGTTATTATGGCATTTTCTTTAAATAAGACTACTATACTTTGCAGGGAGATCTCCAATCATTGGGATAGAACTTGGCAGGAATTTCGCCTTACCACTGTGTTAGGCATATCACTGGCTTTCAATATTATTAATCAAAGAAAGAGTCAGATTAGATAAACCCCACATTCTCTTGCAAACCAAAGGCAAAACAAAACAGAGAATCATAGAACCTGTCCAAGTTGTAGGCTTCAGTTGGATCTGAAAGTAGTTCACAAATTGATTTTTATATAATATGTTCGCTTTTCTAGTGGCAAGTGACTACTGGAACATCAATGCTAACATAAAGTTTTTAGAGTTATTTTCAAAATAATTTTAAAATACAGATTTTATTTAAAGCTAAGGCTATCATGTTTTAGATGCTTCTGCTAAAATCTTTAAAATGCTTTTTACCATTCTAATTTGTTTTTTGATAGTACTATTGTACTTTTGTCTATAAAAAAACTACCCAGAGTCATATTATCAATATACCTTCACAATATTTGGATCATTTGATATTCACTAAGGAGAAGTTGAAAGCTTTAATATTCAAAGCAATTAATTTAGTCAAGTTATTATTCTCCTTCGGAAATTGTAATAAATGAGAAAATTAGCTTTTGAAGAAATTAGTGAGCTATTATCTGAAATATGTAAGCAACTCTTATGAAGACAATGTTTGCTGTGATAAAGGAACAGAAAATAAAACAAAATGAACCAAGAAATCACTGCATGCCATTTTTTTGTGTGTGATTAGGGAATAGAGAATATTCCATATTTATAATAAAAATAAAATAGCTTTATGTAGTGGAAAGGAAAAAAAAAAGATCTGTCAACTCTGATATTCCCAGAGTTTTAGAGTTACTCTGCTAAAATGTCCCAAGTCTCAATCATACCTCAGGTTATGTTTCTGAATAACTGAACTCTAACTGGACATTTTGCTGAGACTGTGGTCAAGAGAATTCCATTGTTTAGACAACTGTGAAATGTAGAATGTTGACTCTACTTGGGCTTGCCCGCCGGGATGCTGGCTACACACCTATTGCACTGACATTTACAGAAGAGATATTTAAAGTGAAAAAAATTTGTGATTAGCTGAATTTAATTTTTTTTTATTTCTTTTCAGCGGCTGAATTGAATTTTATGGGGTGCTGGGGCAACTCCTTGGACTTGAGAAGAAAACCACATGATCTTTCTTAATATAAATCAAGACCTTGCTTATTTTACAAAAGCCTGCAATCTCAGCATTACAATAACCCTTTAAATCACTGATCAAAATGAGAAGGGAAGACTTTCACCTGATGAACAGGAACATTTCTCCTTGTCATATTTTTAGTCACAAAGCAATATGCTGAATATAGGCTCCTATGTCTCTACCTCTTCTAGGCTTCATCAGGGATGATCTGTCTTCATAATCAAAACATCAGTATAAGAAATTACTTTGTGCGTCCATGCCATAATCCAGATGATTCAAGGAGTTCCTCAGTTACCAGCTGGTAGGATCTAAAATTAGTCCTGCTTTTATCAACATGTAATATTCATGATGACAGAGGCATTTTAAGACCAACTACAAAAAAATTTGAAAAGACCAATTAAATTCCTCTTCCTACCCTAGGTCCCCTATATTGTCATATTCCACATGTCTACAATGACAGCAACATCAACAACTATAAAATACGAATCATTATGTCTCCCATGGGAAGTATCACGCATTTGCCTGGCATTAGACATGCAATACCTATCATTCCTATTATCAGTGTCACTGTTTCTTTCACCATGTAGGAATACATAGATTGAATAAAGCTTCAGCAGTAACTGTAACTTACTGAAGTTACAGTGCTGGAGACTAGGCTTCTCCTTTAATGTGTCTATTAATTCTCAATCTTAGCATTCTTATGCTAATGTAGTTCTTACATTTTGAATGAAATGACCTGC
Source organism: Martes martes (assembly GCF_963455335.1). Taxonomy (NCBI): domain Eukaryota; kingdom Metazoa; phylum Chordata; class Mammalia; order Carnivora; family Mustelidae; genus Martes; species Martes martes. The sequence goes on from NC_137898.1 coordinate 66,605,431, forward strand.
TGGTTTCACAATAACACCATCTCATTGTTCTTCAAAATATACATACATACTTTTGTTCCTGGTGTTTTAATTAACTGGAACAACATCTAGTTATAGAACTGTTCCCTAAAGAACACTTATTCAAAACAGAGTTCAAATCCATCCTATCCAAAAGACAATCATGTATTTTATCATTTATAGTTTTGTCCTGCAAATTTTGAGATCCTGCTCTTCTGCCTTTATCTTTTAAGGGGCTTGGCTTTTTACTTTATGCCCCAGTAACATGCAGTCACTGGTCATTGCCTGGACATAACATGTATTTTCTTACATTAGTGTTTCTGCTTATCCCCTGCCTGGGATGTTTTCCTCAAAATGTTTATTCAGTGAACACAGATTCTTATTCTTTAAAAACCACATTAGGTATTAACTCTTCTAGGGAGCCTATTCTGATTCTCAAAGTCTATGTTCCCACAGTAGTATTTTATGCTTGCTTTTTAATGGGTGCTATTTGAGCACCTATTATACTAATATTATACATGTTTTTTCTTTCTCCCTCATAAGACAATATCTTGTTGCCTCCATAGCACTTTGTCTAAAGCCATGACATTTTTAAATAAATACATGAAGAGAAGTTTTATAACTTATCAAAATATGTTTTATAAGGCATTAATTATTGCTATATGTTTATGTGTTCCAGCCTTTTATGTGTTATTACAAAATCAATCAATGATGTATGTGTTCTATCCCAGTGATCAAGAACACAACTCTCTAAAGATTGTCTGGCTTGGCCAAATACTAGAAGTAAGATCTTGGCCAAATTATTCAACTTGTCTTGATGTTAGTTTTTTCATCCAAAAATAGAGAAAATAATAATTTCTATCTAATAGTGTTCTAATGACAGTTAAATAATTGCATTTATACAGAATTTTTTATAATACTGCTTGCACACCATTTTGTTAGGTTCTATTATTAATTATCAATGTATCAATTCTTAACATTAATTTTATGGACACTGAATGAATATATAGGGTAGAAAATTCACTGGGTTTTGAATTTATTAGGAAAAAAAAAATCCGTGACCCTAGTTCTCATAAAGAACACAGTATGAAAAGGAGAAAATAAGGATGGAAATATGTGTATGAATATGTCAAAGACATACACATGTATCTATATCTATATATTATATATATACACATACACATATACATACATATATATACATACACACGTATCTATATACATGAAATATATGATAAATTGTGATGTCATGAATAAAACCATCAAGAGATCTGTGACAGAGAATGATGTAGGTGTCCAGCCTTATGTCATACAGCCAAATAAGGCTCCACTGAGAAGGACCATTTAAGCTGAGAAATAATAAGAGTGAACATTTGAAGAAGAGTAGTTTGAAAAGATAGACCATAAAATGCAAGACCTGACCACTAGAGAAAGTTTAGTGTGCTGGAGGAATTAAATAAAGGCCAGGATATAAGAGTGTGGTCAGTGAAGGAACAGATGGCAGAAAGCTGAGGAAGACGGGGTGAGACAGTGTATGACTTTGTAATTAAACTGAGACCTCCTTTCTGAACAACCTTATAACAGCTGTAGAATACACCCAGTAAATACTTACTATATGGACCTGAAGTGCTTCAAAAGTGGCTATTTGATATAATTCTAAACTGTAAATAGATAACTAGACAAAGTGGGGATTTTCTTCAATTGTTTTTCTTCTTAAATTAAAAAAAAGAAATGCCACATGATCCAGTAATTCCACTACTGGGTATTTATCTGCTCCCACCAAAAAAGTTCCACTAATCCAAAAAGATAAATGCACCCATATCTATAGATAGATAGATAGACAGCTATGGGTGCATTTATCTTTTTGGATCTATCTATCTATCTGTCTATATCTAGATATCTATCTATATCTATCTATCTATCTATCTATCTATCAATATCTATCTATCTATATCTATATCTATAGATATAGATATCTATCTATCTATATCTATAGATGTAGATATATAGATACATAGATATATCCATAGATAGATAGATAGATAGATATATCTATAGATATAGATAGAGATATAGATAGAGATAGATATATCTATCTCTATCTATATCTATAAGTAGATAGATAGATGTATCTATAGATATCTATATCTATATCTCTATCTGTATCTATCTATCTATATATATAGAAGTATTATTTGCAATAGCCAAGATACAGAAGCAGCTCGAGTGTCCATGGATAGATGAATGGATAAAAAAGATGTGAAATGTGTGTATATTTGTACATATGTGTGTACATATATAAATATATATAAATATGTGTGTACATATATAAATATGTGTATACATCTGTAATACATCTATAATAGAATATTACTCAGCCATAAAAAGGAAGACTTCATGCCATTTGCAACAACACAGATGGACCTAAAAGGTATTAAACTAAATGACATAAGTCAAATACCATCATGCTTCACTTATATGTGGAATCTAAAAAATAAAACAAATGAAAAACAAACAAAAAGCAGAATCATACCTATAAATACAGAGAACAAACTGATGGTTGCCATGGGGGAGGCAGGTGGGGGGATGGGGAAAATGAGTGAAGGGGAGTAGAAGATATATGCTTCTAGTTACAGAGTGAGTAAGTCATGGGGATGAAAGGTACAGCATAGGAAATATAACCAGTGGTATTATAATCAGGTTGTATGGTGACTGATGGTAGCTATGCTTGTAAGCACAACATAATGCATAGAGTTGTGGAATCAATATATTGTACACCTGAAACTATTATAACCCAGTGTCAGCAACACTCAAATACACATAAAAAAGTAAATAAGCAATGTTTCATGAGAGCGTAAGTTAGAAAAATGTTGAATCAAAGAAAGTTTAAAATGGTTCTTTACTGTGAGACTAGAAGTTCTTCAATATGTTACTGGGAACTGTGACTGTCCAGTAATGGGATACAGTATGAATCATTCCTAAATATTTTTCTGGAACTCCTTTATTTTAGAGCATCATTTTGGTCTAGGGCTACACTGGAACAACCCACTTTGGTAAGTGCTAGCCGAGATAAATGCGAGAGCTTAAATGAATATTATAGTCCATACCTGAACTTGGTGTGTGGCGTTGACAAGAAACTTTAAATTCCTAAACCTCCGTCTTTCCATTTTACAGTGGAGAGAATAAGTCATTTCAAACAGTCATTCTATAAGTGAAATGTCATAATCTATGTAAGTTAGGCTAAAGTCTAGCACATTTTAGTCAATAAATATTACTACTTAAAAACAGAAATATGCTTTTTGGAATGTTTTATAATTTGATGTTGGTATTAGATTTATTCAGATTTTATCCTAGGGTTTACCACAGACATCAGAGTTGAGTAAAATATTTAAGGTTTCATATTAAAAGAGTTTATGTATTTTTAACTGCCTTCAACAAGATTTTATAAAATTCAAAAAAAGAGACAATGAATAAAAAGTAATGTAAAAGCCAGCCTTCTGCCCCAATCTTGAAGGAAGGGGTTTCAGAAATACAACCCTTAATATCTTTAATTCTACAGTAGTAGCTGGCCTTTGATTAACCCAGTGATTCCTACTTTTTTGCATTTATGCCCTATTATAGGCCTTATCTACATTAAATCATAGCTAGCCTGTCAGACCAGAGGAATATGGTAGAAAGAATGGTGTACAGATTCCAAAATTAGTTTATAAAAGATATTGTAGCTTCTGCTATGACCTATTGGAATATTTGGTCTGGAGGAAGCTGGCCACCAGGTCATAAGGACACTCAGTGGTCCCTGTAGAAAGATGCACATGGGTACAGCTAGCTTGCCAACAGCCAGAGCCAGCTTGCTGATTATGTGAGTGAGCTACCTTAGGAGTGGATCCTTGAGCCCCAATCAAGCCTTCAAATGACTACAGCCCTGGACTGCATGCTGACTTTAACATCTTGAAAGACTAAAAGCCAGAACCATTTAATTAAGTTGTTCTTAAAAGCACTGCCTTATGAAAACTATAATAGTTAACAAATACTATTATTGCTTTATACCACTATGGTGTGGATAATTTTCTGTATAACTGATAAGTAATGGATCTATAAACTCCTTTGTTGAGAATATTTTGCTTAGTTTCATTTCCCTGTTTTAGGATTTACACACATTATTCCCAAATTTTATACTTCTTTCTGATGTACCTCCCTGGAAGAGAGTCTTTGTTCTGTTATTTTTTCCTGTATTCTTATTACAATCACCATCTGTATCAGCCTTACTTATTTGGAGGTCCTGATACCCCACTGACTATGCTACTGGCTTCTTCAGTGAAATATCTCCTCCTCTCCATCTTCCTCTCTGTTCAATGGCTCTTTTCTATTTTTACACATTTTGTTTTCTTATTATAAACAAACACACAAAACACATTTTATTCTGTAATTCTGCTAAAAGATCAAGGTACTATTTACTCATTCATTTAACCGTCTATTCAGCAAATGTGAAACACCACTAACCAGTATCTTCTCAGTGGTTGTAAGATAAAAATTTCAAAAGAGGTTCCTTATTCTCATCGAATTACAGACAAGTCCGTAAGAAATTATAAATTAGGTTGGCAAATGCCAATGGTCAGAATCAGAATTGACATACATAGCTCATGCACAAGGACAATGAAAACACAAAATAATGGTAGGCCCTAGTATTCATGGGAGCAGCAAAGGTCCTAATTTCCTCAGTGAAAAAGGGGCATGGCCAGGAGTTAGTAACAAGGGTGTGACAATGGTAGTGTAGCCAGTCTCAACGAAGCCAGTCTTTTTTTTTTTTTCTTTCTCTTTTAAGATTTTATTTATTTATTTGAGAGAGAGAGGAAGAGCACATGAGTGGGGAGGACAGACAGATGGAGGGCAGAAGCAGATTCCCCACTGAGCTGGAAGCCCAATGTGAGACTCAACCCCAGGACCCCAGGATCATGACCTGAGCCGAAGGCAAATGCTTAACCGACTGAGCCACCTAGGCACCATAAAGCCAAACTTTTTACAGACCCATGAAGGAGTGGTTATTTGGATACCAGCGGAAGGTATGGAAGATACTGACCTCACTTCTAAATACAAAATATGTAAGATATTTGAAAAATAGGGTTTCTTTTGAAAAAAACCATGATAAGTCAGATTCACAGGGTAAAAAAAAAAGGTTTGTGTTGACCTATGAGATATGGGGACTATTCAATGAAAAGGTTGAAGATGTAGAGGACTGTGATAGTTACAGAACTGATCATACGTACAGCACAATAAAGGGATACAAGGGTCCATTAGTTACTGGAGGGGAAGAAAGTTAGATCAAGGTATGGGAATTAGAAAGAAGAATAAAGGTGAGCTTATGATAAAAGACAGATGACCAGAGGCACTGATCTCTTAATCAGTGGCTGAGGGTAACAAGGTATGAACCATGATGAATATAAATGAGTGCAGTACCTTCCTTAAGCATCAGGACTTAAGAAGCCCTTGACACAGTGTCTTACCCATAGAAAGCACTTAATTGGTTTATGTTGAATGAGAGACTTCTGGGTCAAAAAAAGATATTTAGAAGTTATTAAGTTACAGATGATAATTTAAATAATAAGAGTGAATACAAAAACCCAAGGGGACCATGATGAGATTTACAAAGTCAAAAAACTGAGAAATGGGTGTATATTTATGTGTGTGTGTGTGTGTGTGTACATACACATTTGTGAATGCACACATACATTCATATAGAAGACACTTGCGAGCATTCATGTAAAAGAATGGAGATAATAGATATAATAAAGAAAAGTGATTGACTTACTTAAATTATGCAACACATTCACTCTAAACTTCGCCATGGTATTCCCTGAGACCAGTGGTTTGGACCTGTGGCTTGCTTCAGCACCACCTGAGGACTTAGAAATACCAGTGCTTCAGAAATACCACAGCTTCAGGGGCACCTGGGTGGCTCAGTGGGTTAAAGCCTCTGCTTTCGGCTCAGGTTATGATCCCAGGGTCCTGGGATTGAGCCCCGCATCGGGCTCTCTGCTCAGCAGGGAGCCTGCATCCTCCTCTCTCTCTGCCTGCCTCTCTGCCTGCTTGTGATCTCTGTCTGTCGAATAAATAAATAAAATCTTTAAAAAAAAAAAAAAAAGAAATACCACAGCTTCAGATCTATTGAATCAGAAATTGGGACTGGCCCCCAGACATTAACTTCTAATTATATGATTAGAATATTGCCCTATTACCTTGTCTACTAAGCAGTTCTATGTGAGTACCTTAGATTTATGCTCAATTTCCTTCAGAAAGTATTTAGCAGACTCTAGAACAACCACTTCCTCCTCATTCTCACCCCTCTACAAGAAAATATCTATACCATTTCTGACAAGTGATAGCAATTTAAAAAATATTTTAAGTGATGCAGAGCTAACTCATATATGGATGATCGCATAGATTAATATTCTTGATTTTAGAAGATTCTTCCATATTTTCATTTGATATGTTACTCTATAGAACTCCTACTTTTACATATTTCTAAGTGTAACCTTGGAAAGCTTATTTAATTAATCAGAGTCACTCAGGATGCTATAATAAATCAGAGGCAGGATATCTAGTCAACTGTGGGGGATGATTTGTGATTCCGAATTCCTCACACACTTTTTTTTTTTTTGGCACTTTGTTTTTGACCCAATGTGGAACTAAACTCTTATTTATTTTATTATTTATTTATTTATTTACTTGGCACACACAGAGAGAGAGAGATCACAAGTAGGGAGAGAGGCAGGCAGAGAGAGAGGGGGAAGCAGGCTCCCTGCTGAGCAGAGAGCCCAATATGGGGCTTGATCCCAGGACCCTGAGATCATGTCCTGGGCCGAAAGCAGAGGCTTAACCTACTGAGCCACCCAGGAGCCCTGGAATTAAGCTTTTAAATATACACACATGCAGAGTAGAAAACCATATGTCAATAAATGGGTCACGTATTTGCCATGTAAACATATCACCCTTAATTCCTTATCTTTTATCTTTTTAATTTAATTCATGTTAATGCTTTTAAAATGATTATGCACAAGCCACTTCTATGTACATATGCATTCATAAATATAGATCTATGCTAAAAAATGTAATTTTTCTTAATTATCTGTATTTAAATGTCTGTATAACATATTTCCTATTTATAGTCAGTTTACATGAAAACAACAGCTGCCCTAGAAAAATAATTGCTGGGAAAGAACCAGGGTATAACTAAGCAACCATGGGCATTTCCTGGTGAAATAAATCTATTTGACTGAAAGCAACTCTGAATGTTAAAATGGGAATAGGAAAACATCTATGAGCATGTTGCTCCTCCTTCAAGAGCAACTGAATTTCAGATTTAATTAGAAAACTATTTTCTCTATGTGTATTTTTATTACCTGTAAGCCATTAGGCTTCCATAATTCTCACAGTACACAGAGAGAGAACTGATATATTAGTATAGAAACAAGAGAGACTGAACATCAAATGTATCTATAGAATAGCTTGATCGATCAACAAGAATATTAAATATTTAACTAATTTTAACTTCATTAAACCCCAAACTTGTTTCCTAAGCTTCACTGACTTTAAATCTGTCTTTGCAGACCAGTTTTTTGAAACTTAGTGAACTATAAAGAGATGTGTCCTGTTAATGTTTTTTAATGGGATTTAGCCTAATACTGGGATTGTGCATAGTATAATTTCAATGCATGTTTGTAATAAATTGGTCAATAGTAAGATGAGTATTGCTGCTAGAAACTAAACCATGTCTATGTGTTGAATCTTACTTACATTTTCTTAACACATTTGTCTCTAAACTGAGTATTTAAAAATTATTTGTTAGATGATCTTATAAAATATATATGGTAAAAAAGAAATTTCAAATTGTATATAGTTTTTAAAAAGTAAGTCCCTTCCACTTTGGATCCTTTACCCTGATCATCTATTAGTAAATTCTAAATATTTTCTGTTCCTGTCCTTTTCCCCTTTGTAGCACATTGTAGATAATTAATATTTGAATATACAAATATATATGTATATATGCATATATGTGTCTATCTATATATGATATTACAAAATTAAGGGGTATTATGTATTCTGTTTTGGACTTTATTTTTGCTTTTGGTTTGTGGGTGGTTATGTACGTTCACCTTATTTTAGAAATGCTAACAGTATATATGGATCCATTTTCACTGTATGAAAGCTCTCAAGTGGTCCATAATTATGACATTGTTTAATCAGACCAAGTTATCAGGCATTTAGATAGTTTCTGATTTTTCACTGTTATGAATAAAGTTGCCACATGTATCTTTTTCATGCACTTTGGGAACATCACCGTGTGCGCATCTGCAAAGAATCCCCGAAGTGAAGTTGCTGGGTTAAAAGGTCTGTGCATTTTAAATTTTGATAGAAACTGACAACTTGTTCTCAAACCAGTGACAGTTTTAAAACATGACTATATTGTATTCCATTCCAACTTTCAAAATATTACCCATAATCCCTCCCCTAATGTACTCAAAATAAACATAGAGTATCAGTTTATTTTTTTAAGTCTGCTGTTCAAACAGTTACTAGATGTATCCTTTTTCTTCAGTGCCCACCCCCCTCCCCCTCCCACCCACCAACCCTGTCCTTACATAAACATATAATCTAAGTAAAAATATCCTGTCTGTCAGGCAAGCACAGCTTCAACACATAAGCCCTGGGCCCTTTTCCAATCAGATTGTCATACTTCATCCCTCTGCTCCAAAGGTGATGAACCAAGTCACAGTCCTGCCAAAAATGATTTTGAGTGTTTATTTACCCACAACCTTGTCACCATTGCCTTTTCTCAAATGTGTTAATGTTTGCCAATGTGTCATGAAAAGTAAAAGTGTCTCATTATTTCAGCTGGCATTTAGGTCATTATAAAAGTAACTGAGTATCTCCCTCATTTCATTAAAACTCAGGATTACTTCATAAACATATCTAGCATTCTTCAAGAGGTATACTACTTTTTTCATTATTGAACCAACATTATAATATGACTTCTGAAGAAAGCACCCTAAGCCAATTGATTTGTTCAGCAAGTTTTACATTTAAAAGGTTATAGGAAATGTTCTAAGTGGATGGCAGAAATGCCCCTATGGTCAGGTGAAAAGACAGAATAAATCATTAGAGTGGCAACATGTTATAATGAGAAAAGCCAAACACAGGGAATGTTCATTGAACATACACCATTTAGTGCAAAAGTATGGTCCAGGCCTTGACGAAGGGAAAAACAAAAACAAAAACAAAAACAAAAACACCCCAACTCGTTGAACTGATGCAAAGAATTAGACCCTGTGCCCACTGATTTCCCTGCTTAGACGTTTTTAAGGGAAGAGTTAGTGCTGCAAGTTTACAGAGGAGGAAATGGAGGCTCAGAAATATTACCTAGTTAATGGTGAAGGGAGAATTAAACCCAAAGTCTTTCTCTTTGAATACCTGAAATTTTTTTCACAGTACTGTACTCATTTTTATCAATGTCAATTCTGATGAGAATCAGAAAGGTAAGTTTACTAATAATTACAACTATGAAGATTGATAGAACTCCGGCAGCAGGGAGGGAGGGAGAGAGAGCTGTCTTTTGCATTTTGCGTGTGGGTAATGGTGAATAACTTCCTTCTACATGATGACAAAAAAGGTCATTAACTTTGAATACAACACACTGGCTTCAAGAACTGTGTTACCATCTTGCTTTCTTTTTTTCTTCTTCATTTTTTTTTTTTTTTTTTTTTTTGCCAGACCTAAACATCTGCCTCTCTTATCCATTCCCAACAGTTTCAATATGTGTGTTATTCAGATAGCTCTAGGTCATACAATAGTTTATATTCTCCCTGAATCTGAGTTCACTGTAAGTGATTTAATGTGACAGGAAATAGAAAATTGTATTGGCAGACTGTTGCTAAACTTAATTACTCACCAGATCCAACCCCAATCAATTAACTACAGCATTAAACAACATAAATTCTAGATTACCTTCTATGAGAAAGGTCGCTACTCCTGATTCTTCTCAATTAACAACTCTACTCCTTTTATTCACTATGCAGAACCATAGCCAGTAAATCCATGTTAATTTACAATAATGATGCTTTATATTTATATAGCAGTTGCCATTTTCAAAGTACCTTCATATCTACTGACTCAATTCAGCTTCATCATTCAATAACTCATAATTCAAAGCAGGTAAGATTTTTGCAACTTCTCAGGTCATTAAAAATGAGACTTGGAGAGATCAATGGCATCCAACATGACATACTTAGGAAACTTTAGGTATCAGACATGTCATAGAATCCTGGGAGGTCAAAAGATGTATTTTTCTGAAAACTTCTAAATATAACACATGAAGAAGCCAAGACTTTGAAAACTTCAACAATTTGTCTAAAGTCACATACCTAGATAGATACTGGCAGAACTGGGAACTTGAGACAGCTTTTGCCTCCTGGCTCTGTGCAATTTTCAAGCAACACTCAAACTCCTAACAATTAGAAACAATACAAAAAAAAGTCAGACATATTAGGGGAATTATGTTTTAACACTGTCTACCAAGTCTATTACAACTTGTCTTCCCTTGCAATACCTATTTTTTTTTTTTTTTGCTGTAGTTACAAAATCTCAAGAGTAATGGCAAAATTAAATTTTTAACTGTTTTCTCAACATAACATAAAAGTACACTTTAGGGGGCACCTGGGAGGCTCAGTGGGTTAAGCCTCTGCCTTCGGCTCAGGTCATGATCCTAGGGTCCTGGGATCGAGCCCCACATTGGACTCTCTGCTCAGCGGGGATCCTGCTTCCCCCCTCTCTCTGACTGCCTCTGCTTGTGATCTCTCTCTCTCAAATTAAAAAAAAAAAAAAATCTTTAAAGGTTAAAAAAAAAAAGTACACTTTAGTTTTTCTCTGAAGATAGATCCTTTAAATCCTTAATTCCAAGACACTCTTCTTCACCTTCATCTCCACACCCAATGCAACTTCTCATCATTATCTCACTTCCCTTGCCTACCACTGGCAGTAGACTAGACTGTGTGTATTCACTCTGCCACCTTCTCAGCCAGTCTTACATATTTTCAATTTAACATTATATCCTTTACCCTTAACACATGGTGTGTGTGTGTGTGTGTGTGTGTGTGTGTGTGTGTGAGAGAGAGAGAGAGAGAGAGAGAGAAAGAGAGAGAGAGAGAGAGAGAGAATTTTCTGTTCCTTTCAAGATCTTTACTTGATGCTTGTTCCCACCCTGGAATTTGCTCTCCTTCATTTGCCCCATACCTATTTAACTTTGGAAACATATCTCACTTATTCTAATGTGTCTCCTCAGACTGCCCAGTTCCTTTTGATACTACCAATTTCAAAACACCTAAACACAAGCCTTTTGGAGAAAATGAAGGGTGACCAAAAAAAAAAAAAAGAGAGAGAGAGAGAGAGAGAGAGAGCACCCATTGTCTTCCAGGCACAATCCAAAGACCTCTGCTCATGGTATCACTCTTGATCATCATAATAGCAAGTTTTTGGTACGATTAGAAAAGTTAAATGAGTTGCCATTAAGCTAAAGACCTAGCATTAGCATTAGAAACCAGACAAAATACCAGTACCACTAATAGTAATATTAATGATAATAAAACTACCAAAATGATTATTAAATTCTTCCTATATACAGGAGAGTATTAAGTGATTTACCCATATTATGAAATTTTATAATCACAAAATAATCATAATAACAATGATCTCACTTTGTGAATAAAAAATAAGGCTCACAGTTTATTTATAAAGATTTTATTTATTTATTTGAGAGAGAGAGAGAGAGATATTGAGAGAGAGAACACAAGTGGAGGGGACAGGCAGAGGGAAAGGGAGAAGCAGGCCCCCCATGGAGCCGGGAGTCCAACATTCAGGGCTGGATGTGGGGCTGGACATAGGGCTCAATCCCAAGACCCCAGGATCATAACCTTAGCAACAGGCAGACACTTAATTGCCTGAGCCACGAGGCACCCCAGGCCCACATTTTTTTTTTTAAAGATTTTATTTATTTATTTGACAGACAGAGATCACAAGTAGGCAGAGAGGCAGACAGAGAGAGAGAGGGGGAAGCAGGCTCCCCACTGAGCAGAGAGCCCAATGTGGGGCTCGATCCCAGGACCCTGAGATCATGACCTGAGCTGATGGCAGAGGCTTTAACAAACTGAGCCACCCAGGTGCCCCCCAGGCCCACAATTTTTAATGACGCTATTCAAAGTTCTATAACTCATATGTAAAGAAGCCTAGCCATGAAATAAACCAAATGATTTTACAGCTCTTGAACAAACTTTCTACCATATGTCTATATGTCAGAGAACAGATATATAGCAATACACCATGATTTATCATCAGATTTATTTTCTGTTTGACTCATACATTCTATGTTACACTGTCCTTTTTTTTTTTTTTTAAGATTTTATTTATTTATTTGACAGACAGATCACAAGTAGGCAGAGAGGCAGGCAGAGAGAGAGAGAGAGAGAGAGGGAAGCAGGCTCCCCGCTGAGCAGAGAGCCCGATGTGGGGCTCGATCCCAGGACCCTGAGATCATGACCTGAGCCGAAGGCAGCGGCTTAACCCACTGAGCCACCCAGGTGCCCCTATGTTACACTGTTCTAAAGATGGAATAATCTTGACCCTTTGCACTTTAAAATTTGTCTGGATGACCTGGCTAAAGCAACCTACTGAATTGGACAAGATAATTTGTAAATGATACATCTGATAAAGGGCTAATATCTTAAAATGTATAAAGAACTTATACAACTCAACATCAAAACAACAAATAATGTGATGAAAAATGGGCAGAGGACCTGAATAGACATCTTCCAAAGAAGACATGAAAAGATGCTCCACATCACTTATGATCAGGGAAATGCAAATCAAAACCACAATGAGATAACACCTCACATCTATCAAAATGGCTAGTATCAAAAACACAAGAAACAGCAAGTGTTGGTGAAAATGTGGAAAAACAGGAACCCTCATGCATTGTTGATGAGAATGTAAATTTATGCAGCCATACTGGAACTCAGTATGTAGGTTCCTCAAAAATTTAAAAATAGAAATACCATATGATCTAGTAATTAAACTATTGGGTATTTACCCAGAGAAAATGAAAACACTAATTTGAAAAGATACATGCACCCTTAAGTTTATTGTAGCATTAATTATAATAGCTAAGATATGGGAGCATTAAGCATCCATCAATAGATGAATAGATAAAGAAGATGTAATATATATAGATATATAGATAGATCTATCTATATCTATATATAGATATCTATATATCCATATATAGATATCTATATAGATCTATCTATCTATAGATCTATATAGATATCTATATATGGATATATAGATATCTATATATAGATATAGATAGATCTATCTATCTATATCTATATATATAACATTACTCAGTCATAAAAAAGAATGAGATCTTGCCATTTGCCCCAACATGGATAGGCCTCCAGAGCATTACCTTAAGTGAAATAAGTCAAATACTTATCTGCTTTAGCAATAGGATGTTAGAAATATGGCGTAGCTAAAGCACTTGTGCACTTGAATTTGCCCACAACTGTGCCTCTGTGCCATTACCAGACATACCTGTGCTAGCTAGCCTACTGGTCCCAAGAAGAAGATAAAAGAGTTGTAGAGGACAATGAAAATAAGAAGGTAAGAGACTTGTGGAGGACAGTGAAAATAATAAATATAAGTGAAAAACACAAAAACAATATCATTTCACTTGTATGTTGAAACTCTAAAAATAAATGAACAAACAAATAAACAAACAAAAAAACAACAAAGAGACCCATATATACAGAGAACTAACTGGTGGTTACCAGAGCAGAGGACATTAGGGGGATGAGGAAAATGTGTGAAGGGCAGTGGGAAGTACAGGCTTCCAGTTATGGAATGAGTAAGTCATGGAGATGAAAGGTACAGCATAGGGTATACCCTATGTAATAGTGTTGTATGGGGACAGATGGTGGCTTCACTGAGGTGAGCATAACATCATGCCTAGAGTTGTCAAATCACTATCTTGTGCACCCGAAATTAATGTAGCACTGTGTGTCAACCATAGTTCAATTAAAAAAAATTGTCTTGGAAGTCAGTGTCCCTAAAATAACAATAATTTATGGATCATTTATAAGTGTTGTCTTATTATCTCAAATCTCCAACTGTGTGATACAATTATGAGTATGCAAATTTTATCAATTGGCAAACCAAAGCCTATAATTTCACAACAATAAGTGGTCAAACTAGAATCCAAATCCTGTTCTATTGCTTTCAAAGTCATAGTTTTCCACTATTCTCCACCATCTCTCTTGCATCAATAATGTGGTTATAACATTATTGACAACTGATGCATATTTGTTAGTGGAACTTTGCTTCTGTCTGATTTTGCTGAAACTGAAGGATCCTTTTTGTGTGATTACATTTTCCTAAGCATAAATCAGAGAAGGCTGTGGAAAAAGCTTTTCCTCTACCCATGATTTCTAATTCATGTTAATGAAAAATCCTACTGAGTAAATGCAAATTATATTTAATTATATATTTTAGAGATTTACTTATTTTGAAAATAAATTATACAACATTAAGACTCTCTAATTAATGTGACGACATATGGCCATCATATGCTCAGCAGTCCAAGTTTGATCTTATAGAAATGACTAATGAACACATTTTGTAGGCTTAAGGAAGATAGGAAGAAAGCTCTTACTAAATACTTGTTAAATAAGGAGTTAAAAAATTCATATGCACTCAATTATGCATTCAGTTTAAAACTAATTAACATTCCTGTCATTAGTTCACCATCTTTAAAAAAAAAATCACATTCTACAAGCATCTCAAATTCTTTTTTAAGGTGATTTTTTTTCTTCTTTTTTTAGCAGATTATTAACAGAAAATGACCAGGCAAGTCCAATTCTTTGTGTCTCTCTCAGTATCAGAAAGTAAGTGTGTTATGAATAAAAGAAACAGATGGAAATAATACAAGATGCAATTTGTATGTATCATTTTATTTAATATTTATAACAATCCGGCGAAGTAGCTATTATTATAATAAATTAACATTCCATTAAGTTTAGCCTTAGAAATGTAATAACTTGTCATATATCAAGGTAATGGCAGAGTGGGGTAGAAACCCAGAGATATCTGGATTTTGGAGACAGTACTTTAAGCCCTTTCGTGTTCACTCACCAATTATTATTTTCTTTTAACTTTTAACATAAAGTGGATATGTGTTAACCATGTCCACAAAATACTGCATAACAAATCACTCCAAAACTTAGTGTTTTAAAGGAACAATCACTTATTTTTGAAGATCTGCAGAGCACATGGGGTCAGCTGCTGTGACCTAAGTTTTCTGTTGTGACTCTCCTCCAAAAGTCTCTTATTTTCTTCCTGGATCCAGCTGGCTAGCACAGGCATGTCTGGTGATGGCAGAGAGGCGCACTTGTGGGCAAACTCAGTTGCACACAATGCTTTAGCTATACCATATTTCTAACATCCTACTGGCTAAAGCAAATCGAAAGGTTACCCACCAAGAGGTGACATATATACTGCATACACAGTTAAGAACATTGCAAAATTACTTGTTAAATGGCAAAGATATGGATAAAAGATAGGGAATCATGATCAGGAATGTGATATACCAGAGAGGGGATAGGCATATTTCTATATCAGTGGTTCTTAAACTGGAGTACAAGTCAAGAACACCAAGGAAGTTTCCTAAAAGTATAAAATCTAGGCTACCTCTAGAACTTAAATTCCTTTGATTCAGGTCTAGGCACCAAAATTAGTATTTTAACAAGGACCTTAGTGATTCTAAAGCTTCTATGTAGGATTTTTTTTTTCTTTTTAATGTGTCCCCTTGACAGTTCTCACAGAAATATCTTAATTCAATGTACCAACCCCCAGGCCATTCAGTTAAAAATGTTATATCTGTGACTCAGCAATAAGAAACTCAGCTTTCTGTCCTACTCCAGAGAAATGCCATGATTAAACTGTTTTAATGATAGATTTGTTCTTAATAATCTAATGGTTTTTTGATATTATATCACATACAACAACTTGTATGTGATATGGTAATGGCCAACACCAACACCAAAAGAATTATCAAGTACAACCCTACTTTGGAGCCTGCAGGATAAGATGAGAAGAGACACATGTATGAAGTAATCTGTTGACAAATAGATTTCCTTTTCATCTTTGTTCTAAAGCTTTCCTTGTATAAAACTTAATGAGTACTCTGTTATCTTGATAATGAAAAATAGTAACTAGAAAAAGTAGAATTTGATGATAATATAAAACTCTAGTGCTCAGATTTATTCAACTGGTCTTTTAATTCTATGATTTAGTGGGGGGGGATCTATGAGATGCTAATATTTCTTTAATGCTTTGCATCTATTAGAATTTCCTACAAAGAGAGGCTGAGATAGATTAGATATAGATATAGATATAGATAGATAAAGATATAGATAAAGATTTTTTTTTTCCCTTAACAGGGACAGAAGTCAGCTAGGATGGTGAGATACTAATGAATACAGAGGTTGAAGCGGTCCCAGAGATGACGAAGTAGAGGAAACTATGACGTCTTGAAAGTCCCTTCTAAATGGTCAAAATCAAACATCTAAGTCTGACCTAAATCATGAGATAGGTTAATAAATTTTCTATTTTTGAGATGTTTTGTTTATTTTGCATTGTATCTCCTGTATTTCCCATTTTCTTTTTTAAATTTATTATTATTATTTTTTATTTAATTTCTTGTCAGTGTAACAGAATTCATTGTTTATGCACCACACCCAGTGCTCCACGCAACCCATGCCCTCCATAATACCCACTACCAGGCTCCCCCAACCTCCCACCCCCCACCCCTTCAAAACCCTCAGATTGTTTTTCAGAGTCCATAGTCTCTTATGGTTTATCTCCCCCTCCAGTTTCCTTCAACTCCCTTCTCCTCTCCATCTCCCCATGTCCTCCATGTTATTTCTTATGCTCCACAAGTAAGTGAAACCATATGATAATTGACTCTCTCTGCTTGATTTATTTCACTCAGCATAATCTCTTCCAGTCCCATCCATGTTGCTACAAAAGTTGTGTATTCGTCCTTTCTAATGGAGGCATAATACTCCGTAGTGTATATGGACCACATCTTCCTTATCCATTTGTCCATTGAAGGGCATCTTGGTTCTTTCCACAGCTTGGTGACCGTGGCCATTGCTGCTATGAACATCAGGGTACAGATGGCCCTTCTTTTCACTACATCTGTATCTTTGGTATAAATACCCAGTAGTGCAATTGCAGGGTCATAGGGAAGCTCTATTTTTAATTTCTTGAGGAATCTCCACACTGTTCTCCAAAGTGGCTGCACCAACTTGCATTCCCACCAATAGTGTAAGAGGGTTCCCTTCTCCACACCCTCTCCAACACGCGTTGTTTCCTGTCTTGCTAATTTCGGCCATTCTAACTCGTGTAAGGTGGTATCTCAGTGTGGTTTTAATTTGAATCTCCCTGATGGCTAGTGATGATGAACATTTTTTCATGTGTCTGATAGCCATTTGTATGTCTTCATTGGAGAAGTGTCTGTTCATGTCTTCTCATTTTCTGAAAGCTGTTCCTATGATATTTGTTACATAGAAATTTGTAACTATTTTACCTTCATTGGCAATTGTGACAAGCCCTTTGGAATAATATAAAATATCCTTGTTTTTCTCATTGTCTTTTTTTCCTGACCTCTTGTCTACTATTAAGATTTCAACCCCTGCTTTTGTTATCTTTTTGTTTCTTTATCTTTATGTTTCTACTACACAAATTTTTATCCTTTTGTCTGAAAAAATAGGCTAAAAAAATAAATTACTGGATGTCCTCTCTAGTATAGTCTTCTCTGTTATTCATCCTTTTCATTGCCTTGAAGCTATTTTACAACTCAGTAATTAAAAAACAACAACAACAACCAACTGATCACAATGCAAATGATTCATGTACATAGAAAGGCAAATAAATCATGTTCAGGGAGATGTGATTGATTACTGTTTTGTAGATAATGACCAGTTCTGCATCTACATAAAAATCCACTTCAATATTTTGGATTTCCTACATCTGTGTGTACTTTTTGAAATCAAGATTGAAGGGATTGTATCTTACTGGTTTCTTCTTCACTAATAAGTTAAATAAAATGTTTTATATATGTTTATTCTATATGCATATAAGTACACATTACAAAAAACAATTTCCCTTGATCACTTTCATTTCTAAGGTTTCTGAATTATGTTGTTTCAAATTTTACTTCTTTGCTACAATATTTATTTGGGTTTTACTTCTTAATCCAGTCTGTCTTTTCTTCTGCATTTACATTTTCATTTTTAATGCAAATTATAAATGTTACATTTGCTGAATTACAGATGTACTGTACATTATTTTTATTTTAACATATATTTATTAATATATTACAAAGTCTTTTGCTTTGTTGTGATTTCCCATTTTCCTCTTGTTTAGTTGGAGTTTATCTTTAACTGATCTCCTCAAGAATAGCTAATATGAATGATAGAGACTAAAAAGGAGAAGAAATATAAGAGTCCTTAAGCATGCTAAAAGATCTTCAGCTTCATTTATTTTGAGAGAAATGCTTAATCACACTGAGAAATCACTTTTTACCTATCATTTAGCAAAAATCTAAGTTTGACAACAAATCCCAGGAACTAGAAAAAATTGGCTCTTTATGTATTGTTAATGTGAGTTCAAAATAATGAAACCCATAAAAGGCAATTTGTGAATATTTATCAGGATTATAAATGCCTTTAACTTCTGATGTAGCAATCCTACCTCTTGGAATTCATCTTAAAAAAAAAAAAAAGTACCCACATGTACAAACTGTATACTGTGGCATTATTTTTAGTAACAAACTATTAGGCACAAAACAAACATCCATCAATAGAGGATTGGTTAAGTAAACCAAGGGATTTGTACATATAATATAATACTAGGCTCATATTAAAAAACGAAGAATATCTCTACACTGATAAGGGGGTTGGGTCCTAAAACTTTAGGTAGATCGTCAAGTAAAAAAAGGAAATTCCAATAGGGGGTATAAAATGTGCTGCTGCTTTTTATAAAAGTAAGGGCAGATAATACTAATATACTCATATTTATTTGTATCTATTTAAGGAAACACTGGAAAGATACACAAGGGAAAAAAGTGGTTACTTACAGGGGCTGTGAGAAGCAATCGCGGCAAGACACAAGTTATAGAACACCTATCAGTTAGTAACTGTCTTATTTTAATCAGAAGTTATATTTGTTTATTTATTTTTAAAGATTTTATTTATTTATTTGATAGACAGAGATCACAAGGAGGCAGAGAGGCAGCAGAGAGAGAGAGAGGAGGAAGCAGGCTCCCCACTGAGCAGAGAGCCCGATGCAGGGCTTGATCCCAGAACCCTGGGATCATGACCTGAGCTGAAGGCAGAGGCTTTAACCCACTGAGCCACCCAGGCGCCCCAGAAATTATATTTAAATATATATTTACAATATACATCTATAATATATAATACAAATATTATATACAGTATGTGCACATACATAAAATATGTAATATAAATAATATGTTTATATATATACACACAGACTAGTATAGCACTATCCAAATGGGAACATTAACCAATCTATTGGCGCAAAGACCAATCAAAATGCACTCTGGCCATATGACTACACTAATGACTATAAACTAAATAACATCCCTAGTTTTGAATGTTGAACCCTGTAAATATATCACTCTCTAAGATAGCACAGTTTTTTTAAGTTTAAATATAATTAAAAGCAAAACACATAATCAGGTGTCCTAAATTCTCATAGAATACATAAATACAATGAATGCTTTTATACTTTCAGAAATCACATAAGTTAAGGTATGAAAATACAGTAATTATACTCTTCAATAATGCTCTCAGTACAAACAGTAATTTAGATTTCTCTAGGGCATAATTCCTAAAAATACATATTTAAGATCTACTTCTCTTATAAGATAACCCACAAAAAATTTCCAAAATCTAATATATTTGCAAGTACTATATATTATGTCCTTACATCCAATAAGAGCTGTTAGTATCTTGAAGGTTTTAAGAATTATGGCACTGAAGAAACCAATAAAAGTTGTTTGAGATATTTCCTTAATAAATTATAAAACCATAGAATTCTTTATCTTTTTTTCAATATTCCATTAAAAAGTATGTTTGATGTTCTTTGTTAACTATTTTTTAGATAATCTGCACTGATTTGATCTAGTAACAAAGGGGTCCAGCATTTTACCCCATAACTGTACTCTGAATGTTTGTGTGTTTATCAAAATAATTCAGTCATTTTTAATTTAAATTTTAGGAAAGAGCTTGCTAGATAAAAATTGCCTAAATGGTATGGTCTAAAAATATCCATTTTACAGCCACTCTGCTACCTCAACCTCATTTTCAAAACAGATTATGAATAAAAAAAGTAAACAACTGACAAGAAAATTCTAGAGTTAAAGACAATATAATACAGCAGAAAATGCTTGGATTTTAATTCTAGACATATTTGGTTCTCAATCTTGCATCTTCTACTTATAAGCTGCATAAAAATGAACAATTAGCTCTGCTGACTTTCAATTTTCTGATCTATATATATGTGGATATGCATCTTGCATGGCTATTGTCAGAATTACATAAAATACATGTCGATTGCTTAACACAGTGACTATCATGAGGGCTGATTTAGTTTTCTTCTTCCCTGTCCAGAAATGTAAGCAAGAGTGAGTTATTTCTTATTAATTCAAGATTCAGTCACAAAACATATACAAAATTGTTAGTTCAGTGTGCCAGTGGAAGCAAAACTAGCTTGAATTTAAAGGGAAACCATTCAAAATGAAAAGGCGACTTTAAGCTTACATGTTTCTATGGATGGACAGCAAGGTAACAAAGCTTCTCAACTACAAACATGGATTTGTTCTCATGGCAGAAGAAGCATGTCTCAGAGAGCAGAATTAATAGCCCCAAAGAACCACACATAGGGGTAAACTGAGTTCCTAACATATATTCCCTGCCCTGGGGCAGTAAGATTTGGGGCATGTGCTTTTCCTATCCCCCCCCCTTTTTTTTAAGATTTTATTATTTTTTTTTAAGATTTTATTTATTTATTTGGCAGACAGAGGTCACAAGTAGGCAGAGAGGCAGGCAGGGGTCGGGGAAGCAGCCTCCCTGCTGAGCAGAGAGCCCGATGTGGGGCTCGATCCCAGGACCCTGGGATCATGACCTGAGCCAAAGGCAGAGGCTTTAACCCACGGAGCCACCCAGGCACCCCTTTGCTATCCCTTTTTGGAAGAGAGTGTCTTTTGGGTTATTGCATCACTATCTCCCAATAGATTTTTTATTTGTTGGAACAGATAACTTGACTTTTTAGACCACAAATCTCTGCATCTGAAAATAAGCAAATAAGCAAACACCTGTGAAGCCAACTCTAA
This sequence comes from Martes martes, assembly GCF_963455335.1. Lineage (NCBI taxonomy): Eukaryota > Metazoa > Chordata > Mammalia > Carnivora > Mustelidae > Martes > Martes martes. Next base: position 66,626,948 of record NC_137898.1, read on the forward strand.
GAAGCCCCATCCACACAGGGACAAGATTTAGATACTGATGTCTTTTTTAAAAATACTTTATTTATTGAGTAATCTCTACCCCCAATGTGGGTCTTGAACTCAAGACCTTGTGATCAAGAGTTGCACTGTCTACCTGCTGAGCCAGTCAGGTGCCCCAACATTAATAGCTTCTACTTTAAGCTTGAACTTCATGCTATAATGGGATATGACTTCTGGTGGTCTTGAAAGAGAGTGTTAGTTACTTTACATTCCTGGAGAAATATGAATATTTTATGATCAGTAGGCTGACTGTGGTAGATTAAAGTTAGCCCAAATTTATTGTCATTCCATGTCTTAAATCTGGGCCAGACCGTGACTTGCTGTGATTGACAGGATGATAAAAACTTAAAACTTCTTAAAGTGCACTTTAAATGAGCTTATAAGAAATCTGCAGCTTCCATTTAATTCTCTCTCTTGTGGAATCCAACTTCCATGATTAAGAAGCTCAGACCATATAGGGAGGTCACATGTAGGAGAACTGAGGTGCTCTAGTTAACTGCCCCACCTGACAGACAGCACCGATGGCCAACCACATGAGTGAGCTGTCCTGGAGGTTCGAGCTATCTGAGTCTCCCAGATGACTGCAGCTCCAGCCAACACCACCTAAAACAGAACTTCTCAGCTGAGCCTATTCAACCTGAGTCATGAGAGATAGAAAATGGCTGTTATTATTTTAAGCTATTGTGTTTGGTGTTTTTTTTTTTAATACAGAGATGTAGACACATAGTCAAATATTTGTTAAATTAATTCTAAGGATGGGGAAAACACTTTTATTTCCCAATTCCCCTGTCCACACCCTATAGAATTCTTTTGTGGATTATGTCTTGAGAAGTAGCAGAAGTTTTTCAAAGTAACATGCTTTGGTTAAGAAGAATTATTAGAGATGAAAACTTAGCCCAATCATTTATTAGTTGTGAAAGTTCGTTAAACTATTCAACATATTTGATCCTCAATGTCACTTTTTAAAATGGAGATAATAATACCCACTTTACAGAATGTACATGAGTATTACACGAAATAAAACATAAAAAATCATCCATCAAGAATCTCATTAAGGGGCACCTGAGTGGCTCAGTGGGTTAAGCCTCTGCCTTCAGCTCAGGTCATGATCTCAGGGTCCTGGGATGGAGCCCTGCGTCAGGCTCTCTGCTCTCTGACTGCCTCTCTGCCTACTTGTGATCTCTCTCTGTGTCAAATAAGTAAATAAAATATTTTTTTAAAAAAGAATCTCATTAAGTGCAGGCACTTTGTTTTATTCAATAAAGTTTACTATTATTATTATTTAACAAGAGAAAAAGTGGCTTGTTGGGATGTGTCCATGAAATTACTTTGTCTTTCAGAGCAGAGAGAGGAGGTTGATATGTACATGATACAAATTGTTATGGCAATTTAATTAAAGAACGGTAAGTGTTACTTTCCTAGAAAGAAACTTTACTTTTCTATACCTAATAAACACTCTGGGGAAACTTACCAATTATTTCACTGGCACATAGAATTGGGGAGGTCATTTTCTAAGGCAATTCACAATGCCACACATACATATTTCCCCCTTCACAATACGGGATGTGTTAGCTGGTAGATGATGGCAGAAAGGATGCATATGGCTCCCCTATGCCTAGGCAGATGAGTTCTTATTCTTAGTAGCCACTTGCCTATTCAATCAATGCTAATCCAGACTCCATTTCACCTCCTTACACTCTGAGGGAGAAGCCATGCTGATTAACAATCAAAGACAATAGCTAGCTTTTCACTGTTTTTTTTTCCCCTAAAGTAAATACAAATCATAATTTAACTCCTTCCCAGAGGAGGGAGATATCAAGAGCTAGAAACCTGAAAGAATTGTAAAAAGCCTGCATATTCTGCTATATATTTTGTAAATGCTAAGTCTACTTGTATCTTCAAGTAGAAAAGCTTAATAAAAATAAGAAGAGACATCTTTTTGAAACCCGTCGCCTTGTGTATGCACTCTACGCCACTCCCCATAACACTATGACGACTTTATGCCTGTGTGAAACAGATTTGAATCCATTGTTGTTTAGTGTCCTACTGTGGACACCATTTTGGAATCTATTTCAGAGAGAGTGGGATAAAAAATATCTAAAGGCTTATACAGAATAAAAAAGTTTTATTTCCTGCAGTGGTTCACTGGGTGTGCTCCCCAGGCCAGCAGCACTGGCATCTCCTGAAACCTGTTAGAAAAGAAAATTATGGGGCTCTACCATAGACCTGTTAATGCAAAAACTCTGTAGATGGGGTCAAGCAATCAGTGTTTTAACAAGTCCCCCAGGTTTTTCTGAATGCTTAAAGTTTGGGAACTGTCAGTGCAGTGGGTGGAGGGGAAGAAAAATACAAAAACCCAAACAAAACAGTAACCTTCTCCCCACCCCACCACCTCGATCTCTCAGAAACATGGATTTCAAGTTTGATTCCATCAAAGAACAAGGAAAAGCACGGCATGTCAATATTAGATGGTTGAAAAAGCTCTACTTCTAGGATCAGAAAAGAATTGGAATTAATACATGACTCTCTAACCTTGTCTCCCTCAATATATACGAAATCACATCACACATATAAAATATCTAGCACAAAACTGGGAGCCCAAGAATCCATTCCATTCATTTTAGTGTTTGCTAAAGATATGGACAGTAACATTCAACTCAAAGAGGGTACCTCTTTGTTGGTTGCCTGCTTCAGGGGGTGAACAGAAGGTTGTGAGAAATGGAGATGGTAAAATAAAAGTAGCACAAAGATAGGCACGGATGAGGAAACTCATTTCTTACCCTGAAGGCTATGTCTTCACAGACTCTAGTGGAAACGTTGTGTCAGGATGACCTGTGGCAGTGAATGCCATGGTATGCGTTCATCAGAATTTTCTGGCTTCATTCATTTTCAATTGCTGAATGCCTGCCTATGAAGTGCCAGGAGCAGTGCCAGTCAACGAAGGTAGAATAGGCAATTCAGAAAGAGGCGGTGTAGGCTAATAGTTACGAACTTGGGCATGGCGCCAACCTGCCTGGTTCTGAATCCGGGCCTATCATCTTTCTATTGTGTAACCTCAGGGAGGTCACTTAGCGTCCAGGGTCTCGCTTCTTCATTGTTATTATTAAAAGGGGGGTAATAGAAAATTCATTCTAGGACTGTGGTCAGAACAAAGTGAATTAATCCACATACCAAACTGAAAGGAGTATCCAAGCAGCACATGTCCTTCATAAATGTGGATTAATGTCATCTCGTGCCATGTTGGTGGATTTCACTCCATTAAAGGCTTTCCTTGATATCCTGTTGTCTGTGTGATTGAGTCCAGAATGTTATTCTTTCTGTCCTCAAGACAGGTGCATCTCAATCTTTTATGTGACTCAGATCATGGGGGGAGTCTTGTTAAAGTACAGATTCTGATTCAGGAAGCCCAGGGTAGGGCCTCAGTTTCTGCATTTCTAACAGACTCCCAGGTGATGCCAGTGTTGCATGTTCACAGACTACAACTTCAGTACAAAACTACACCCTAATTTCAACATTAGAATGTAGCCCATTGCAAGGCTAGAACATCAGTTTAATAGAGCTCCCTAAAATATGCTATGGAAAAAAATGACCAATTCTACCCACTTGGAGATCAAGCAGTCTTGTAAGTAGGTATTGGTGATAAGGGAAGACAAACTATAAGACAAGAGAAAACTATAAAAGTGTTCTTTATTATGACTTTGGTGTCAAGGGCACAGAGTTTGAATCTGATCTAGACAGCGGCAGGAGTCCAGAGCAATGACTGAGAAGCAAAATTGATAGACACGCAGGGCAGGGAAGAAAGCTTTTACTAACTGCTGTGCTGAGAGCTCCACCACAGAGATGGGGAAATACAATTCACAGGCATGGAGTTAGAGTAGCAGGAAGTCATTTTTACAGATTCCTACACATCTTATATTGAATTATGGTGGAAAGTTATCACAAAACATGCTGGCTGAATTAAATGTAATTTACTTCATTATTTCATTTTATTTTTAGGGATAGTATTTGCCTCAGAGTCATACAGAAAAAATGAATTAATATATACAGAGGATATAAAGTTTTTAGAATAGACTTGTATATGACATGCAGAGTTAGGTCTCTTTTATAAGATATATGCTTATAAATTAATTTTACCATATTTTATATTAACAGTAACAAGCTAAAAAGAGCAAAGACACATTTAGTTGACTTCTAAATGTTACAACTCACAGACAATTATTCTAAGGCTAAAGTTACCGCAAACAGTAAATTCCAGGCACATTAGCCTTCTGCTAGTTCCTCCCCAGATACCATATGATCTCCCAATTTAGGATCTCTGTTGGTGTTTCCTTGTTGGAAAGACTCTAACCATAGGTCTTGACATGGCGAACTCCTTTTTATCATTTAGGTCCTGGTTAAAATGTCATCTCTTCCAAGAGACTCTCCTGAACATTAATCGTAATTATCTCTCTCCATCCCTACTGCAACATGTTTAGTAACTCTATATCATGCATACCATTTTAATCTTTTGTAATACTCATCACTCTCTGAAATGTTGTCCATACATATGTTTGTTTGATTATTGGATGTTTCCTTCCAAGAAGAATGTCAGAGTGTAAGCACTTTGAGATCAGGACTTCCTCTCCCTGCGGAGTTTGGGGAGCAATCCATGCACTGAGATCCAGGACACAGTAGACACTCGATAACTATTTCTTCAATAAGTAAAGATAAATAAGACATGGGCCTCATCATTGTGAATCTCAAAGCACCAAAAATTTAATAATCCCTACACATATTTAGAATAGTTTAAAATGCTATTCTTTGGTAAGTGTAGGCTATCTCCTTTATCTAAAATAAGTAGCGATTAAATATTTACTGTACAGCACTTCTAGATTTGCAATGATATTTCTGCTACACAGATTCTGGCATAGAAGAATAAAGTGAATCAAGGACCTACAATCAATGGCTATCTATGCATATGTCAACTTGCACAGGTTTTGCTGAGTATAAGTCCATAACTGAACACGGAAACCATATTTAATTTTACAAAGCCCACTCAGCTACGAGCGAACTCGGGAATGTCAAGATCAGATTTTTATCACTTAAATAATGAGTGAAATAAAATCAATCTTAAACTTATTTTTTTTGTTAAAGATTTTATTTATTTATTTGACAGAGAGAGAGATCACAAATAGGCAGAAAGACAGGCAGAGAGAGAGGGAGAAGCAGGCTCCCTGCTGAGCAGAGAGCCCAATACAGGGCTTGATCCCAGGACCCTGAGCTCACGACCTGAGCCGAAGGCAGAGGCTTAACCCACTGAGCCACCCAGGCGCCCAATCTTAAAATTATTAAATGGATAGACAATTATTATGTGCTCTTTCTATATATTAAGCAATAGCATGTATATTAACTTTAGTTAACAACAGGAATTCTAAATGTTATCAAATTTTTTAATTTGTTATTTGCATAACCTGATGCCTTCTTTATTAGCAGGAGAGAGGCGTTTGTTAGGAATGGGAAAAGGGGACTTACTGGAGAAAAAAGTCACAATCTGGTATTGTTATGTTCCTATACGCTATGGTTATAGTTACTCAGCTTTATACCTAGGAAATACTCAAGATAAAGTCAAATATATAGAAGTTATTTCAGTTTTGGATGTGGAAAAAAAAATCATTATCAAAAGTCCAATTCTCAGTGCTACCTTTTTCACACCAAAGTATTTCATTTTTTGAAAGCAATGTTCAATTGTGTCAGGCCTGTATACATAATAATAAACTGTGAAATCAGAAGCTGCCAAAGTGAGATGGTGTAAAAATGGTCTTTCTACAAATTTTCTTTGATCAAAAGTAAAGATGTTAAAGCAACCTTAATTTTAATACCCACAAAATGGCACATACTGAGCAGTTAATACGTGCCCAGGGAATTAACAGATTCCATTTTTAATGCTTCTGTGTTCGTTTTAATTTTCATATTTATTGTTGATATTAAAATCTAAATCATCAGTCTTATCCTTGCTCACTCAGAATGTGTCTTTGGATTGACACATTTTTCCTCTTAGGTTCTATCTTTCCTCTTAGGTTCTTCATTTTATGCTCTTGTTTTCTTTGTTAGTTTTCAACAACTGTGGCTCCCTATGTATTATTCACCTCAGATTCCAAACATTTCTTATATACCTATCCTGTTCAGATAAGATTTTGTATAAGGTTTTAAAAAGGGTACAGAAATGAACAAAATGTAGTCCAATGCTTTGAAAGACATACACATTGCTATGTGGAAAATGTGAAGAGATTGAAAAATAATTCACCCAAGAAGTAACATTTGGGATATGTTTCTTGAAGAATGGGAGGACTTTTGATAGGTAGGAGGGAGTTTGAAGATAATGGAAGAATGACAGATCAGCTAAATCGTGGAACACACACACACACAAAATTCATAGTAAAATCAGGAAATTTTGACTGAAGGTTAAATTTAGGGGAATACAACACAAGGCTGAAGATTAAATTTGGGGGAATATGATGGATAAAAACTACTATTTTTAAAAATGACCGTTCAATTTTTTGAGCTAGGCAATGACAGGATTAAATATTTTCTTGATACTATCTTCTTTTCCTTTTCTTAGTCTCCTCTAAAATTTTCTCACCCAATATTTCTTCCATCTTAGATACCTTTAACTTTATTTTGAATCCTTCCATTTTTCTCCATTACGTACTATTTTCCTAATGTCTTAATTGGATTTACAAAAATGCCTCCTACAGCTATTTCTTATTTCCATTCATTTCTCTATACCACAACTTGTAAAGTTTGTAAAATGCAAACCCCCATGTCATTTTCCTGCCTCAAAAATCCTCACTAGTTTCCCAATAACCTGAAGACTCCCAAGCATAATACATGAACTCTCGAGTCTGTTTATCCTTTCCAGTATCTCTTGTATACAGATACCCCTGCCACTCACTTACAAGCTTCCGTCTATGCTCTTTTGTCTGAAATCCATTGCTCTCACCCCACTCATCTTTAGACAGTCCAGCAGGAAATATTTTTGACTCTCTGTGTTCAGCATTCTCCTCTCTGTGTCCTCAGTACATTCTGTGTATCATACTAAGTTGTAGCACAATATTTACACGGTCGTATCACCCACACAAAGCTGGATGCTCTGTGAGGCTCAGCCACGTTATCTTGTCCATTACTATATTCCCAGGACTTACCACATTGCCGAGCAAATAGTTGGTCCTAAATATATATGTGTGAGCTAAATGCATACAGGAAAGAATAAGGGATGTAAATGTATGAACTGAATGAAGGAGAATGAACAAAGGAAATAATGAGGAAGATAAAAGCTTTTCAAATTAAAAGTTTTAAATCTTGCAAATTAATGAAAAATTAACATAAACAATACTCATAATAACTTCTATTTATTGAGACACAAACATAAATCAAATCAATGCATGTAGTATTATATCCAGGACTTAGCATGAAGCTGGGGGGGGGTGGAGAGAGATATATATATATATTTGGCTGGCTAATTATTATCCTCATAACATCCCAGACATGCAGTTACTATTATGTTTTCTCATTTTATGCACAAGAAAATGAATATTAAAAGAAGATAAGTAATCCCTATAATCACACAATACCACCATTTGATTTAAAGGTTGTGAGTTTTCAATTATGTCAAAGTTTTCTAAACACTTTAAAATATCAGAGCCCTTTCTTCCCCCTCCCACAATAAAGGTTATATATAAATAGAATATATGAGGCTTTGAAAATGGACCCACTCTGGGATAAGGCAATCCATTCCTCCCCACCCTTTGCACACATAAGTTGGTTGCTGAGTAATCTCCAGGGTTGCCTTCAAGATTATAAAGGACATCGGATATCTCACTGGCCCACTCCTTGCTATCTGCTATTTCATGAAGAAGTTCTCAAGGCACCAATATTAAATATCTGGAATTCCTTTGACTTCTCCGCCGGTATATTTGCTACATAATGTAATATATTTGCCTTGGTCTAATAAAGGGCCTAGTTATTAAATCAAAAGGAGTAATCCAGGAGATATGCTGACCAGGCGCATAGCTGAGAACTTCTGAAGTTTGACATTTAATACTCTCCAAGCATGGGAAAGTGAGAATTTGGAAGAATTTCTAACTAGGATTTGAGGGCTCAGGAAGTTGATAGGATGGTAAAGTTGGGTCTCTGCATCTAGGCACTTAGTAAATTAGGGCTATGCAGAAGTAGATTACAGCTTGGAAATGAATTTAGTTTCTTTTTCTTCTGGGAACTGCACATAATGTTATGATTAAGAGCAAAGGCTTTAGAATCTGGTAGACTCACATTCATGACATACCTTTGAAACCCACCTTCCAAGATAGAGCTCACTTAATTAAGACTGTGTCTCATATGTAGGTGTTTCTTTTTTATATTATTATGTTTTATTAGTCACCGTACAATTATGTAGGTGTTTCTGTTGAGAAGTGGCCTAAGGACAGAAATGAAGGACTGAATGGGGGAGTGAGCAAGTCAATCAGAGTGTGAGGGCAGGGGTGCCTGGGTGGCTCAGTCAGTTAAGTATCTGCCTTCAGCTCAGGTCATGATCCCAGTGTCCTGGGTCTTGGGATCAAGCCGGGCACTGGGCTCTCTGCTCAGTGGGGACTCTGCTTCTCCCTCTGCCTCTCCCCCTACCCCTGCTTGTGCTTCATCTCTCGTTCTGCTCATGCTCGCTCTCTCTCTCAAATAAACTAATAAAATCTTTAAAAAAAATGTGAGGGTGGCTGGAGATTCATTTTCCTGGGGTCTAAGAGGACGGGTAGCATGCTAGGTAGCATACAGTTTGAACAGTTTTCAACTACACTTTTCTTCCTGGCAGTGCTGTTTGTTTAAGACATTCTCTGGACAGGAACACAATCTCAAAAAAAATTTTTTTTGAAGACCCATCTTTTGGGGCACCTGGGTGGCTCAGTGGGTTAAGCCTCTGCCTTTGGCTCAGGTCATGATCTCAGGGTCCTGGGATCGAGCCCCACATCGGTCTCTCTGCTCAGCAGGGAGCCTGCTTCCCCCCTCTCTCTGCCTGCCTCTCTGCCTACTTGTGATGTCTGTCAAATAAATAAATAAAATCTTTAAAAAAACAAAAAAACAATGTTTGAAGACCCATCTTTTTATTTATCTCTTTTTTTTAAAAGATTTATTTATTTACTTATCTGTCAGAGAGAGAGAGAGAGAGAGCACAAGTGGAGGAAACAGCAGAGGGAGAGGAAGAAGCAGGCCCCCTGTTGATCAGGGAACCCGAAGCGAAGCGGGGCTCCATCCCAGGGATCCCAATGAGTCTGAGACAGATGCTAAACCGACTGAGCCACCTTGAAATTTCTTTGTAGAATCCTAGGCCATAGCATTTCAGTGGAACTCAATTAATACTTGATTTGAAGTTAATTAAATAATAAGTGGTGTCCTCTTCTAATTTCTAAGGAGAAAGATTAAAAAGAGAAGAGGAAAAAAAAGGAAATTAACATGATATATATCGATTTTAGTTATTTTCTTTCCAGGACCTCACAGTCTATTTGAACTCAGCCTTTTACAAGAATAATTAAATCTAGCGAAAATTCAATAGCAAAAGTGGACCTAATTCTGACATTTATCCATATAAGAATTCTGTGAATGATCACATCCCCTCAGAAAAAATTTGTACCCACACATCCCATTATTGCATGTGGAGCTGATTCTATTTCTCCTGACCAGAGGAAGCTACCTGTGAAATAGAATAGAAGACTTAGACTGGAGAAAATATTTTTTGCCTGTTTCTTCACCCGGCAAAAATGCAAGAAGTAGCAATTCTGTGTAATGTATTGTAAACAGTTAAGGCTGCCCTTTGGAAAACCATGCTTCAAATGAGCTTTTGCAGATTGCTGTTAAAACCAAAGGGATGAATTATATCCTCTACTGCACATAATGAACCCAGCAGTTTGGTGTGGGGATTTAGGACAATGTTCCAGTGAATATAATGTTTTGCCCAATTTAAGAGGGATTTAGAAAAGCACCAGGTATATATTTGGAGATTTTAATTGAATTAAGAATTATTGAGGGAATGGGAAAGTGAGGGTTGTATCCTCACACAATCCTTCTTCTTATCCCAGACTTAGAGCTTGATGCAGCCTCACACTCTTCTTGGATAAGACTCAGATCCCTTCGCCCAGTTTGAGTCCTATAATGATTATAATGATCACTACTTTCCTGTAATAAGAATATAAAGTTTGAAATATATAAGGTTTAAGTCAATCTCATTTGGACTTTTTTTAGTACAGTTAAACCCCCTACTAGTCATGGAATGTAAAACAAGCTTGCTTAATATATCTAAGTCTTCCTTTGTTCATCTGTGTAATGGAAGAAAGCAATACCTAATCTGGCGAGTTGAATGGAAGGTTATAATGTATGTGTGTGTGTGTGTGTGTGTGTGTGTGTGTGTGTGTGTATGTGTGGTACATGTATATATATATACATATATATATATATATTTATAGCACACACACATACACACACACACACATGCACACACTCATATATGGTATCTGACAAGTGGTAGAACTGATCTTAGAAACCAAAGCTGTGTAAATTTCAAGACAGACCCTGTTTCTGGTTCTGTCACAGTGGTCCCAGGCCAGCAGATAATTTATTAATTGAAGTGACTTGTGACAAGCTTACCTTGAACTCAAGAGTGTTGGTTTTCCAGACTAGTTTTGCCCCTTCCTACCTGGGATGTTATTTAATATTTCTAAGCTACAGTTACTTATTTTATAAAGTTGAGATCTAAGTTACTAGCTTCAAGGTGCCCAAATCATTCCTCAGCCTTCAGTTTATTGACCTTTCAGGAGCACTTGATAGAGCCAGTGGTCCCTTTCTTCTTACTGAAGCACTTTATTTAGTCATCCTCTAGGAAGTTTCTCTCCCAAGCTTTCTAACTTTTTTTGTGGGTTAAATGAAGCAATGAATATAAAGTGCTTAGCACAATTCCTGAAACTTAATAAACAGTCAGTAGATAGCACCTTCTATCATCATTTATAATCATGATATCATGGATCTCCAGATTCATTCTGTAGGCAGAATTACATCCTCCTCACTGTGCACTGTGTTTTAGGAGCTAAGAATTACAGGAGTAGGCAAAAAACCCCCCCAAAGTCTTGCCTTTATAGAACTCACATTCCAGTGAGGATGCTAAACAAAAAATAAACAAATAAAATATATAGAAGATATATGGGGTGATATTTGAAATAGGGATCTCACAAAACCCTGATATTTTATTAAAGCATCAAAATATATGAGTATGAGTCATTTGGATATTTGCAGGAAGCACATTCTAGACAGAGCAAACAACAAGTATGAAAGCCCTGAGAAAATGATGTCCCAGGAAGAGATAAGAGCATGTTGAACTAAGGGGAGGGAAGTAAGAAATGGTAGATAAAAGAACTTACAAGTCATTGGGAACCTAGAATTGGCTGCCATATGTGAGATAGGAAGGCATTGGAGAGTTTCATACAAAAGTGTAGCAAAATCTTTCTGGCTGCCCTGTAGAAAGCAGCCAATGATAAAAAGCAGGGAAACCAGTAGAATGCTGTTAAAATTATACATGGAACTGTGATTGGCTTGGACTGTCGGTGGTAGCTACAAAAAATGGTTAGAAGAGGTCAGATTCTACACACATTTTGAAGACAGAATTGGCAAAATTTACAGAAGCAATGATGTGAAATTTAAGGAAAAGATAATAGTAATGGCCTCAAGATTTTGAACTGAGCAACTGGTTGAATGGAGTGTCACTTGTTGATTCCATGGGGACTACATTTCTTACTTTTCTAAGATGAGGACTAAGATGAACACCTTTTTATTTGTTAGAATATTACTGTTATTACTCCTACACTCAAAACATCATTTTTATATGTAAAACCTTCACATATATCATTTGAACCACATAACAGTTACTTAACCAAGTAGAGCAAGAGGGCAAGGCTTTTGATGATGATGATGGTGATGGTGATGATGATGATTATACTGGCATAGAAACTGAGCTGAGAACTATCCAGGGACTTTCCTGAAGTCTCAAAACTTGAAAGCAATTGATCTTTAATCTGGTATTTTTTTTCAATTTTAATTTCAGTATAATTAACATACAGTGTCACAGTTTCAGGTATACAATATAGTGACCCAACAATTCTATACATTACTCAGTGCTCATCATGGTAAGTGTACTCTTAATCCCCATCACCTGTTTCACCCACCCCACCCACCTCCCCTCTGGTAACCATCACTTTGTTCTCTACAATTAAGAGTCTAGGTTTTCTTTGTCTCTTTTTTCTTTCTTTGTTTCTTAAATTCCACATATGAATGAAATCAAATGGTGTTGCCTTTCTCTGACTTCATTGTACCCTCAAGATCCATCCACATTGGATGGATGGATGGATGGATGGAGATATATGTGTGTGTGTATATATATATATATCTCCAATATACATATGATATATATAAAGACATATGATATATATAGATATAATATATATATCATATATGTATATATGTGTATATATGATATGTATATATACATATGATATGTATACATATGTACACACATGCATACATATGATATGATATGTATACATATGTATACACATGCATACATATGATATGATAAGTATATATATTGTATGCATATTATATAGCTATATATCTATATTATATATTGCATATCTATACATATCTATATCTATGTATATTGTATATTTATATCTATGTGTGTGTGTGTGTGTGTGTGTATATCTTCTTTATCCATTCATCTATCAATGGCCACTTGAGTTGCTTCTATAATTTGGCTATTGTAAAAAATGCTGCAATAAACATGGGGGTGCATACATCTTTTTGCATTAGTGTTTTGTATTCTAGCAGTGTCATATTCCCAGTAGTGGCATTACTGGATCACATGGTATTCTACTTTTAATTTTTGAGGAACCTCCAGACTATTTTCCACAGTGGTTGCACCAGTTTGCATTCCCACCAACAGTGCACGAGGGTTCCTTTTTCTCCACATCCTCACTAACACATGTTGTTTCTTCAGTTGGTATTTTAATTCACTTAAAGGTTATTCACTCAGTAGGCTATATTAAATTCAATACAATCTGAAAAATTGGAAAAGAGAAAATCTCTTTTCTCTTCTCCTTTTGACAAAAAAAAAAAAACTAGAAAATAAAATATTTCCTCCCCTGCATGATTCCACAAAGTTTGTTATGATATCCTACAGAAATGGAACCAAAATAATTGATCAGTATTTTACTTTTTAAATCTGTGGCTAGAATTGCTGAGGAAAATCATAGTGTTATACTGTTAAAAAGTAGAGACATGTATGTTTTAGATAGATGATATACTCTGGCCACAAATACATATCCCTTAGTCAAACCCTTAACTAGTATATGCATTAGTATAACTTGTAAACATTTACAAGTGTGTAGCTTCCCAAATTACAATCAGAAACAGCTCTCTCACTGTCTTCAAAATAGAACTCAGTCATGTGAAAGTTTATTGTCTTATCAATATCTGGTAAAGAGTTCTTTCACTTGAACTCATTTTTTAACTATAATTTTGCAACTTCAAAATGGATGGTAAGAATAAGAAACTAATTATGGCATATTAGGATGTAGATAGCAGTTGGGTTCACTCAACAGGTATGTGCTGTGACTTCATTATTCCTCAAGGGTAGTGTATTACAAATTGGAAATTATTGCCTGCAAAGAAACTGTGAAGTTCATAACAAATAGTTGAAACCCTGAATAATAAATCAACGGCTTTTTATCAACTACTGTACACTTAAAGTTTGGACATTAAGTAACTCATTAAGAAATTGTTGCTAATGGGAATTAAAAAGAGTAATGTTTAATGACAAATAGAATTAAGGGCCCTGGTATTTAGCCTGAATGACAAAACATTTCCTTTGTTTCTCTACCTTCATATCAGAATTTGTATGTAGGGCTATGTTTCCTTAATGCTCAATAGCCATAATTGTACAATGGCTTTTTTGTGGTTTTAATCTAAACCAGCAGTTGGAAGTCCTTTTGATCTTAGTACATCTTTACAAATTTGCAATCATTGAGAATTCCAAAGAGTTTTTGTTTACATGGTTTATATTTATTAGTACTTACTGTATTATAATTTAAAGGATAAAAATGTATAAAATGATTTTAAATCATTAAAAATAAGATTATATATTTGCCTGAACAATACATTTTGTGAAAAATAACCATATTTCAAAAAATAAATCTAATATGATAAATAACATTGGCTTCAATTTTTATAAATTTCTTTAATATATAGCTTCAAGGAAAAGCTGAATTCTCATACCTACTCCCATATTTCATCTTTTGAAATTCACATGTCATGTAGCCTTTGGAAAACTTCAACTGTATACTCATGAGAGAATGAGAATAAAGAAGGCAAATATTATGTTAGTATTATTATAAAAATAGTTTTGAAACTCATGAATCCCCTGAAAGTCACCTGGGGACCTCCAGGGATCGCTAGATTGCACTTTCAGAAAAGTTTTAGAAATCCATTGTCTATCCTGGTCAGTCTATGTTACCCATATAAGTAGATTTATTTCCCTCTGATAGGACTGCTCTGTTCCATATCTGACATAGAAATCATAGCATATGCTATTCATAAAACACAAACTCATAAAACACTAAAGTGTCTGAAATTTGAAGTTTTTTGGGTTATGTCAGAAAAATCTTCTAATAAGGCAAATATGGCCTCATTTTAAGTAATTATAGGATGTGGGATATATCATGGGAATGGAAAGGGTAAATTTTGGAGACCTAAAGATGTGTTGAGAAGAAACTACCATAAAAAGGGTTTTTATCTCTTGTTTTAGTTTTTGTTTTGTTTTGTTTTTTGAAAGGCTTTGAATTACATAGTGAATCCATTATGTCAATCAGCACAATCAAAACATTTTTCTAAGGTTCTTGAAACAAGAATGCACTCTATGTAATTAACTTAAGGACCTGGAAAACTGAGTAGTGTGCTAGAGCCTGGAAGAATCATACATAAATTGCATATTGAACATTGACAGAATTAATGGCTTAAGCTGGACACAAGTATATGTCCAAGTATATTTTCCCTTCCTTTTTCTCCAGTGGTTATAAAGATATTTGCTGACACAATACTGCCTGCAGGTATCACTACCCTAAAAAGAAATACAGTATCAAAGTAATAATATATTTGACCTACTTGGTTAATATTCAAAGTGATGGTCAAGAAGGTTATAAGCAAACATCAGCTTTCTTTCACACCTCTTAGCTCATTCTGCAAATTAATAACATCATCATGGGAGCACTCAAGACCTTGGATAATGAATGTTAACAGGAGTTCCTGTTGGCTGCATCTGAGGATGCATTTATTTTTCTCATTATCTTACACACAATCTTTTAGCTATTGTCTGCCACTGCTGCTCACTCAGGAAGCCACAGAAAGTGCTAAAGATGTCAAGAAGCAATAAGCCTCATTTATTTTTATGGCCTTCATCAGCATTTTTTTTTCTCTCTCACTTTTTTTTTTTTAACTTAAAGGCCCCTATAATAGAATTTGCTGATTAGAATGAGAAGCATATCTAAGTATAGATATGAGAGACCTTTTTGGAAAGTGATGGGCTATGGAAGGGCACTTTACCTATATGATACCTCTGACAGATAGTGAATCTAAAGTCAATTAATGGGTATTTCTTCTTTCCTTTCTGGCTATGTTCTAGATACTTCACAATTGATTAAAACTAATAACATTATATTATGGAAGTCAGTAAATAATAGACTTGGGAGAATGAAATATAGTAAGTGGATTAAAATATGACCAGCAGGGATATTCAGGACAACAGTATATGCAAATGGCTAAAAAGCAAAATATATTATATATACCCCCTTAGCTATTAAAAGGTTATCCCTAATTTCTTTCCATGCATCATTAAAAAAATAAAGTGAGAGCAAATGATCACAATAAAGAAAGATACAATTAAATAATATATAATTCCATGTGAGAATGGGAACCTCTCTGAGCTCATCTGTGGACATGCCTGGACATGCAGGCTATCAGACTGGGTAGACTTATAGTTCAAAGAACTTCTCATCTGTAATAATAAGACATGCAGCCAGGGATACAGACTGGAAGTCCATTTCTGAAGGAAAAACAAATCCAGATGTGACAAGAAATCAGAACTTGCTTACCAATCCAAAGAGATAAAGGGACAGTGGAATGTAAGATACTAACTTCAAAGTGATACAGGGATCATAAAAACACATCATTTGGATTATCAATGATCAATTATCAATTAGAAAACTGGCAAGCCTTGAAGACTATCTCAGGCACACTGAAGGTTTAGGATTAGCAATCTCTCAGGAAGGGAAGAAGGTGATTTAAATGTTTTAAGACTGTGATTTAAGTATTTATATAGCACTTCAGTTAAAACTGAGAAAACATCAACTGTTTATATAAAAGCAAGTGGGTATGGGTAAATATTAACTACCAATTACATACAGTTTCTTATTACTATCACTCTTCCTGTCATATACCTGGATTAACTCAGAAACTGAGGGCATGATGTGGGTGGTTTTGGGGATTATTACATTTTTCTAATGGAGATGGAGATGGAAAAGAGAGGGCAGGTACTTGGAGAGGGGAGGCAGGTATTACTAAAAAAGGCAAGAACCGACCAAAATAGAGTACTCATGACTTCTGCTGAGAATACCTATCCCTCCCTTTTGGGGGGACATTTTCAAAACTTGATCTGAACCACTGTAATTTTCCTACTTCTCTGATGTGATCTGACCAATTGATCCTTGCTCTGGTTAGCTGGGTTTTATCCATTATCAAACTACTAAAAGCTGTCCTTAATAGCTATGGTCAGCTGAGGCTAAACTGTATTGCAGTTTGATCCCTTATGTTCTGAATTATGCCGTCCCTGATCTAAGAGTCCCAGGTGATGGGAATGGAAAACAAGAAGTGGATCCAGGAATGTGAGGAACTCAGCAGGCTTCTAAAACCAAAGGGAAAATCTTAAAGCCGAAGATTTCAAAAGGCTGTCTTTATAGAAACCTATTACAAGTAAAAAGTTCTAAAAAGTTGGAAGAATTAGAGTAGCTTTTATAATAGAAGAGTTTCCATTCTAGTTCATACTTAGATCCTTTCTCTGTACTAGTGTAGTTAAAATGTAATTTCAGATTACAACTCTAAGATCTTCATGGTTGAAAGGCAAATACAGAGGATCAAGATAAAGACAATGAAAAAGGAGGTCTTCAAAACAAAATTAATCATACAACTCCTCAAGCCTACTTTGCTTCTTAAGGCCTTAATGTATATGATAAAGAAACATTAGGAAAGATTCACTATCTATCTGATGACTTATCTTCAAAGTAAGTTTATAGTCCTTTAACTTTAAAATCCACAGGAGTTTATGGTGCTTGAGTGGCTCAGTTGGTTAAGCATCTGCCTTCGGCTCAGGTCATGATCTCCGAGTCCCGGTATGGAGTCCTGCATCAGGTTCCCTACCTACTTTTCCCTCTCACTGTGCTGCTCCCCCTGTTTGTGCTATCTCATTCTCTCTGTCAAATAAATGAATAAAATCTTTAAAAAAAAAGAAATAAAACTTTAAATTTTAAATAAAGTTAAACACATTTATTTGTAAAAGGTAAAGCAGTATCTGGTATGAACTATTGAAGTCATAGCAATTTTCTTGAGAGAATTAAATGGAGACGTCATATCAGAGGTAGCACAGAGATATCTCTTTATTCAACAAAGATTTATTGAGTGACTTCTGTGTGCCTGAAGTTCACAACTGTGAAGACAGAGCAAGAATCTTGACAAACAATGTCCTTAGTGCTAAGTCTTATAAAGGAGCTTCTTTATTTTCTTTTCAGGCAATTCACTTGGATTGGGGCAAGAGTGCATAAGTTTGAAAAAAGAGTAGTGTGGAATAAGAGTGGAGCCATATACTAGTAGATTTTGAAAGCCATGATATAGTGGAGTAAAGAGGAATCCTTCAGAATCTGTTTTAATAGAATGGGTCTGTTTTAATAGAATGCCTCAACCATTTCTGCAATTCATGAAGAAATCCTGTTGTATACAGAAGTTGCATGGAATTCCTTATTAACATTCATATAATATTAGAAGTAATAAATCCTCTTAACACCCCCCCAACATATAACTGATCTGCAAGCTACTTATCACCTCAGCATTTGAAATGAATCATTTTCTTGTACTTGGTCGTGTTACTAAGGGTCTAGAAAAATGACTTTATAAAGTCGTATAAAATATTCTAAATTAATGTGTGACACTATGAAGTAGAATTAAAATACTACTAGACAAACAAAAGTTCTAGTCAAGAATTTGATGCTAACTATCCTTATATCCCTTGGTCAATTCATTAAATATTATTCAGTTTTCTTCTCTTTTTCTTTTTTAAAAGACTTTATTTCTTTGTTTGAGAGAGAAAGATAGCAAGAAGCAGCAGAGCAGGAGGGAGGGGCAGAGGGGGAGGCAGGCTCTCCACTGAGCAGGGAGTCCAACGTTGGAATGGATGGATCCTAGGATCCTGGGATCATGACCTGAGTCGAAGGCAGACCTTAACCCACTGAGCCACCCAGGTGCCCCTGTATCTCAGTTTTCTGAAATACAAAATGAGGATAATGTTATCTATATTGCCTTCTTCCCAGGGCTAGTAAAGATATCTATGAGTCTATATACAACTAGACTTTGACAAATAAACAGAAAAAAAACAAATATTCATTCAAAATAATGTGTCATAATTTACATTATTACATGACTAACACTTTTCTGAATTGTAAACAGTGTGATATTATGAATGACCTCTAATTTCTCACTCCCCCACAATATAAGATGATATTTACCCTACCCTTCTAGAAAAGTATACAGTTCAGATAGAACAGATATAGATACAGATTTCAGATCTCCCTTAATGGTGCTCATGATGGTGACATCAGCAGGTGATAGACTACAGTAGGCCTTTCAGTGAGTCACTTCCTGACATAGGGTGAGTATACAGGTTAGTATTATCTAGCATGACAGTGTATGGCTCTACAGAGAAACTGCGCCATTCAAAGAATGTTAATGACCTCAGCTGGACAGAGAAGCCTTAGAAGACCTTCATAAAGCAAATCTTCAGTAGAAGAGAAACAGCTTAGTAACATGGGAGAAAGAAAAAAAATAAAGATAGGGAAAGTGAAAAAAGAATTTTAGGGATGGAAAAAACTATAGACACTGACTTGTCCTATCTATTAACATTAACCTTGGGAAAACAGATAATTGCAGAGATGAGCCACATATACAAAGTTACCTAGGCAGTATCCAAATTGGAACCAGAACTCATTCCTCTTAATCCTTCATCCACTGCCCTTGCCATTTTTGCCAGTTTACATGTTTTTGCAACTGTGATTATTGAAAAAAGTTGTGTCATTTTCTTTCTGCTCATACTTAAATCATTATATTTGGGTCAATTTTCCATCTCCTCACAGTGTGCCATCTGCACACTTTGTAATCCTATAAATTTAGTGTCATTTGGCATTTCTATTAATCTGCCATTTACTCCACCATTCTAGATCTTTAATAAAAATGTTAAATAAGACCAGACCTAGCATTTGTTACTTTTTGTTTATAAGCTTTTCCTCAATTTTAATCTGACTGATTTTCTTGTCATCTAAGCTCATTTAAAACGAATTTGCAAGTAAAATATCATCAGACATAGTATCAGATGTTTTGCTAATGCCTAAATATATCACATTTTCCTTTCTATCCATTAATTTTGAGAATTTATCAAAGGAAGGAACTCAGCTTGTCTACCATGAATTTTCATTTATAAACTCCTGCTGTTCTAGGTCTTCAAGTCTTTTAGTTGTTTTGAGTTGTTCAACTACTTTATAAAATAGTTACATCCATTTTTGTAACATTTTGTAACAATTTCCCTCTATGTAACACGCAAATTTTGAGGGTGGGAATGACAGTATGGTATGGGAAATTCTTAAGTAAAAACACCAAATATCAAAAGGATTGGTCTCCTTAACGGTACATAATATTAAGTTCTTGGTGGAATTCTGGTCTTTCATGTCAAGCTATTGAATCCATTATAATGGAGAAGGAGAGACTGTGGACTAAGCAAATATTTATAAATCACATTTCCTGATAATTCTGGTATCAGTAACACTCTTCCAGCCCGAGTTCTCTCTGTGTTACTGCTTCTGCCTGCGTTTAAACCCTTACCACCTCTTAGTCAGATTCTCTGATAATTTCAGCCCTTCTCTTCTACCGTCTTCTACCCACAGATCACATCTCCTCATCATCACCAACTACTTGCCAAAAACTACTGTTGTTTATGTCCCATTAATTACCTCTCATTGTGTGTAATGTAAAGTTTAAACTCCTTAACAAGGTCATACAAGGCCCTTTACAGTATGCCCCTGAGCTCTCTCTGAATACTGAACTCATTCTAACTCATTCTTTTCTTTCTTTCTTTCTTTCTTTTTTTTTTTTTAGAGAGAGAGAGAGAGAGAGGAGGAAGCAGACTCCCCACCGAGCAGAGAGCCCGATGCGGGGCTTGATCCCAGGACTCTGGGATCATGACCTGAGCCGAAGGCAGAGGCTTTAACCCACTGAGCCACCCAGGCACCCCTGAACTCATTCTTTTCAAAACCTGCTGTTCTCTATTAGCCAATGTCTTTCCATAGACCCAGAATGCCCTTTCTTCCCTTCTTCACCCAGAAATTACACTTTATCCCCAATGACCTTGATCTCTGGCATGTAAGTGAAGCCTTTCTCAATCACTTCAGGCAGTTGGGAACATCTCATTTTGATGCCACAAGTATATTAGTAAGTTTGCTCTCACTCCTAGCATTACATTGTTATTGATCCTAACACAACTCTGAGCTCCTGTAGGACAGAAATTCTTTCTTCCTTACCAGGCTTGCCCTGTTTGCCAAAATGGAGTGAGCATCAAACATTTGTTGAATTACTTTGTGAATGCACTAAAAATTCTTGAACATAGAAGTAGATTGCATTTAGAAAATGGACACCTTCCCAGTACTGATGTCTTTTATTCTTGCAGTTAATTTCATGTTTGTCATCCTAAGGTACACCAAATTGCCTTCTCTATAAACATAGTACTACTTACTTTGAATAGTGAAATATTCTTTTATAGCTTACAAAATCAAGCCTCAAAACTTTTGTCAGAGAAATCCCGTAAAATTTTTCTTTTTATCTTCTCTTCATCAGTAAAGGTGCTAGAATGCTTTACTCCTCTTAAACCTGAATTTGACGTTATAGTTTCACTGGTGAGCATCTAGCATAAATTCCAAAGCTATTCGCTTTCCTGGTACATTAGTGATCATTACCAAGTTTCCAGAATATTTTACTCTCTTCTTATTCTATACAGTCTCCCTTTGCTAGGATCATAAATTAATTCGTGTGACCTTGTTTGTTTGTCCAGTCCTGGCCAGCTCTACTATCTTGCAGAAACTTAAGACCTTCAGCCCTCAGGATCAGGAATAGCCTTACCTAGTGTATAAGTTATTCCTGAGCATGCCCTATCCCACTGGCCACTGGTGTCTGAAATTGATTTTGCTGCTCATAACTCAATACCTATTAGAGCTTATGTGAACATTCCTGATCTCCCCACACCCACAAATCAACTGAACTACAGTTTTTCTAGGTTCATGTCATGTTTTTATCTGCAACTGGCTCAAATCCTGAGCCAGTTTTCAGTACTTTCATGTGGTTGGTACTGAAGATTAAATGTTTGTGTCGCTTCATGTTCCTCAAATTCATATATTGAAACCTAATCCTCAATGTGATGATGTCTGGAGGTAGGGCCTTTTGAGAAGTGATTGGGTCATAAGGGTGGAGCCCTCATAAGTGGGATAATGTTCTTATAAAAGAGACCACACAAAGAGCTCTATAGCCCCTTCCACCATGTGAAAAGGCCATATATGAACAAGGAAGCAGTCACCAGACACTGAATCTGTCAGTACCTTCATCTTTGACATCCCAATCTTCAGAACTATGAGAAATAAATTTCTGTTATTTATACATTATGTGGCCAATGGCATTTTGTTGTAGTAGCCCAAGTTGACTAAGACAAATAAGAAACTCAGTTTTTATATTTCCACTTGCCTGGTGACATCTAAACCAAACAAGACAGACTCTCCCTGTCTACAAATAATAATGTCTTACATTTGGGAACTGTGTAGAGTCCATAAATTCCTTTATATAGATTATTCCATTCAGTTCATTCCACTCAGTGAGAAAGAGTACCAAAGGAAGCACCTAGTTGTACAATCATTTCTTAACCACGTGAGGAATTCTCTACAAACTCAGGATATTAGCAGTGGGTTCTGCAATTCATCTTACTGTTCAAACATGATAACCAATGTATTCCAGTTGCTACGGTCGGATACTAGAAGCCATCTTTGACTTCTTCCTTTCCTTCACCATCCAATTAGTCACTAGGTCATCAATTTCACCTCTAAAATATCCTTTATATCTTTCATGTCCATCTTCCTCTATTGTGATCCAAGCCACCATCATCTTTCCCCAGACTTTTCTAAATATGTCTCATTTCAGTCCTCCTTCATATCCCGCACTTTCTAATTCTTTCAGTATATGATAGCCAGAATCATTTTTTTCTGAAAGACAAATCTGGTTTTGTTCATTCCCTTTTAAAATCATTAATTGGGTCCCACTGTCCTTGGAACCAAACACAAACTGTAACTAGGTATCATTGAGTTTTCTCCCAATTTTAATTTGACCATCTTGAAATAACTTCCCTTTCTCTTTTCTTCCCTTCAGTCTTACTCTAGGCATTCCAAAAATTTTTTCAGTCTCTCAACTGTGTCTGTTTTCTCTCTTCACTGAATATTCATACATTCTTTTCCCCTTATTATGAAACCTGCCTCTCTACCTTCTCTGCCTAGTTCCTATAGATAAGTACTTCTTGCTCTCCAGATCTTGTTCTTTTTTTCCTCTCCTATTTTTTTGTATCTAAAAAAAATTGTTTTCGAAGTACAATTGACACAGAATGTTACATTAGTTTCAGCCATACAACACACTGATTCAACAACTCTATATATTATGCTATGCACACAAGTGTAGCTACCAATGGGTCACCATACAGCGCTATTACATTATCATGACTATATTCCTTATGCTGTACCTTTCATCCTATGACTTATTCATTCCATAACTAGAAGCCTATACCTTCTACTTGCCTTCACCCATTTTTGCCCACCCCACTCTCAATCTCATTTTAGAGTCTCGTTATGAAGTCTGCTCTGACCTCTTGATGAGGTTTTCTTGCCACAGCAGTCTGAACCGTCTCACATACCATAGTAGTCCCCACTAGGTTATACATTCTGGGAATCCTCCTTTGCCTCATTCACCATTTGCTACCCAGTGCCTGACACACAGTCATATTCCCTAAATACTGGTTGTTATTGAAAGACTTCTGCCTCCATCCCCTGGTACATCAAGTTCCTGCATGGTCCCTGGCTACCTGTCTCCTTTCACATTCAGTGTCTTCCATTATCTCCGCTCTAGCCCCAAACAAAAGAAAGCTTAGTCATTATTTTTCCTATCATGTAAAAGGGGAGAGGAATTTGGACAAATGTTCATAAAATACCTTTAGCACTCTATCCTCACAAGAATGATAGGCCTATTTCTGAGTGGTTGTGACTCATTCTGCAATTTCAGCTATGTATCTATATCTAAAATTGACAGAAAGATCTATAAACTATCCTGTAAAATCTGAGTGTAAAAATTCTCATTCTATGTATACATTTTACCCACTGTGTAAGTAATATTATTGTTTCCTAACCTTCTAAGAGAAAGAAGTGGAAAACATTTCAGGATTCTGTTTATTTGCCATGGGTACGCTTCAATCTCTTTTTCATCGTTATCACCAAATTTGCTGTCAAATGGAATATTAAGGTGAGTTAGTGATTTGATAAACAAACAAAAAGCAATTTTCATTTCTGAATTACAATTAAAGTGCCATTTAACCACACTGCATAGTTCCTAAAAGAGAACAGATATTTAAATGTGAGGTAAGAATGAAATTACTCAACTGACACTGAATTCTCAGGTATTTGGCTTAAACTTTCTTGATAATTGGTCCCATGCTTGCCAATCCTGACTCAGTCAGTTCCTTTGAGCTGAAGCTTCAGCTGCTTCTTTTACTTTCACAGATACACTCCTCTTAAAAAATCCATGTGAGGTTGACACTGGACTGGTATTATGGATGTTATTGTTGATGTTATTATGGATCTTAGAAGAATGATCTATAGTGGATCCACCAGGACAGGCTTTTTAATTGTGTTCTATGCCACGTGGGTGTGGTTTCACATAAAACCAGAAAATATTTCAAGAGGTATGAAATGATCTCATTGCAGTACTGTTGATAGCAGAGTTATGCTTGGAAGAACTGATACTTAGACGTATCAACAGATTCCGTAACAGAACCCTCTCAAAAACCTGGAGAGAGTTGTCAATCTTCAACTCAGTGGTTCTCAACCTTGGCTACACACAGGAATCACGTAAGGTGATGGAAAAAAATACAAACGTTTCTGCCCCAATACCAGGGATTATAATTTAATTGGTTTTGGGTAGGGCCTGGGCATCTAGGTCTTTATTTAAAAGCTCTCCAGGAGCTTCTAATGAACAGTGCAGATTGAGGAATATTGCTACATTGCTTTAACTTTATGAACTCAGAGGGGCGTCCATGATGCTTGATAAGCACAGGCTCAGTCCCTTCTATCCGGTGACTGAGTCAAGTACATCCCGGGCAGGAAATAAATCAAAAGTCACAGCCCATTAGCTGATACATAGCCTAGAATTAGCTTTGCTCTAGCAATGGTCTGAATGTTTATCCCTCCCCACCCCAAGATTCATATACTGTAACCTACTCCAAAGGTGATGGTATTAGGTGGTAGGGTCTTTGTGATGTTATCAGAGTGTGAGAACAGAGATCTCGTTAATGGCATTAGTGCCCTTGAATAAGAGGCCTGAGAGAGCTCCTTTGTTTCCTTACACCATGTGAGGACATGAGAATTCTGTAATTATTACAAGGAGAATTCTAGGACCCAAAAGAGAGCACTTATCTGACTATGCTGGTACCTGATCTTGGCCTTTTAGCCACCAGAACTGTGAGAAATAAATTCTAGTTGTTTATAAGACACCCAAGTTTTGGTATTCTGTTATAGTGGACTGAGTGGCCAAAGACAGTTGCCATGTTACTTTTCATTATTCATTGATTAAAATGTAGAATGTAGAATATTGAAAACATATAAGGGCAGGCATAAAATGCTTACATTTCCAAATATATATCATACCATATTCTTCGGTCATTATATATCAGCCACACTGTTTTCTATTTCTTTGAAAGTGCACTTTCTCACCCTTAATTGTCTGATTTTTCCTCCCCTGGGAATACTTGTTCATTCTTACCTTAGGATATTAGTTCAGATGTCATGTCTTCAAAATAGTCTCTTGTCAACTGATCTTACCCAATTACACTTCATCTTATCACTTTGTTTTGATTTTTAAAATACTAATGTGATTTTCTTGCTTATTTTCTATTTTATTGTATTCTTTTCCACCATACTCCAAGGTGGAGAGATTGATTCATTTATTGAATGAATAAATGAATGAAGGAATACATGAATGCAAAGTGAAGCGAACTGGTCAGTTTTAGAAATTCCTAAGATATCTGAGTTATAGCGTCTTTCAATTCTACCCTGGTAGTATCCATGTATACATTTTATTTTCTTTCTCTCACCATCCATACTTTCCGTCTATCCACTCACCCTTTATCTCCTTATTTATAAATCAAATGTAGCATCATGTACTAGAAAAAACAAAAAACAACAGAAAAAACCCAAAGCAATCAACAACTCTATCTACCTATTTTTATATCCATATCTATTATGTCATGGTGTAACAGATCTGGTTTTTCAGAAGAACCCCTGTATCCTCTGCTAGTCAAAACCCATAGCTAAAGATAACAACTCTTCCAACATTTACTTAATCATATATTAGTTTTGCCTACATTTGAACTTTAAAAGAATTAAATCATACTATGTTATGTTTTACATCACTACTCAACATTGCTTGTGATATTCATTTCTTTTACTGCATTTTAAAACATTTTGACTATTGATTTTTATCTCTTGCATTCAAGTAATGTATATATTATATATAAATAGATATGTATAATATATAATATATAAATATTATCATTTATTATATCATATATGTGTGTATATAAATATGTATATATATTTATGTCTACAATCACTTAATTATCTATTCCACTACTGTTAGGCACTAAGTTACTTCAGGATTTGGTTATTAGGCACCGTGCTGTTATGATCACAGTTGTATATGCGTTCAGGATCTGTATGCATTTTAGTTGGATACAGAGATACATCTAGGAGTCAAATTTTGGACAGAGAATATGCATAGGTTCAGTACTAAAGGACAATGCCAAATAATTTTTTAAATTGACTGCACCATGTCTCACTATATGAGAAAAGTGAACTCGCTGCCCTACATTTTTAGCACCATTTGGTAATGTCAAATATGAATATTTATAATAAGAATATTTTATTATATTGTCATGTTTATATTTTACATTATATAGTAAAATTCCATATTAAATACATTTTATTTTATTAAATATCTATAAATATTATATATACACAAACATACAATGTAGTATTATATTTATTATATTTCCATTCTGATAAATATTAATATTTCATTTTTGTTTAATTTGTAGTTCCCTTAAAACTAATAAGGGATTTTTTCATAGGTTTATGCCCATTTGGAAATCCTATCTTTTGATGTGTGCGCTCAAGTCATTAGACCATTTTATTTATTTATTTATTTATTTTTAAAGATTTTATTTATTTATTTGAAAAAGAGAGTGAGTGAGGGGGCACCTGGGTGGCTCATCATTTAGCATCTGCCTTCTGCCTAGGGTCATGATCCCAGGCTCCTGGGATCCAGCCCCGTGCTGGGCTCCCTACTCTGTAGGAAGCCTAATTCTCCCTCTCCCACTCCCCCTGCTTGTGCTCTCTCTCTCTCTCACTATGTTTCTCTGTCAAATAAATAAATGAAATCTTAAAAAAAAAAAAAAAGGAAAGAAAAGAAAAAACAAAACAAAAGAACGAGTGAGTGAGAAAGTGAGAGAGAACATGAGCGGGGGGAGGGTGAGAGGGAGAAGCAAACTTCTGGCTAAGCTGGGATCCCAATGTGGGGCTGGATCCCAGGACCCAGGGATCATGACCTGAGCCAAAGGCAGAAGCTTAACTAACTGAGCCACCCAGGAACCCCACCATTAGACCATTATAATTGCATTATCTCTCCTTTGATGACATGGAGTTCTTACACATTCTAGACGTGAATTTTTTGTTAGATAAACACAGCCAAAAAAAAAAAAATCCTCTTAGTCTATGGCTTTACTATTTTACTCTTTTTAAAAGTGTCTTTTGATGAACCTAATTTTAATGAAGACAACTTCATTGTTTTTGTTTGTTTAAATCTTTGTTTTTAGAGAGAAAGAGAGCAAGCATGAGAGCGAAAGAGAGAATTTTAAGCAGGTGAGAAAGGGCTCAATCTCATAACCCTGAGATCATGACCTGAATCAAAATCAAGACAGACACTTAACCAACTAAGCCACCCAGGCACCCCCATAGGGGGTTAATATTTTTATGAGATTTTTAAGATACATTTAATTTTTTCATTTCCTAATTGTGGCCAATAAATAGAAATATAATTTTATGCAGGAGCCTTGTTAATTTTACACTTTAATTGTATGTATTTATTTATAGATACTTTCTAATTTTCAATGTATACTGTTGTCTGCACATAATAATATTCTTATTTCTTTCTTTACAGTACTAATGAGAGGATGCAGTGATGCAGTGCAATGACAGGAGAAAATAGTGAGAACGAAGCTATTTCTCTATTATAAACTACCTGTATGTAGAACCTTTATTGCTTCATTAACAATAAAAGGGCATTAAGTCACTTTATATTCATTTATTTCCTCAATCCTTCAGTGTCTTTTTTTTTTTTTTTAAAGATTTTATTTATTTATTCGACAGACAGAGATCACAAGCAGGCAGAGAAGCAGGCAGAGAGAGAGGAGGAAGCAGGCTCCCTGCGGAGCAGAGAGCCCGATGTGGGGCTCGATCCCAGGACCCTGGGATCATGACCCGAGCTGAAGGCAGAGGCTTTAACCCACTGAGCCACCCAGGCGCCCCAATCCTTCAGTGTCTTTTTGACACATTTTCAAAACCAAGGCATAATTATCACTGTTTTGCATAGTCACTTATTGATATAGATTTATTCATGATTACTTTTTTTATCTTTCTTATTTCTTTCTGAATTTCTGAACTTCCTTTTAGAAGAAACTTACTTCTGTCCTAACACCTCTCATTATTATTATTTTTTTAATGCTACTCTGTTGGCAATTTTTCGGGTTTTTATTTGTTTAAAAATGTTATTATGTAGTTTCCTTTCACTGGGTATAGGATTCCATGTTGGTAGTTATTTTCTTTCTGCACTTCAAATATGACATTACATTTTCTTATGATTCCATTGTTTCTGTACAAAAATGAGCTACTAGATTTGTTTACACATTTTTATGGGCAGTGTGTCTCCAGTTCTCTGGAGGCTTTCAAGTTTTCTATTTGTCTCTGGTTTTTATTGTTTTTATTACAGTGTGTCTAGGTGTGAATTTTTTTTTTATTTATTCTGATTAGGGTTTGTAGATTTTTTTTACCTTTTACCTTTTACATATCAATTATAATTGATATATAACATTATACTAGTTTCAGGTATACAAAGTAATGATTCAATTAGTATATATTGAGAAACAATCACTATACTTAAGTCTAGTTAACAACCATCACTACACATACTTAATTTACTTTTATTGTGATAACTTTTTTTTAAGGTCTTATTTACTTATTTGACAGAGAGAGATGGAACACAAGTGGGGGCAGGGGAGAGGGAGAAGCAGACTTTCCCCTGAACAGAGACCCCAATGTGGGGCTTGATCCCAGGACCCTGGGATCATGACCCAATTCGATGGCAGACACTTAACAACTGAGTTACCCAAGTGCCCCGTGATAATAACTTTTAAGATCTACTCAATATTGGTTTTTGTTTTTGTTTTTTAATCTTGAAACTATGCATGAATATTACAGTGTCTTTCATCAGCTTTTATTGGCCAGTATTTCTTCAGACATTGCTTTTAAATTTTTTACTCTCATGGGACACAAACTATAGTTTTGTCAGACATTTTTGATGTGCTCCAGTCTGGATATTATCTATAGACCTATTTTTTAGTTCACTAATTTTCTTCCTGATGTATTGAATTTGATTAATTCAATATTTTATGTCCCCACTTTGAGCTATAGGCCTTTTCAAATCTATAGTCATTCCATGTGATTATTAAAAAAAAAAAAAAAAAACAGATGTCTAATTCTTGGTGAGAAGTTCCCTTTGTCATTTATTTTTTGATAATATTAATCATATATATTTAACAGACTGGTATTTCCAGTGTTTGGGTTACCTGTAGACCAGTTTCTATATTTCATTTTCCTATTGGTCTTAGGCCATTTGGTTTTATCTTAGCATTACTGGATTTTAAAATTCATAAGTGGACACTGTGAAAAACAAATTCTTCTTCCAGAGATACTTTATTTTCCTTTTAATGACTTAAACATAACACATAAACATGAGACACATGAACTTCTTGAAACAGAAAATGAAATAATTCTACAGAAAGCCCAATGTATTTATCAGAGGCTCTTTGACAAAGCTTGAACAAATATTTTTTGTCTCTCCAGTACTGTGGGATCACCAAATCAGTACTTAGTTTCTTAACTTATCTGATATTCCTTAATGACTTTTCAACCTCTACCTGCCTGCCAAAGTCAGAAAATTGTGAGTCAAAAAATGCCTGAAGAGAAATTAATAAAATGTAAGGTTCACCTCCTAGTAGTTTCTTTTACAAGAAAAAGATGACCTTTTCTCTTGAGGTCTCATTGCTTTGGTAATTCCAAACGACAGTTTTTTTCTCCTCTGCCCATGAAAACCACTGAAAGTTCTGAACCACTACTTTCTACTCATTCTCTAAGCTATGCACTGCTTATGAATGAGCAAATTTCTGAAGGTTATAAAGGCAAAAAATATCAAAACAACCTTAGTATATTTCTTTCTCCCTAGAGTCTGGAACCCTCAAGTCCTACTTGCTTGTTTTGCATTTTACCATGATATTCCAGTTTTCCTCTCAAGAGTGCTTATCTGAGTGTAAGTGCATTTTTAAATATAAATGTGTGTGTGTGTGTGTGTGTATACTATATGTACATATATTATATGTATATATATATACTATACATACATATTTATACACTATGTGTGTGTATATATATGTACATAGTATACTATGTACATATATGTACATATAGTATATGTAGCTTAGTATATAGTATAGTATATAGTACATAGTAGCTTATATCCAAAACCACGTAGGTGGCCCTGTATATCTTCTTTGATTCAATGTCTGTTCCAACCTTCTGCTCATCATTTAACTGAATTTTGTTTGTTTTTGCTATCATGTTGTAAGAGTTCTTTACATGTTTTGAAGACATACAGATGGCCAACTGGTACACAAAAAGAAGCCATCATAAATCATTAGCAAAATACTACTCAAAACCACAATAAAATATCACCTCGCACCTGTTAGAATGGCTATTATCAAAAAGACTCAAAATAACAAGTGTTGGCAAGGATATGAAGAAAAGGGAACAGTGTGCACTGTTGGTGGGAATGTAAATTGGTGGAGCCACTGTGGAAAACAGTATGGAGTTTCCTCAAAATATTAAAAATAAAGCTACCGTGTGATCCAGCAATTCCACTTCTAGGTATTTATATAAAGAAAATGAAAATACTGATTCATAAAGATATATGCAACCCCATATTCATTGCAACATTACTTACAAGCCAAGATATGGAAACAACCTAAGTGTCAATCAATGGATAAATGGACTTATCTATGTCATATATACATATACATACACACACAAACACACACACATACACAGAATGGAATATTATTCAGCCATAAAAATGAATGAAATCTTGATATTTGCAACAATATGGATGGATGTTGAGTTATGCTAAATGAAAGAAGTCAAATAGAGGAAGATAAATACAATATGAATTCTCCCTTATATGTGGAGTCTAAAAAATAATGAAAAAAAGAAAAACACAAGCTCATAGATAGAACAGATTGGTGACTATCAGAGGTGGGGACTGAGAGGTAGGAGAAATGGCTAAACTTTTTTTTTTTTTAATTAAGTAAATTGAATTTTTTTTAAAAAGTGCTTGTCTGATATAAGCTACTCCGTTATAACGAGAAGTGGAAATTTTGTTTCTCTTCTTTTAGGATCAAATGTTTTATTATAAAAGTGGCTACTGATCCCAACATACAATATATATTTTTTAAATTTTATTTAATCCCCTAGTTACTCCCTGATACTCAACACCGCACAGTTAAACTTATATGGCTGAATCCCTACTATCTACCCAGCTTGGGTATTTCCAATTACTAGCATCACAAAGAAGAAACTATATTTCTCAAGTTACTGCCAAGATCTTATTGAGAAGCAACATAGGGAAGACAAGGCCATTCCAAAGGAAATAGTTCCAGACCAATTATGAAAGAACTAAAACTTTGCTAAAAAAAAAAAAAAGGTATCTATTTTGTTCCATAAACTTCAACTGCCATTCCCTAGCTCCTTCCTTAAGCATCACCAACCCTATCACTGTCCAAATCAGACCTCACAGAAAAGAATATTATTCTCAGTTCTCACTAGGTCTGAGAGTCTTAAAATATGTATTGTCTAAATTTAACTGTCTGCAGCCCGCACATAAACCTCTATGATACCATTATTGACTATTTCATGACAGAAAAGGTTTCTTTCAAAACAAAAGGGTGGTGTGCACATCTGGAATGATCTAAATTTAATGGCAAAATCAAAAATTGGCAAACTAACAATGAAAATATTCAACTGAGTATCCCAGAAATGAGAAACAATGCAAAAGTAAAAACAAGCCAACAGAAGCAAAGCCATGTAAAACGGATAAAAGAAAACTGACAAAAAAATACTCAAATGATGGGAATAGAATACCACCGAGAATCTCATCATATTCTCCAAAATGAAATAAATCACTAGAACACAGCTGGGAGATATAATAGCCAGAGAGAGGTAGGAAGCCTAGGAAATCTGAAAATAAGGGAGGACAATTTTAGCTTCCCCTGCACCTGAGGATACTTTCTGTCCCTGAGTTAGACTAGGATATGTCTACTGCCAAAACGCATACTCAGCACACTTCCCTCAAGAGGTATGCACTTGTTCGCACATATTTTCTCCCCCTATCCTTCCCTCATCATCTTGTTGTGACTAGTCACAAGGTGTTTAAGCTTCTGGGAGGAAAAAATGTATGTATTTTGCAACACAGGTTTCACCAAATTCCAGTTAGTTATAAATTACTATTTTCCCAATTCAGACAAAATTTTTGCATTTTTTTAAAGTGCTTAGAATGCATCTACCAGGAGGTAGTGGGAAAATCACTTATCTTAGTCTCAATTTCCTCCTGTGACAAAATAAATTAGACAAAGCAATACTGGATATGTCAACTGCACACACATTTGTGAAAACTGTACAAGATAATAAGAGCAAAAATATTTCAGTTGTAGGCATAGTATAAATTAATGTATTAGTTTTTAAATATATCTAAATATAATTGCCATATATTTTCAATTAGTATCTTATTTTTACTTTAATCCCAAGTAGATGTCTAAAAAATGATATTGGCATGAGGGCAGAATGGTTGAATTAATATTATTGTTTGTATGAAAAATTGGCCCTTATGGACTAGGTAAAAACTTACAGAACACATGCCTTTGAAACCTATATCATCTGGTTATAAGATAAGGTATAATTCTGTCAGTTTGGAATCTCATTTTAGAATCTCAGTATGCTTCCTTCTTTGACTTGGTTCTTTGGAGTAAAAGAGGTGGATGCAGTTTTTATTTCTGCTCTTGGATTCCTTGATGAACTTATACTCACTAATTTGTATGGAAGACTGAATAAAAATAACAGAGCCCATGAAGTCCCTTGGAGGAAGGAGTTCTCCCAACGTGAGCACAGTCCCCTCATAACCAGGCTCTACACCTAGTGGAACATTTCGGGTTCCTTCTCATCCCTATTCCTTCTCCCTTTGCTGGTCTCTTGCTTTACATTGTTTTCATAACGTGACCCACATACTTATGGAATTAAGGAGACAAGCATAATAAAAAGTTAAAAATTATTTGAGCCACTGGAACTTCTTTGAAAATAAATATATGCATTTATATATTTTTTTCTTCCTTTGTGACAGATGACTGTCTACATATATTTATATATAAAATCATATAAATAATATATAATATATATAAATTATACATATAACTATCTGTCAAAGAAGAAGGAAAATTTGGAATTTGATTAAAAATGATGGTGTTCTACTTAGAAGAAAATGGATTTGGATAGGGGAGGCCTGAGGTTAAATAATAGCTCTACTACTTTGGATGTCAGTCAAGTAATTTAATTGGATTCTACATTCTCTATTCTGTAGTAGATACTGTGGTAAATACACTGTAATAGATACAGACACTGTGGAAGACTGTTTGCAAAAATGGCCTCAGTCTTTTCCCTCTCAGTATCTCCATCTTTTTGCACAGTGACTTTGCACTCTTCCTATGAAGAAGTAAAGTATGTTTCTCCATGCCGTGAAGCTGGGATGACCTAGT
Organism: Martes martes; assembly: GCF_963455335.1. Lineage (NCBI taxonomy): Eukaryota > Metazoa > Chordata > Mammalia > Carnivora > Mustelidae > Martes > Martes martes. The sequence goes on from NC_137898.1 coordinate 66,660,900, forward strand.
GACTTAAGTTTGACCAAGAGTTCTTTTCCTCTTCTCTGCTCTCACTTGGCAATCAGCCTGGCCAATACGTGAACAAGCTGCATGTGGGTTACCAGAGAACAGGGACCCACACGGAGCAGAGATGACGTATTCCAGCTGAGGCTGCCCTCAGCCAGTTGCCTCAGGTGCCCACAGCTGCAGCTTAGTTTCACCCAGAGCAAACTGCCGACCTGCAGAGTAGTGAGCAAAACAGCCCCACATTGTATGCACGAAATTTGGGGGTGAGTTGGTACGTAGCAAAACCTGATTGGGATTAGAACATCTGGTTTTTCTTCATAGAAGAATATAATTGAAATGAGTTACTATGTGAAACAGAATATCATCTTGCCTAGCAAAGTAACATAATTAATGCTTCATGTAATTTAACTAGAAAAAATAATGATCTGAGTACAAACCAAGAACTTGTAATGCAGTTAGAAGAAAAAGTGACTACTGCAAGATTCTTGAGATTATAATAGTTTGACACTTTAGGTAGCTTACTTTAAAGATGATTTTAACACGGAGGACATTGGAAGATGGAGAGGAGAAGTGAGTTGGGAGAAATCGGAGGGGGAGACAAACCATGAGAGACCGTGGACTCTGAGAAACAAACCGAGGGTTTTGGAGGCGGCGGGGGGGATGGGTGAGCCTGGTGGTGTGTATGAAGGAGGGCACGTATTGCATGGAACACTGGGTGTGGTGCATAAACAATGAATTTTGGAACACTGGAAAAAAATAAAATTAAATAAAATTTTAAAAAAATGATTTTATTGTGATCTAAATTCAGGGGGGAAAATATCGAGCAAGACTGTCTCTCAATTGAGTTTTTTCACAATTTATGAAATCATTAGGGATTATGAGATGACTTCACAAAAGTAGTTGGTTTGCTATTATACTGGCTTTTATTAAATGATGATACTTGGTGATTCAAAAAAATGGTTTGTGTAAGTTTATATGTTTTGATGTGGCAAGATAAGATTTGAGCCCAGAATTTTCCTTTTCTTTCTTTTTTTTTTTTTTTAGATTTTATTTATTTGACAGACAGAGATCACAAGTAGGCAGAGAGGCAGGCAGAGAGAGGAAGGGAAGCAGGCTCCCTGCTGAGCAGAGAGCCCGATGCAGGGCTCCATCCCAGGACCCTGGGATCATGACCTGAGCTGAAGGCAGAGGCTTTAACCCTCTGAACCAGCCAGGTACCCCTCAGAATTTTTCTTTTAATGTCATGTCATCATTGGCCATGGTGCATAAGATAACAGCCAAACTCAAACATACTTGGGTTTCTGTCCTCACTTTCCTTCTTGCTAACTTTGTGGTCTTAAGTTAACTGCTTAACTGCACAAAACCTGCTTTCTTACCAGATAGTTGTTATGAGGACAATGAAATAATTCAAACATGTATTTTGGAATATAGTTCCTAACGTATAAAGAATGAATAAATAATTTTTTCTG